>NC_041348.1:7293420-7893420 GCF_004354835.1 Perca flavescens
GGAGACTGAGATAGCAGCGGAATTCTTTTCCTCAATCTGCCACTTTCTATAACTCCTTCTCCCCCTCTCCTGCCTGCTTGCATCTTTCCAGAAATGAAATATTCATGGAAGCAGAGGCTTGGGATTTTATCTGCTGCTTATCTTGCTGCCAGCCCTCCTGCTCTGCTACGACTGCTGTGATCGCTACTAGTTTGCAGTGAACATTAATATGGTTTGATAGTCTGTTTTGATAATATTGAACAAACACTTCATATTCATAGTTATTGATATGGTAATCCCAGTTTTTGGAAAATCCAAATCGCATAATATTGTAAAAATACCATATTCGATCACCATGAAAGAAAAATGCATTAATTTATTAAATATAAAGCAGCAGCAAGGCCACCGCTGCCGCCTGCATCCCCAACCTTCGTCTACTGCGAGTTCACACCGCTTCTTTGGAAAGATCCTGCATATGTGCAAAGGCCATCTCCAGTTGCAGTTTCTTCTTCCCACTCACACAGGGAGACAAGAAGAAGAGCAACATGGTGAAATGTAAAATGCGGGAGAGAGGGTGGTTTTTGGGTGCAGATATCACAGAACAGGCTGTTCTCATGAACCATTCCTACGTTTGGCGACGAGTAATGCACTGTAATTTGTATTTATTCAACATATTCATTGCTGTATGCAGCACAGTAATTGCTCTTGTATGAGAGCGCTCTGGTCCAAATAGGGAGGAGGTTATGGTGGATGGATGGGGCATAAAACACAGCGCTTTCAAGCTGGGTTTGTGACCCGGGGAAAACACAAGACTTTCACCCAGGAAACGTGTATAGTGTTCCAAGAGTATTTAAAAGGACCGCTGTGGGCGCCCGGATAGCTCAGTTGGTTTATAGATGTTTAGCCTACTCCTCGATGCAGCGGGCCCGGGTTTGACTCCAACCTGCGGCCCTTTGCTGCATGTCATTCCCTCCTCTCTCCCCTTTCATTTCTTCAGCTGTCCTGTCAATAAAGGCCTAAAAATGCCCCAAAAATAATAATAATTAAAAAAAAGGGCCGTTGTTTTAAAAAAGAGTGACATACTGCGGAATTCCGGTAGCATCTGAGCAATCCCAGAAGTGGAACATCATGGATGTACACTATGTGACACATGACGAGCTAGCGGTGACCTAATTTCATAGGGTATCTTACGAATAGCTGTGCACGATATTATTCGTACGATATACAAAAACGTTCATGAGAATGCATTGCAAAGAAATGGAAAGGAGGGAGGAGATAAGTAAGAAGAAATAAGTGTGAAAGGGAAGTAATAAATGAATGAAGATGGGAAGATACAGTGCAGCTTCGTGCACTGGGAAGAGCACTATGCCTGGGATATTTCCTAATGGCCCAAAATCTCCTGAAATCCCAGTAGCTCGTGACTTTTTCCCCTAGAGAGTAAAATATGGAAAAATATTCTATGTCAGTGGAAAGGAATCAACAAGAACTGACTCCATTTTCAGAGCGTAGAAAATAAATTTAGAGATTTGCTATCCATCATCATGCTTTTGGTGCTGAAGCTGCAGCCTGTGTGCCTCAGCAGCTTTGGAACGTCACAGAAAGAGCAATTGCTCCCCCTAGAGGCTGTTTGATTGTTCTTTTTTGTTTAGTACTCAAATTGAACACTTCATCTGGCTTGCTGTGGTGAGGAAAGAAAGAAAGAAAGGTGTTTAAAGTTTAGGATGACACAATTTAGGGTATGATTAATCTGTTAATGATATAAATGTTTTATTTTCAATATTTTGTTTATATTAATATATATTTTGTATTATTCATATTTTCTTTATTTATTTTCCTTTCTTTCTTACTTTAAAAATAGATGTTTTCATTTCTTATACTTTATTTTTATATTTTACATTTCTGATGTTTTGCAGTTCATAGTTTATACCCTTGACGTTCAACTTCCAGGATTTCACTCATTTAGGCCGGATATCTGTTGCCTTGGGCTTCCTTTGTGTTGGCATTTTAAATTTTGGTCGATTTATGAGGACTATGGTTAAGCTTTTCTCAGATCTCTGTAGGGTAAATTAAGACCGCTAGCTAGACTATCTGTCCAATCTGAGAATGATGTTGCACGACTAAAACAACTTTTAAACATACATATGTTCCACCAAAACATGTTCCTTCTGAGCCTATTTTGCAGCGGCACCGTGGCTTTTTTCTGGTGCTTAGTACCGCCCAAGACGATTGTGATTGGTTTAAAGAAATGCCAATAAACCAGAGCACGTTTTCCTCCCATTCCCGAATGCTATGTGGATTAGCCAGACTCTCCTCCAGCGCGCTTTGGCAGAGGGACTGGCAAAGCGAGACTGTGCAGCTCATTACTTTGTATGTGGTGCTGCCCAAATGCAGGGGTGCTCAAAGGTCAGTACCACGAAGCAACACATGCAGGCAGGGGCGGATTAAGGTGGTCAGGGGCCCCTAGGCTGCTCTTTATGTGAGCCCCCCCTTAATCATTGCACTTTACTGGAAAAATTGATTTAGGCACACACACACACACACACACACACACACACACACACACACACACACACACGCACCAATTACCACCACACCACATAGGTAAAATAAGAAAACTACATCATAAAACTAACATTAACAGAGATGTAAGTGGAAAGAATACCAGATATTATCCTCTGCCACCACAGCACCAAAACATTTACAATGGAAATGCATTACAGCAAAGCAGCAGAATTCCCTGGATTCACAGTTCAACAGCAAGCTGGTAATCACTTTTAGCTTTCTAAACCAACAGGTAGGCTACAACATCTGCATCAGTGCAGAATACCCAGCTTTACTCAGGCAAAATCACAACATCATTACCAGTGGTGGAAGAAGTATTCAGATCTTTTTACTTAAGTAAAAGTACTAATACCATACTGTCCTGCATTGAAAATGTTACTTAAGTAAAAGTATGTAAGTATCATCAGGAAAATGTAGTTGAAATATTAAAAGTGAAAGTACTGAATGTCGAAAAATCCTCATTTTTTTAAACAAACCAAACAAATGTATTGTCAATCAACTAGTGTTTAATGGTCTCATCATCTCAGCTGACTTGTAGCCGTTGTCGGCTAGTTTACTTTAGAATCAAACATGTGTTCTGTGTGCAGTAATCTTAATGTGTAAAGTAACTAAAGTAACTAGTAACTAAAGCTGTAACAGATGAATGTAGTAGAGTAAAAAGTATTAGATTTATCTCTGAAATGTAGCGGAGTAGAAGCAGAAAGTGGCATGAAAAGACTCTAGTAAAGTACTTCAACATTTGGACTCAAGTACAGTACTAGAGTACATGTAGCCTACTTAGTTACATTCCACCACTGATCATTACTGAGACACAAACCACTGTGCAATACACTAAACTGTAAATCTAATAAAAACCGCAGCAGCACATAACAATGTTATTAACAATAATGAAACAGCAGCACAACATGGCTACATATTGTTGCATAAACATCACGCCTTTAGAATTTTTTTTAGAATTCACATGCAGGATCCGAGCTATAGGTAGCAGCACGGACGGACTGGGACCAAAAATTGGCGCTGGCATTTTGGCCCAGACCGGCACACCACGTAAGATCACAAATACCCCCCGTCCTTGCTCTCCCCTGAATGTGTATAGCAACTCCTACTCCTTAAAAATACTAACGCCATGTAATGAGTAAGCAAGAATCAGTGAGGGTTGAGATATTAAATACTTCAAAAAAGTGCCATTTATTAATACAATAAAACGGTATACTCCTCATGAATCATAAAACAAGCTCTATATATATATATATATATATATATATATATATATATATATATATATATATAATCATTTCATGACTGAAGAGACCCTGTGCTTTAATTTGAAGAGGTCTATCATGAGTTTTTGTCTGCCAGTGCAGATAGAAAAGCTATAATTCTCATTAAGAAAGTTTGCATGATGTGCAACGTTTATCTAGGCTACTTTAAGGACACAAATGCACAAGCACAAGCTTAAGGTTTGATGAACCTTAAGGTGGTGTTTTGCTTATTATTAAGATGTAGGCTACTTTGTTGAATGAAAGGCAGGCTAATATAGCCTATTAATAATAAAACGGTGAGAAAATGATCAGTCAACACTCAGATACCCGCGCACTTTGCCAAACTAATGCAATTATACAGTATAGCATGCCTATTTCTTTTATCGGAGTGTCTATTTGCACCCCGAATAGCCTCGGCCACACAGCTGAGCTATTCACACCCTGTGACGTAACGACAAAAACACGTTGCTCGCGTGCACCGAAATCATGGCGGACGTTCATCTTCCATGACCGCAGAAACTGGCATATTAGGAAAGTTTTGTCTCTAAAGTTTATAACAATTGAATTTCTAGCGGAAAATGGATACTACAGTTGCGTTTTCGGTCTTCAGTGAAAGCATACAACCGTTGGTTTGTTAGTTAGTATCTATTTTTTGTATACAGTACGGTTACCTAGCAACCGAGGCTTGAAGAAAACAAGTCGTAAACAATTGTTCAACATCCTGTAAGAACTGCTAGGTGAATGGTTAAAATTCTTATCTTTGGTATGGGAGTTAGGAGTTCGATTCCCCGATGAGGTGATTTTGATTTTGTAATTTTGGATTGTATAATTTGCATGCAATTGCGCAAGTCAGGGCCCGTGAAGGCGACATTTTTTTTTTTTGCAGGGTGGTAGGGGAAGACTCATGAATATGCCTGCTTTGGTTGGGTTGGTTAGGTTTAGGCAAGAGGAATGGGATTGGTTATGGTTAAGGTAAAAAGGTCAGAGCGATAATATTCCAAAAAGGTGTAACACATGAGTAGTATGGATAACTGTGTGTAAATATATGCCAAGGTACTGTAGGCCTAAATGCACAGGGGTGCAAATAACATACGTTGATATTTGTACCAGAGGGGTAGTAATAGAACACATTGCTGTGTGCACCGGCGGGGTACGAATAGAATTCATTTCTAATTGCACCAGGGTACAAATAGCATTCATTTCTAATTGCACCAGGGTACGAATAACACTTCTAATTGCACCAGGGTACAAATAGCAGTCACTGCTAATTGTACCAGGGGTGCAAATAGCCTCACCCTTCTTTTATTGTTGTAGTGTTACACTACTAGTCACATGACGTTGGCCATCAACTCTATAAGTCAACCCAGGGTTTCCCCATGACTCATCGGCGAGATGAGTCACTACTTTGTAGTACAGGCCCCAGGTCAGCTCTACCCTGAAATAAAAAATGCAATAGCACAATAAGATCACATTTACTTACCATCAGTTGGCTGCTGCTGCATGCCACTGCCTCTGCATTTATGAAAACTGGTTTGTTATTCATACAATTGGCCACTAGAGGGCAATGTACATTGTTTGTAATTGGATTCTCAGTCACCGAAGATCATGCATGATTACGTCACCTAGTGATGTGAGGTCTAGTTGCCTTCCAACCATGTCTATATTGTTTTGAGTCCCTGAGGATCCAGACCTATTTGATGTCTTGTCTATAGACCTTTTTCACGGCAGACATGTTGACATGTCATAGTAGGAAAAGCACAGGTGTATTCAAAACCATTAATGATGGCTGCATTCCACGTAGGAGAGGCCCTGGTATTGTGCATGCTGACTCACTGAAATAGCTTACTGGGACACTTGATGAAATTGAGCCATCGTTAAGGTTATCAATTTCAGCTGTGCTTTTCCTACTATGACAAGTCAACATGTCTGCTGTGAAAAAGGTCCATCATTTTCTATGTATCCTCATTTTGTGTACTAATGCAGAGAACAGTAGTAACGAGTGTTGGAGCCATAAGTCTATTGGTATGTATTAATTTCATTGTAAAAACAAACAAGAGGATTTGTATTTACTTTATTTTTCTATTTCATCTCTAAATTGTATACATCTGGAGAAATATCTTAAAATAATTGCTAGAATACGGCAACCCCTGCTCCTCCTCCTAATTAGGTCACCTTTGCAGGTATAAGGAGGTGCTGGGTGACAGCTTGAGGAGTTCTTTTGTTTGAGTAAGAGAGGTGGACAGAAAACAGTTTAGTGACTGTAGAGTACACATTTTGATCATTGATTAGTAAACGTTTAAGTTTCTGTTGAAAGTCAACCACAGAAATTTTATTTTATTTTTTTCTTGACGTAATAAATCTTGCATTATTTTAACAAAACGTAAGGATCTCCGCGAGTGCTTATTTACCATACGAGTAACAATCCTCCTCAAAAAAGGCGACAATGGAAAATAATAACGAGCATTCTATTCTTTTTGAATTCTTACTGTATTTTTGATGTATTTCTTTTCCATATGAGACTTGTGTATCTGATATTGACTGTGATTGTATTTTTTTGTTGACCTTTCCTTATTCTCTATTCATACATAATGTACCAAAATTTTGATTGTTTTTTAAATAACTTTGCCTTATCGTTTTTTGACCTTGAAATGTAGAATCTAATTAGTGTATGTGTAGCTCAGATGTAGATTTGTATTTTTTTGATTCCTTCCATAATTTATGTATGTAGTTTGTTGCTGCTGCTTATTAAATATTTGGACACATTTATGTTGCAGGCTTTTCTTGGTTATGAATGGCCTTTGTTGCGACTCCTTTAAGTTGATGAGCTCTGACTTTCTAAACACCAGTTACTATAGATGTCAGACATGTGACTGCTGGATTTGATCCTAAGGAAGGCAGTGTGCTGGAACATTGATCTAGAGAATGTGTAATATAAGATTGATTTGGAGTTATGAGCGCAAGATGCAATTTTCATCTTCTTTCCTTGATAGTTGCATTTCATTACCTGACACTGATCATTTTTGTAGACAAAGCTAAAGTGAAGCTTACCTCAGAAGCTACTGTATGGTATGGAAACATCAGACAGGTTTGAAAATGACTGATCCTCAACATTTGTTGTGTTCTGGTTTCCGAACAATGAAGACAGTTGGATACAGAGGAAACAATCTTTTCCTCTGCAACTTTCAGGTTTTTCCCAAACGATGTACAGATTTCCAGGCATTCTATTATCAAATGGCTTGAAAAATAGTGCATATAGCTGCCGTAAATAGAGCATGCCCCCAGATAGTTATATACGTGTAACCATGCGAGAATGCTCCAACTAGGCTGCTTTTTTGTAAGGGGTCAGAATCCAAAAAGGTTGGGAACAAATTGTTTAATTTTAACAAAATTGTACTTAGGTACAGTACTTAAGTAAATGCAGTTAGTTACTCATCACCACTGATTTTACTCCAGTAATATTAAAGTATCTCTCTCTGTAATCAGAATGCAGAGAGCATGTTTGTGAGTTTATCTCTTGTCTAAATGATGCCATGCCAGTGAAAACATGCTCATATGTTTCATGCTTCAGTTATGATTTATGATCTGTATTGTCATGTTCATTCTACCACATCAAATTGTAATGATTGTAAAAATGTTCCTTATATTGAGTCAATTGTCAGATGTTTTGACCCACCACTAGGTGCTGCAGCAGGACAAGACTGACACTGACCAGCATCTAAAAGTCCATCCTGAACCCAAATTCACATTGACACCCCAACACTCTCATGTTCCAGTGACATCCAGCACTGGCTCATAATGCCTGTAATGGGTCCTACATCCCTCAGTTACAGCAGGATATTTTAAAACATCTTTAACAGAATTAAAATGTTCTAAACAGCATTACTTGGTAATTGGTGTGACGGGGCTGAGGGTAATTAGTCTGCATTTCACAGTCTCCAGAGGCCTGGAGGACTATTGTTCAGCCAGACCAATTACTCAAGCAGTGAGACTGGTTTTCGGAAGTGTAGCACGACAGTTGGCTCACAGACATTGGGCCTCATGCAAAAACAAATCTTATTTTTCCTTGTTTATTTGATATTGCACAAAGCTTATGTAGAATGTAAAATAATCCTATGTAGGATTCATCACGGAGTATGATGATGTTGCATTTGATTTTAAATTGGATACATGTGCCATTTGGCAATTTGAAATTATTGTAGGGAACGCCCCAATAAACCCATATAAGGGCGGCAGACTCGTGTGCAAACCACAAACCAACCAGCCACTGACATTTGACAGGTAACCGTAAACTCAGACAAAAAAAGAAAAGGAAATAGCTAATAAGAATAAGAAATACCTAAGGGCAGTGAAAGGAAAAAAACTTTCTTCTGAAGAAATATAAACCATAGAAGAAAAGACCCCATTTGTAAACTTTTTTTTTTCCAGTGGCCCATATCAATTCCCCCGTACCTCCCTTTTCCTGTCTACAGCTGTCCTATCAATTAAAAGCAAAAAAACCACAAAAATAGTAATAAAAAAAACAACCACGTCTGTGGGCAGGTCCCACAAAATCACCCACGTCTTCAGGTGGTGGCGTGGGGTATACCGTGCGGTGGAGGAACAGTGTGGTGCATTGGAATATTGTGCATACCACAGCAGGCCATGGTTATTTAGCACACTTTCTCAGGTGTGTATAAAAGCTTGCCACCACTGCTATCGGCCTTTAATTGTGTGTCTATATGAATTTTAGTTTCTGGTTATCACCTAAATTAAAAGCTGGACTTATGTCGAAAGGTAATAATGCAGACTTGTGAAAATTCTATCATATAATAACACTTACAGTTTCTCTGAATTGCCAAAACACTAAACCCCTTTCTCTGAACCAACTGCTTAGTTGTCTAAACCCATTTATCTAATCAATCACTGTTTTGGCAAAACTCCAAACTCATTTTCACTTGCGTTGCAAAAATGGTAAACATTGTCAAAATTGTACTCACGTTTCTACTGAGGTGATCAAACCAAATAGAGAATATAAGCCAGTTCAGAGAGCACAGGGGGCACAGGAGCATTGAATGTTGATGTTTGATTTTGCGGTTTCACAACATTTTTTAGTGTACTGTCATGTGCTTTTTATTAATGGAAAACATTACAGCCAATTATATTCGTTGTTATATACAGGGCTCCAGGTCCGATTTTATCTGAATTGTCTGAGTTTTTATCATGTTTAGTCCTTAAATCAGACAAAGTACTTATTGTAGGTGATTTTAATACCCATGTGGACGTTGACAATGATAGCCTTAGTACTGCTTTCAACTCATAATTAGATTCAATCGGTTTCAGTCAGCGTGTGCACAAGGCGACGCATTGTTTTAACCACACCCTCGACCTTGTGCTGGCATATGGTATTGAAATTGAAATTGCCTTAACATTACAGAGGACCTTTTACGTTAACCTCAGTCCCTCTCAAATTGATACATTTGTAGACGGTGCTACGACCTGCCGACGGACGACTTTAGACTCTGTTGCTCCCCTCAAAAAGTACAAAAGTGGAAGAATCTTGTTTGGATTGGCAAGAAAATCTCAAAACCTATAGGAAGGCCCTAAGAAAGGCCAGATCAGACTATTACTCATCACTAATAGAATAAAATAAGAACAACCCAAGGTTTCTTTTCAGCACTGTAGCCAGGTTGACAGAGAGTCACAGCTCTACTGAGCTATCTATTCCTCTAGCTCTGAGTAGTGATAACTTCATGAGCTTCTTTAATGATAAAACTATAACAATTAGAGATAAAATCTATCCCTTTTGCCCTCAACATCTAACGGTTCACCTTTAAACGCAGGACCGCTAGAAAGAACGACAATTCCCCACATATACTTAGACTGCTTTTGTCCTATAGACCTTCAACAATTTATGTTAAAGATATCCTCAGCTAAGCCATCTACCTGTCTCTTAGACCCCATCCCAATGAGACTACTCAAAGAAGCGTTACCCGTGGTTAACACTTCATTACTAGTGTAGGATTCTCGTAGGGTACAGATTTGATCATTGGCAAATTATCAAAGATGTTTTATCAATATTAATAAAGTTATGAATATGGTTATTAATAACTTTATCAAATCGACAAACAATCAAAAACGGGGCACCACCCTGCAAGTCAGGGACCAATAATCAAACTGTGGAACAGTCTCATTCTGTGGTAATCCTTTAAAAAGGAATTAAAGGAAGGGGTGAATCCAAGCACGGACCTGATCGACCAGCAATTATTACAACAAGTACACAAATAATCACAAGCAACTGCTAATTAAGCATAATAAGATTTATTAACGTCACAATTATCGGTAGCTAATCAATAATCCTTCAATAATAAACTCATATACCTCTTTACAATATCACAACCAAACACAAAGCAAAAACAAAGCAACGCAGCATGGACACGTCTGTGTCTGTGTGTGTGTGAGAGGGAATGAGTGAAAAGGGAGGGGCGGTGTCGATCGTAGTTCTAACACATCAAACAACTCCAAAAATGGCTACTCCTGTGAGCTGCACAAAACTATTTGGCCTCAAGAGGGCGGTAGTGGTGCTGCGTGCACGGGGAGGGGCTGAAGAAGCCGAGGGGGTTGCTAGGCAGCGCGCACGCTTAGCCGGTATGGTCGCTAGTCCCTGTGTTAGCTCTGTCCGAACGTAAGCAGATTCCACGTGTGAAGCTAGCCTGCAGTGTTAGCTCGGGAGCTACGCGGCTAGCCTGTGTCGTGTGTGTGTGTGTTAGAGAGAGAGAAGAAAGAGAAGAAGAGTAAAGAAAAAAAGGGCACTCTGATCTTTAGTTATCGATAATGACCCAGTTCCCCTCAGCCACTCAGGTCTGGGCTAACGTGTGGTTTAGGACAGACTGAGACTTTTGACTTACTGAGGGAAACTTTTGTCATTATAACTAATTCAGTGACTAACAGCTGATTTTCGCGATTCTATCGCAGACAGTAACTAAACTCCTGAAAGGAGTGATTTAAGCAGGTAGCGATTACAGTTATACCAAGCTACTTAACACAACATAAATCAACGAGTATAGTGATCAATTTATACATTCACAGCACAGATTAATAATCACATATGGACCAGTACATGATTAAATCAGATCACATTAATGGCAACAATGGTAGCGAACCCTTTGCTCATTAATAAACACACTACTTATCTCTGCCCAGACGTAAGCCTTCTTACGGTGTGTTCAGTCCGTTTGTTTCTGTCCAGAAATGAAACGGAACGGGTCCCTGGCGCTCGTCAGCGGCCACGGAGAAACTTCCCTCCAACAAAGCAGCAAGGGGCATGTTTAGTCGACTTTGAGAAGAAAAACGTTGTTTCCTTCTCACTGCAGATATGAAAACACTGGTGTGGTTTCAAGGATCCACCGAAATAAAATCCACATTCTCCAGAAAATGGAAGTTTAGCACAAGCGCTTGCGTGCCCCCTTTCAGCAACTGAGTTGCAACGGAAGACGGGGGAGTTTCCTAGGGTCAGGTTATTTATAGGTTAAAACCCACCTGCTGTGTTTATGGTCCCGCTGAACCAATAGGAAGACTCAAAACTCTTGAAAGGGTGAAAACTACACTTTTGTAGTCATTTGACTTCCTGCCAGTTGTGAGGAGTTTCCCTTCTGGCTGGAATTTCGCATAGAGGTGTGAATTATCCCGGCTTTGGGGTTTACATGGAGGCCAAGATTCCTTTGTCTTGGTCACATGTTCCTTTGTCTCTGAGCACATGTGTGTCCTGTATCCAGAGGTCAGTTTAATCTGAGGCCTTTTGGTTAAAATCAGATTTAACCAAACTCTTGGTCCCCAACAGTCCCCCTTTTTGCTCTGAAGAGCGGTTGGTCCCCGGTCTTTGGAGCAAACCAAGGACCATACAGTTCATGGGAGAAAAGGTTAAACTGATATCAACATAGTCCATGCCTTCCTGGGAATGAGAGGCAATGAGAGGCAAGTTCATAATGTTCATATGTTGACTGAGGCTACAGTGTCTGGGCAGACAAAATGAGGCAGTTGTCTGGGCAGACAAAATTCTAACTGTAGCTAAACAACAAATGTTTAAACAAAACACAATCCTTAACATAATAGGTAAGCAATGACTTATCCCTTGTACAATCATTGTAGTTATTTCAATATGACATTAACCCAAAATATAGTGAAACAGAAACAAATGAAGGAAGATAGGAAAGTGAAGTAGTTAGGGGTTAACAGGTTCACTCCAGAAAAGAATTGGGGTTCACCAGTGTATGTACATGTGACTGTGTGCATGTGTATGTTTTAATGTCAAAACAAATACTTAATGCAGACTCTAGTCTGTATACATTCTGTCTTCTGATGCGTAGGTAAATAAAATTGAGTCCTATCTCTCATTCTTATTCTACGTAAATTTTGAATTGCCCTGCCAAGACTATACGTCAGATGTACCTGTGAAGATCGCACAATACGGTTAGTAGCAGATTTATGGGTCTACAACAAGGCTTGAGTTTGTTGAAAGAGATTCCTTCTCTACCGATGCTTCGCATTAAATCTCTCGCTACTAGTACCTGGTTGTGTTTCTGTGACACCTGACAGTCTAAAGCATGCCCTGGGTTCTTGAGGAACAGAATGGAACTAACAGTAAATGGTATCCTGAAAAGAATTTTACTACCGAAGCTCTGAGGTAGTTTGATTACTGTTTGAAAAGTTTAGGATGGAAGTGCATGTCAACAGAGTGAGGTGAGGCATGCAGCTATCCCTACGACTCAACTGGTTTGAGTCTTATCCTCTTGGGGGGAAAAAAACCTCCCTCCCCTTTTCCAGGTGCAGAAGCTGCTCTTCTCCTGGGAGTGAGGACCACATGGGGAGTTGGTGTGACTGAACGTGTGGTTCAGGAGCGGGACAGTGGTTGTCACGGCTGTGCAGTTGGGTGCTGAGAGGCATTCAACCCACATGGTGAGGCTGCACGTGACGATCAGGAGGTACTGGGTACCTCGCCCAGTTCTGGTAACTGGGCCGATCAAGTTTACCTGGAGGTGGGGCCATAAATGTATGACCCCCTTTCCCTGGAGTACAGAGAAGGCGCCTGCTCCAGCCACCTTGAGGAGAGTCTGCGGGGACTCTGAAGAAAGGCAGTGGTTTTGCTGTGTAAAAGCTGGAAGCGGGTCAGGTGGGCGCAAGTGATGGTGCAAGTCTGGCCTGACGGCAAGATTCTTTGGCCAAAGTGATATGGGCACGTCTGTTGGCGTGGCGCCATAAAAGGGTGCACCTTTAACCATACAGGTGTTGCACGGTGCATCGCTGTTGTTCAGCGAGCAAAGGAAAGACCTGTGAGGGTTGCAAAAGTCAAGGCTGCCAGACTGCGGCGGCTGTGTGCTCGCCGGCGGCAAAGAAAGGTCAGAGCCAGGGTCAGGCTCTGGAAGAATCATGGCCATCTGCTCATGAATGACGGTGACTTGTCCGTCTGGGGCTGGCAGACTGCCTGCAGGATCAAGTGGCCTCAGGGTTTTGACCTGGGCCTGACTGTGTCCCCGGTGGCTGTCAGCGAGTGGGCCCGGCCTCAGTTGGTTGTGACCGCTGCCCAAGTCTTCTGTGTCACTCACACAGATGAGACCAGGATGCACCGGAGTCATCCTCTGGGGTGTGATATCGACCAAAACTGGTTTTGTAATGGGCGGTTTATCAGGCAGGTAGCTGGGAATGCTACCACTAAATGCTACGCCTAATACTGGTGTACTGAGGGGAAGCATTGTTTTAAAGACTTCTGCAGAAGTGTTAGAATGTGTCTGACTTACTCTGGAGACGCAGTCCAGCAGGACTAGGGTGCTCACACCCCCTTTTTCCCCTGCTGCGGTATCTGTACCGTGGGCGTTGCCCTTGTGGGCAGGGTCTCCCCAGGACGTCAGGGGAGGGGTTTGTGAGGCGCTAGGCGTCGTGGTTTCAGGGAGCACTCTGGGCTCCTTTAAGTTACCTCCCTGGTCTAGTTCTGCTGATGACGAATCAGTTTCAGGCCCCTTTGAGGAGTCTGACAGTTCTGCTGGATACAGACCTTGTTTTGGGGAGGGACGCGTTTTGACCGAGTCATCGGGAGCTCCCTTCCCCTTTCGTGGGGTTGGAGTCCAGGCAGAGTGCGGCTTTGAGCTACACAAAGTATCCATTGCAGTGGGTGAAAGTTTTGATCCACTTTTACCGCACAAGGTTTGGAGGTTTTCTTCCTCTTTAACGAGTGGAGAAGTTATGGTTTCTTCAGGAAGTAGGATGTTGCAATCAGAAATTAGCTGGGGTGTCTCCTTGCGGAGTGGAGCACCTGTTTCCAGCAAACGGCCCGATAGAGGCTCTTGATAACTCTCACCTATAACCAGCTCTGACACCTCCCTACTGGAGTACACTAGGCTGCTAGCCGTGGTCTCTGAGTAGACCGAAGTGACTGGAGGCTCCGAGGGGAGCCAAGTAGGTTCATCCATGTCAGCTGGACTGTTGGATGTGGTAGGAAGGTCAGGCTCAGGGTCAAAGGCAGCATCACGTGTTTCTTGGACGTGTGAAGGTGTCAGCATACTTACCCGTTCCGTTGGGTCACACCGGTCACTCTGTCGTAGTTTGAGAGCATCATGCAGCCAAGGCTCGATCAGATCATGTCTCTGGAGCCGGCGGGGGTTGTTCAGAACAGGAGAATCATAGTCACTCAGTTGAGGACGGCTCCTCCCCTTTGTCAGTGGGGATGGAGACTGATCAAAGCGGGATGGCGAGCTTTGTGGCTCGCACCGTTTGTCAGTGGACGGAACTCTGATTCTACCTGTGTTTCTCTGATGTTGCAAGACATTCCTCCCCCTTTTGGCAGGGGGGTGGTAATCTCTCCTCCGAGGGGGAGGAGAAGAAGAAGAAGAAGGGTCTCTCCTCCGGGAAGGTGAGGAAGAGGGTTTTCTCCGCCAAGGTATGATGAACAAGATCGGTCTCTCCGAGTAGGAGGACGAGAAGAAGAGGAACAAGAATGGTCTCTTCTCTGGGAAGAAGACAAGTGGGTTTTTCGCCAAGGTGGCGGAGAGAAATGGGGTCTCTGACTGTGAGGAGACCGAGGAGGAGGAGAATAGAACGCTGTTCTTTGCTTGGCACGCCGGAGCTGTGCCGAGAGGTCCTCACGGCTCTCCTCTAACCGGGAGACCTCCTCACGCCTGGCTTGGACTCTCTGTCTAAGCCAGGCTGTTTTGCGCTGCTCAGCTTCATAGCTGTCTTGCAGCAGTGCGAGCTGTGCTTGGAGGACAGCGCGTTGCCGATGGGTTCGGCTCTGATAGATTAGCACCAATTGGCCAAGCAAGCCTTGTATGCTAGCTTTTGGCATCCAAGACGGCTGTGCCCTGTAAGCCAATAGTTCCTGGAGTATTTCATCGCAGGTAGTTTCATAACCATCACGGTTATTCTCTTCAGAGTCTAGGATGAGACAAGCGACCACATTCTGCAGGACTGTGTCGGTCGGCTCGTCGGAAGCTTTCGCCTCCAGCCTCTGGTACTCAAAGCGACTCATTTTACCTCTAGTAAAGAGATTGTACCAGGGCTCAATTCCTTTGTGGTGACAAAGGAAAATTAACTGTGAACAAGTTGATTCAGGGAGCAGGTGAAAGGCTTAACCTGTAGTTCCTTTAGTTTTAAGTGTTGACTGCTAATTAAGCTTATTACTACCATTTACCACCAACCCAATTCTATTGGGTAGTCGCAGAGGTCCACCAGTTCCGGCGCGTAATAGCTGTTACTGTCAAAAATCTGAGGGTTAGTATTCATAACTTTAAGATCGAGTAGAGCGTGAAAATCTTGACTGCTAACTAAGCTAATTACTACCATTTACCACCAACCCGATTGTGTCAGGTGGCCGTAGAGGCCCGGACACCTCAGTTGAGTAATAGCCGTTACTGTCAAGGGTTAAAGTAGAGCGTGAAAATGTTGTTGTCTACTAACCAATGTACACACTGAAAAATTCATAGATCACAACTGAATGTATGCTTGGCAGGTTGCAGAAAAATTAATTTTCAAAAATAAAATAAAAAAAAAAAAAAAAAAAATTTCACGGGCGTTAAATAAATTCTTGGAAAATTATAATTTTCAAAAATAACATTTTTTATTTTTCCAAAAAAAATTAATATTCAAAGATTATGGATTATTATGTATAATTATTGTAACAACGCTGGTTCTAACAGGCCTCACACGGGGCACCATTATGTAGGACAGTGGTTCCCAACCTTTTTTCCTTGGCGCCCCCCCTACTCATGTCTAAGAAAAGCTGAGCCCCCCCCGAAACCGAAGTTGAGGTAACTCTCGAGATAGAGCTTTACTTTCTTTTTTGATACAGAGCAGTTATCAGCACTGTTATGTTTCTCCGCCATGTTTCATTCATAAAATAGTGATGCCGTGGCGACAGGAAAAACGAGGATACAACAGAATATACAGTTTTCATACTGACTTTTGTATACATTATATATTCTAGTGTATTATCATAATTTATTTAACAATTTTTTTTACCTCAACCTCAAACCAGATAAAGACTCGCGCCCCCCCTTGTGATCTTTGCCGCCCCCCCTGGGGGTGCCCGGACCCCAGGTTGGGAACCACTGATGTAGGATTCTCGTAGGGTACAGATTTGATCATTGGCAAATTATCAAAGATGTTTTATCAATATTAATAAAGTTATGAATATGGTTATTAATAAAATTAATTAAATTATAAATTTTATAATAAAATGAAATTTATCAAATCGACAAACAATCAAAAACGGGGCACCACCCTGCAAGTCAGGGACCAATAATCAAACTGTGGAACAGTCTCATTCTGTGGTAATCCTTTAAAAAGGAATTAAAGGAAGGGGTGAATCCAAGCACGGACCTGATTGACCAGCAATTATTACAACAAGTACACAAATAATCACAAGCAACTGCTAATTAAGCATAATAAGATTTATTAACGTCACAATTATCGGTAGCTAATCAATAATCCTTCAATAATAAACTCATATACCTCTTTACAATATCACAACCAAACACAAAGCAAAAACAAAGCAACGCAGCATGGACATGTCTGTGTCTGTGTGTGTGTGAGAGGGAATGAGTGAAAAGGGAGGGGCGGTGTCGATCGTAGTTCTAACACATCAAACAACTCCAAAAATGGCTACTCCTGTGAGCTGCACAAAACTATTTGGCCTCAAGAGGGCGGTAGTGGTGCTGCGTGCACGGGGAGGGGCTGAAGAAGCCGAGGGGGTTGCTAGGCAGCGCGCACGCTTAGCCGGTATGGTCGCTAGTCCCTGTGTTAGCTCTGTCCGAACGTAAGCAGATTCCACGTGTGAAGCTAGCCTGCAGCGTTAGCTCGGGAGCTACGCGGCTAGCCTGTGTCGTGTGTGTGTGTGTGTTGGAGAGAGAGAAGAAAGAGAAGAAGAGTAAAGAAAAAAAGGGCACTCTGATCTTTAGTTATCGATAATGACCCAGTTCCCCTCAGCCACTCAGGTCTGGGCTAACGTGTGGTTTAGGACAGACTGAGACTTTTGACTTACTGAGGGAAACTTTTGTCATTATAACTAATTCAGTGACTAACAGCTGATTTTCGCGATTCTATCGCAGACAGTAACTAAACTCCTGAAAGGAGTGATTTAAGCAGGTAGCGATTACAGTTATACCAAGCTACTTAACACAACATAAATCAACGAGTATAGTGATCAATTTATACATTCACAGCACAGATTAATAATCACATATGGACCAGTACATGATTAAATCAGATCACATTAATGGCAACAATGGTAGCGAACCCTTTGCTCATTAATAAACACACTACTTATCTCTGCCCAGACGTAAGCCTTCTTACGGTGTGTTCAGTCCGTTTGTTTCTGTCCAGAAATGAACGGAACGGGTCCCTGGCGCCGTCAGCGCCACGGAGAAACTTCCCAAAAAAAAAAGCAGCAAGGGGCAAGTTTAGTCGACTTTGAGAAGAAAAACGTTGTTTCCTTCTCACTGCAGATATGAAAACACTGGTGTGTTTTCAAGGATCCACCGAAATAAAATCCACATTCTCCAGAAAATGGAAGTTTAGCACAAGCGCTTGCGTGCCTCCTTTCAGCAACTGAGTTGCAACGGAAGATGGGGGAGTTTCCTAGGGTCAGGTTATTTATAGGTTAAAACCCACCTGCTGTGTTTATGGTCCCGCTGAACCAATAGGAAGACTCAAAACTCTTGAAAGGGTGAAAACTACACTTTTGTAGTCATTTGACTTCCTGCCAGTTGTGAGGAGTTTCCCTTCTGGCTGGAATTTCGCATAGAGGTGTGAATTATCCCGGCTTTGGGGTTTACATGGAGGCCAAGATTCCTTTGTCTTGGTCACATGTTCCTTTGTCTCTGAGCACATGTGTGTCCTGTATCCAGAGGTCAGTTTAATCTGAGGCCTTTTGGTTAAAATCAGATTTAACCAAACTCTTGGTCCCCAACACTAGATATGATCAATATGTCCTTATTAACAGGTTATGTACCGCAGTCATTTAAAATAGCTGTGATAAAAACCTCTTCTGAAAAACCCCACCCTCGATCCTGAGGTCTTAGCAAACTATAGACCTATATCTAACCTTCCCTTTCTATCCAAGATCCTTGAGAAGGTAGTTGCTAATCAGTTATGTGATTTTCTACATAGCAATAGTTTATTGATGACTTTCAATCAGGATTTAGAAAGAATCATAGCACAGAGACAGCACTGGTGAAAATTACTAACAACCTTCTAACTGCTGCAGACAAATGACTCCATTCTTGTTTTACTATATGTTAGTGCTGCATTTGACTCGATTGACCATACCATCCTGTTACAGAGATTGGAACATTTAGTTGGCATTAAAGGAATCGCTCTAAGCTGTTTTAAGTCCTATTTCTCTGATTGATCTCAATTTGTTAATGTTAATGATAAATCCTCCAAGTACGCTAAAGTTAGCCATGGCGTTCCACAAGGCTCAGTGCTTGGACCAATTCTATTCTCCTTATATATGCTTCCTCTTGGTAATATTATTAGGAAACACTCAATTAAATTTCACTGTTATGTGGATGACAGCCAATTATACTTGTCAATCAAACCAGATGATACAAGTCAGCTAGCTAAACTTCAAGCGTGCTTTAAAGATATAAAATCCTGGATGAACTATAATTTTCTGATGTTAAACACTAACAAAACTGAAGTTATTGTGCTGGGCCCTAAACACCTCCGAACCTTATTATCTAAAGACATAGCTACTCTGGATGGTATTGCCCTGGCCTCCAGCACTACTGTCAGAAATCTAGGAGTTATTTTTGATCAGGATATATCCTTTAACGCCCATCTAAAACAAACCTCAAGAACAGCCTTTTTTCATCTTCGTAACATAGCCAAAATTAGGAATATCCTGTCTCAAAACAACGCTGAAAAACTAGTCCATGCATTCGTTACTTCCAGGCTGGACTATTGTAATTCCCTACTGTCAGGTTGCTCAAATAAGTCCCTTAAGACTCTCCAGCTGATCCAGAATGCTGCAGCACGTGTTCTAACAAGAACTAAGAAAAGAGATCATATTTCTCCTGTATTAGCTTCTCTGCATTGGCTTCCTGAAAAATCCAGGATTGAATTTAAAATCCTTCTCCTGACCTACAAAGCTCTAAATGGTCAAGCACCATCATATCTAGAAGAGCTCCTAATACCTTATTGTCCCACTAGAGCACTGCGCTTCCAGAATGCAGAGTCACTTGTGGTACCTAGAGTCTCTAAAAGCAGAATGGGAGCCAGAGCCTTCAGTTATAAGGCTCCTCTCCTATGGAACCAGCTCCCAATCTGGGTTCGGGGGGCAGAAACTGTCACCACATTTAAGAATGAACTTAAAACTCTCCTATTTGATAAAGCTTATAGTTAGGGAGTGAGGAGTTGCAGCGTCCGCCTAACCCGGCCCACCTGCTTCTCTTCGTTTTCGTCAGATTAATACAGTTTTTCTCAATTGCTTAAACACTATAACCAGGCTTTTGAACTAAAATTTAAAAACCATAACGCCATTTTTCAAAAGGCACACCCATTTCACTAAACTATAAACACTATTCCCTGGTTTTGACACATGAGTCAGATCTGTTGAACTGTTACTGCAAAACTCTACACACAAATCCCTTAATTTCTCATTGCCTACACCATGTTGTCATTTAGAAAGCAAAACATTAAATATTGCTCACTCAAGTTAGCACAGCTGAAGCTCAATTAGCACACAATTACCCAGGGGAAACACTATGAGTCAAAATTGATCACACACCAAACAGAACTTTCAATAGATAGATAAAATGGCCAGAGTCAGTTCATTGAGTTTTGGAACAATGGATCCACAGAGAAATGACGGTCGAGGAAGGAGAGGGAGAGGGAGAGGGAGAGGAAGAGGACATGGTGAAGGAGGAAGGCGAGGAGGGAGAAGAGGAAGACGTGTTGAAGGACGAGGTAGAAGAGGAGGACGTGGTGAAAGACGAGGTGGAGGAGGAGTAAGGGCAAGGAGACAAGCAGTCTCGGATGAAATTCGAGCCACTTGAGTGGACCATGTTCTTGTCCATGGTATGACCATGAGGGAGGCTGGGCAACGAGTCCAGCCTAATTTGAGTCGCTTCACCATCGCCTCCATCATCAGAACCTTCAGGGAGGAAAACAGGTTGGTGTACTTACAGTACGACTGCTCTGTACAGTAACTTTGAGTGCTGTACTCTGTGCTTTGACATCACATGCACTGTTGTACTATGCTTCTGTAATACTAAATAAATCCATCAAATTTACAGTAATGCGTGCTTCTATTTTTGTAGGATACAGAGACGACCATCTGGTGGTGGGAGGATAAGGCTTTTGTCAGAGGAGCAAGAGAGGGAGCTTGTAAACATGGTCATTGCCAATAATGTAATCCGCCTGCAAGAGATTCAAAGGAGAGTGATTGAGGATAATAATCATTTTCAAGGAATAAATTCCATCAGCCTTTCCACAATTGATTGCATCCTCCGAAAGCATCGGTTCCGGATGAAACCGGTGTACCGCGTCCCTTTTGAACGAAACTCTGACGGGGTAAAAGACCAACGAGTGGAATATGTTTAGGTATGACTTTTGATATTGTATAAAGTATTGTGCACCATCACAGTATAGCAGTTTATGCTGCCATTTGTGCCCTCTTGAACTGTGCTTCAGGGTAGTGATATACTCTATTGTGTTTTGATGTGTTTTGCAGAGAATCTTTGAGATTGAAGGCTGGCTTGTTCCACCTGAAATTATCTTTGTGGATGAGGCTGGTTTCAACCTCACCAAAAGAAGGAGAAGGGGGAGGAATATAATCGGTCATCGGGCTATTGTAAATGTCCCTGGTCAGCGTGGAAGGAATGTCACGATGTGCACAGCCATCAGCCAACGAGGGGCACTCCACCGCCATGCCAGTCTAGGACCCTATAATACTATGCTCCTTCTTGCATTCCTTGACGGTCTAAGAGAGCATATGTTCCAGCTGGACCACAGGAAACCAGCACAACCAGAGCACCCTCACTATGTTGTCGTTTGGGATAACGTCAGCTTCCATAGCGCTGCTCTGGTTTGTGACTGGTTTACCGATAACCCAAATATTTTCCAACCTCTTTCTGCCTGCATACTCTCCATTTCTTGACCCAATAGGGGAGTTTTTTTCGGCATGGCGGTGGAAAGTGTATGACTGAGAACCTTATAGGCAAGGCAAGGCAAGGCAGCTTTATTTGTATAGCACATTTCAGCAACAGGGCAATTCAAAGTGCTTTACATAAAACATTAAAGAGCAGTTAGAAAACAATTAAAAAACAATAATAAACAAATTAAAAACATTAAAAGACAAGAATAAAATTGATAGTGCAGTATAAGAATAAAAGTTACAGTGCAGTATAAGAAATTAAAGTTAATAAAATAGATTATTTAAAGAAAAGCAACATCAAAAAGATAGGTCTTTAGCTTAGATTTAAAAGCGTGTTTATATGCGTGTTCACCTCCTTCAGGCCATGGTAGAAGCCTGCCTAGACATATCAGTAGATGCGTGCCAGGGGTGGATCAGGCATGCAAGAGGATTTTACCCCCGCTGCCTGGCTAGGGCCAATATAGCCGGTGATGTGGACGAGATTCTCTGGCCTGACCCAGAGCAAAGACGGGATGCTGATGCAGAATAATTTTTTTTTTTACTGTGTAGTACTGTAATACAGTAATGAATAAAATGTGCCAATGTAACCATTGGTTGTGTCATGTGTTCATCTGAAAAGGTTTGTGGCAACATAACTTAACAGTTTTGGAAATGTTGTTTTGAATTTATTACACCAGTGTGTAAAACTAAGTTTTAGTGTGTATGTTGTGACGGCTTGTGTGTCCCGTCTGAGGTCAAAGTTTGGTTTTTCAGCAAGAATTAATGGTTTTGATATAGTGCTTCATTTTGACCTGAAAATAGGATGTTTGGTGAAACGGGTGAGACGTTATGGATTTGTGTTTACTGTTTTGAGAATACGAGGCATAGTTTCAAGAAATGTGTTTAAGCAATCGAGAAAAACTGTAATATAACAAAAGTAGAGGGAGGCAGGCCAGCACAGCCCGATCTGGCAGGGGAGAGTTCCAAGCCCGAACAGGCTACCTCTCCTTTTGACCTGTCTATCTTAGTTACGCTGTTATAGTTCTAGACTGCCGGGGGACTTCCTTCCTTTGACACACTGAGCTGCTCTCTCCTCTCCCTTTCTATTACCATTTGTGTAATGCTTGTTATTAATCCCAGCTTCTGGGGAGTTTACTCCCCGGAGTCCTTATGTTTTTTCACCCAGCGTATTTCCTTGGAAAACGTTGGCACCAAGATCCTGGTTGCAGCTGTCGCCGTGGTCCTGCTGCACTCCCTGCTAAGCTATGCGGTGCCCTGCAATGTCATGCTGCGTACTGCTGAACACTGCTGCTTCCTGCTACTTCCATCCATGCTCTGCTGGGCCACGCTACATCCTGTAACGCCTTGCAGCGCCCTGATATGACATTAACTACTACGACTACCATTTGAAGTCACTGTTCCATTATTAATGTGACTATTATTGCCACTGTTCATCACATCCCCAACCGGCACTGTCAAACACCGCCTACCAAGAGCCTGGGTCTGTCCAAAGTTTCTTCCCAAGAGGGAGTTTTTCCTTGCCACTGTCGCACTGCTTCCTCTTGAGGGAATTACTGTAATTGTTGGGGCTTTGTAAATTATAGAGTGTGGTCTAGACCTACTCTATCTGTAAAGTGTCTCTTCATTTCATTTTCTTTGTTATTTTGGCCTTTTGCAGTTGGACTACTGTATTGTAAGCCACCCATCTCCTGCAACACCTTCATCCAACTGCATTACTGACCCACCTGTTGCAGTATACGGTATGTAAAGGAATACCTTTGTGATGTTACAGTACTGTGTACAGTTTGAAAGTACAGTATGTGAAAAAGAACGTAACCAATGACATCTTGTGGTGGTATTTTATACAGAATGGTTGGATAACCTCTTAAAGGTCGAAGGGAACAGCTCTTCACTCAACAACCAGAGCTTGCCATCATTGAAATGGTGCGAGAAAATAATATAATCCGACTTTGTGAGTCGCAACAACGCATAATTGCAAATAGAAATGTATTCAACAATATCAACAGGGTCAGCATTTCTACACCAAGTCGTATCCTATAGAAAACATAACTTCAGAATGAAGCAGCTGTACAGGGTGACATTTGAGAGGAACAGTGTCAGGGTCAAGGATCTGCACCATGATTATGTGCAGGTATGTGTCACTTTACTTTACATACTATATATTGTGATGTGTGAATGAGGGTTTATGCTGCCACCTGCCCTGCCTGTAGCTTGTAGTTTTTTGTCTATACTGACCCAACCCAGCCCCTGCTTGTGTGAAAATATAGAAATTGTAGTTACTGTATGTGTTTTCAGCAACACTATTCAATATTTTCTGTTACAGAGAGTTCTGGATTTTGATGCCGCCGAACTGCCACATGAGTTCATTTATGTGGATGAGGCAGGCTTCAATCTGGCCAAAACCAGGCGTCGGGGCCGTAACAAAGTTGGACAAATGGCCGTTGTAAATGTCCCTGGGCAAAGTGGGGATTGCATTTCTAGATGCACTACATGCAGTTGTGCAGGACAGACCAGAGCGGCCCAGGTTTGTTGTCATTATGACCTGTCTCTCTTAGTTACGCTGTTATAGTTACGCTGTTATAGTTCTAGACTGCCGGGGGACTTCCTTCCTTCCTTTGACACACTGAGCTGCTCTCTCCTCTCCCTTTCTATTACTTTTACTATTACTATTTGTGTGTATCCAGTCCCAGAAATGCTTGTTACTAATCCTAGCTTCTGGGGAGTTTACTCCCCGGAGTCCTTATGTTTTTTCCCCCAGCGTATTTCCTTGGAGAACGTTGGCACCAAGATCCTGGTTCCAGCTGTCGCCGTGGTCCTGCTGCACTCCCTGCCGAGCTCAGCGGTGCCCTGCAATGTCATGCTTCTTCCGGCTGAACCCTGCTGCTTCCTGCTGAACCCTGCTGCCTCCTGCTGAACCCTGCTGCTTCCTGCTGAACCCTGCAGCTTCCCGCTACATCCAGTCACTGTTCCATTATTAATGTGACTATTATTGCCACTGTTCATCACACCCCCAACCGGCCCGTCAGACACCGCCTACCAAGAGCCTGGGTCTGTCCGAGGTTTCTTCCCAAGAGGGAGTTTTTCCTCGCCACTGTCGCACTGCTTGCTCTTGAGGGAATTACTGTAATTGTTGGAATTGTTGGGGCTTTGTAAATTATAGAGTGTGGTCTGGACCTACTCTATCTGTAAAGTGTCTCGAGATAACTCTTGTTATGATTTGATACTATAAATAAAATTGAATTGAATTGAATTGAATCTGGGATAATGGTAGTTTCCACATGACAATAAAAATAGAAACACAAAGGCTGCAATGTTTTATATAAAGCCCATTAGTGTGTTGCTGGTGATATGAAAGAGTAATTTAAATGGTGCTTGTGTGTATGGTTTTGTTGCAAGAATTTCATTTTTAGAAAGGAGTGTTACATTTTGATTGCAGTGTTTTATTTTGGCATAGATGTGAGTTGTTAATCTCCAAGTGTTATGTCTGATTGGCTTGTGTGTAGAGTTTTGACATAATCAGCCAAATTCTGCAAAAAGTGTGTAAGCAATAGACAAAAACTGTAAAACAGAACCAAGCACAGGTAGCGTTTTTCCATGTGTGATTTCAGCATGCCATCATTCTGGAAGCAACAGCATTGCTGGTAAATATTACCAGCCGTATCCTCCAAGTCTTTAGCACAGCCTTTTTTTTTTTTATCTGACTTTAATGTCATACTTTTACACAGCTGTATATAATTCTTGCTAATGGCTTTTTGGAATTTAATCCATTATCTTTTTAAACTAATCTATTATTAGCTTACTATATCTGCCTATATGATGGAATGTGATGAAACAAAATGAGCAGAGGAACTTGTAACATTTGTAATTAGCTTGTTTAGAGGATCCCTGGGGGCTGTGAGACCCAAACTTTGTCAAAGTCAGGCTGCATTTGACTCAGATACAGAGTAATTATGGTCATGTTGTATTATGGACAACAATCTTACTCTTGTCACTTCAAAAAAATGAGAAATCTTGTATTATAATGTTGTTATTGATACTTATCGATGACAATAAGTAATCCAGCCCTCTATGTGGTAATTGTATTGACCTGGAGATCATTAACTGGATTATTGAGGAAAGGAAAACATGGAATAAGCTATTAAAACACATTCAAGCACAATCTGCGCTATGTGTGGTTGCAGGGAAATTAAAGTCTAAAAAAAGATCCTTACCGGGCGCCTGGGTAGCTCACCTTGTAAAGCGCGTGCCCATACACAGAGGTTTACTCCTCGACGTAACGGCCGCGGGTTAGACTCCAACCTGTGGCCCTTTGCTGCATGTCATTCCCCCTCTCTCTCCCGTTTTATGTCTTTAGCTGTCTTATAAATAAAGGCCTAAAATGCCCCCCCCCAAAAAAAAATCTTAAAAAGAACCTTCCAGTTTTTTTTTAATGGTACACATCAAAGACTGTATTGTCTCTGTTCAGATACATGTATTCCTCACATTTATCTTTCCTGTATCCAAACTTTGATATTTTACATATTGCTTGAAACTAACCCACTTGATAGTGTTTTCTGCTCTAATTGTTCATGCAGAACTTTCTTGAAGAATAGTTAAAACTATCTTTGATGATACTCTTTAGGAATTTTTCAAAAGCAAAACTGAAGCAGACATTTAAGTGTCTTCAGAGTGAAAAAAAACCAACAGTTTTAAAGTTTAAAAATATAAGGCTCACGTGGTTAATGTGTAATTTTACTTTTGATACATTTTGCTGACAATACTGACAAAACAAATTAAATCATCTGTAGTATGGAAGAGGAGGCCTAAATGTCTACATTAATGCACAAACTACTACTACTACAAAAAAAAAGTATCAATGGAGGACTGAGACTGAGATAAGGTTGTATTTAAGTATTATCTATTTATAAAGTCCTTTTAGTAGATACAATTCCAAAGTGCTTTACGACGACTTTGGGAACATGATCCAAATTATAAACACAATTTACAATTACAATTACATAATATATAAAGTGCAGACAGGTCAACCAAACGCCTGTCTTTATCTGATTTTTTAAAAAGTCCACAGAAGCAGTAGCCTAGAAATCTACATGCACCCTATCGGCATCAAATGTAATTTGCAGCCAGGGGGTCTAGCAAATCTCCGTTGGCTTGTGAACTGGAAAAGCCAAACTCTAGCCGGGCCAATCACATCGTGTATAGAGTCGGTGGGCGGGCTTAACATAATGACGGCAGAGTTGCGACGGTTCCACGTGAATTCCCTGCTACTTGAAAACAAACAAACTGTGGTCTTTCGAATCGGCTTTGGCCGCGACTCTGGAGACTTTAGTTAAGTTGTAGCGCTATCCTACTGCGTGCAGAGGGAACTTGAAAGACAACCGTTTATTTTGCCAATGGTGAGTTCCCAGAGCCAACATTTTGATGTGGGTCTGGCTTGTCAGGCTACAGAAACAGAAGACCGTAAGCAGAGACGGTTTAGAACCGAGTCGCCCCAACTCAGAGTAGTTTCCTGTATCTGTGTCAAGTGGGCTCCATCACTGCCACACCTCTTTAGGAGACTAGCAGCAGGTCCAAGTGTATTGATTTTAATGGGAGAAGTGAACATGAACACAGATTATGAGCGAATATTTCGCCCCATAGTCACCAAAGTAGATATTGGACCCATTTTTCCCAAGCTCCTAAACATTCGGACACTAAATTTTTTTTCAGACGGACACATCAGGAGAAAATTTACTTTGTTTGAGACCTGTTTCTGTCTCAGGACAAAACTCTTGCAATATCTGGCACAGCCAGGTCTCATGGCAGGTCGTTATATAGTTACGTTATTTTAATCTATTAAGTCGTGGACAGGTTACGTAAATACCGCTGACGTTTGGGGGAAATATTGATAACGCGAAAGTCCGCGTAGGGAGGTTGGTCGGGGTGGTGGATGGGTCAGAAAACACAGGACTTTCACCCCGGAGACCGGGGATTGCGTCCCGCGTGTTGCAGTACCTTTGTCCCGCGTGTTGCAGTTCCTTTGTCGGTGTGTCGGTTCCTTTCCCTATTCTTTTTTTTCCTAACCATAACCATCCAGTTATTGTGGCATTTCATTTCCCCGTTGTGGCGTTACATTTCCCCGTTGTGTGCCCCTGCGCCCGTGGATCGCGGCCCGCGAGTGGCGGCCCGTTCCGTTGTTGTGGCCGGCATGTGGCGCCTCTTTTCCCTGTTGTCGCATCACCCAGAGCAGAATCGCGTCCTGCGAGTGGCGGCCCGCGAGTGGCAGCCCGTCCCGTTTTTTTGGCCGGCGTGTGGCGCTTCATTTCCCCGTTGTCGCGTCCCCCAGAGCAGGTTTGAAAAGCGGCACCTGTACACGTTCAAAAGTCGTTGCATATACACAAAAAAAACATCAAAATAGTCGTTGCATATACACAAAAAAAACGTAAAAATCGTAACCTGTACACAAATTTATGAATCAAAATAACGTGACTATTACACAACCTGGCATGAGACCAGGTTGATCTGGCAACACAGATAAGCTAATATCAGCTAACGTTCGTGAACGCCTTAATAAAACTAATCTCTGTGATGCTAAATATGTCTCGTTAAGCTGGTATCTACCTTTCACTCTAAGCACTCCTGCAATTAAACTCCATGTCTTCTCTTTCTTGGCGTTGTCCTTATTTATAAAGGATCTGTGATGTTTATTATGTTTTTCCACCTCCAAGATGAATCTCTCGTCATCCACAGTGTTGTAGAGAAGACGTATACGATATTGGGGGGTTGTCTTTTGGTAAATTGACTGGATACTCTCGCTGTTTCACTTCCTGCCCGGCTGTCTGAACGCCAATGGGGTATCCAAAGTGTCAAATATCACCAAAGATGGGATTACATTGGAATTAGTTGAAAGCCCCCAGCATCTGACTGAGATGCTAATAAACACTTGTTGGATACCCATAGGGTACAGATTTGATCATTGGCAAATTATCAAAGATGTTTTATCAATATTAATAAAGTTATGAATATGGTTATTAATAACTTTATCAAATCGACAAACAATCAAAACGGGGCACCACCCTGCAAGTCATGGACCAATAATCAAACTGTGGAACAGTCTCATTTCTGAGAAAATCCCTTAAAAGGAAACAAAGGAAAAGAATCTCCATTTTGGCGACTCTGCTTCCAAGTGGCGGCCTGTAGGCTTTGGGATTCACATGAAGGCCAAGATCCTTTGTCTTGCCTTCCCTGTGTCCTTTGTCTCTGCAGTCAGCTCAATCGGAGCCATTTTTGGTTAAAATCAATGTTTAACCAGCTTTTTGGTCCCCAACACACTTTTTGCGTCAGTAACTAACGGCAAAGTATGAAAGGCAAGGTGGAAAAAAGTTTAGCTATAAATGCAATAAAACCATGGTGAGTAAGCCAATACTTTGGCTACACCTGTTCAACAGGCATAAACATGTAGAAAAACAGTGATATTTTCTTCTTTCATCCGCTGCCGCTGTGTAACATAGCACAAATAGCGAATTACAAACAAATTCTTGTGGACTCAGGAGCTTGCTGAGGCAACCAGCGGTCCACATAGCTAATTAATATTCACATGAATGATCTAATTACATGCGAGTGAATATTAATTAGCTATGTGGACTATAGCTTATCTACACTGATTAACCCAAGTCGGCACCTATACACAGTTCCATTATGTTTTAAAGTAGACATTTGTTAATTCAGAAGGTAAACCTTTTGTCTATGCTGCATTTGGCTGAACATTCAATTCCCTTTGTATCATTCATTAAGCGCTTCAGCTTTCTCGCCTTCAAAACAGCCTACAAGTAATTTAAAAGTAAAAGTACATCTCGTACGTACAAGATAGGTTTTGGCCATGGATAGTATCCTAAGTTTATCTGTCTCGTAAGTACAAGATAAACTTTGACTTTCAGGGCTTCTGTACCAAATGCATATGACCAAATGTTGGTTTTTGATATGCTGGGACTGAGACTGTGTGTAGTTTATAATAATATGAAAAAGACAAATTTATGTAAATAAAAAGCCTCTTTATTAAAGACTACAGATACCAATTTACATTAAGAAAGTGAATTACAAAGGACAATTTGAATTATCACACCAGTGAGTTGTGATATTAAAATGAAAAAAGTTTATATTTACAGTTAGCATTGCTGTCCACATATTAAAACATATGTTTAATTCAGTCAAAGATCAATAACAAAAATTAAATATTAGGTAAATATTAGTTGGGCTGAATCACCCAACAGAAATACTCAACTGAACACTAAATTAAAGCTATAGTGCATCATTTCTGTCTCTCCCATGAGGAATTCTAAGTAATGACTACAAACCTGTTGGTGCGTCCACATGATACAAGCCTCACGTGATCGTGCACTGCCTCCACCTCTCGCCCACGCAGGTGCTAGTAGCCACAGAGGACACAGAGGATATAAAAACACAATGGACTCTTAAGAGGTAATTATCTTCACTTGGGTTTCTGCGTACGAAAGTCACTGGACGACACAATCTTCTGAACACAGCAATACTGAGAAATAAGAGTTTTGTGGAGCTGCTAGTCTTAATTAACTTTGTTGCAGTTAATATGGCAATGGCTTGAATGTAACATTTATTAATATCAGAGATGGTAAAAGTACTCACTTCCCGTACTCAAGAAGAAGTACAGATACTTGTGTTAAAAAAATACTCTGGTAGAAGTACTTATTTACTGTCAAGTTTTTTGCGGATTGAACCCAAAAGCAGACAAAACAGACAGTTCGGAGATTTTGAACAATTTATTTGAAAACAAAAAAACTCCTCTCAGGCAACAGAGCAGGCAGTAGACACAGGCAGGGATGACGTGGCATGAATGGCAGGAGTGGAAGCTGAAGTGTGGCGTCAGCAGGCAGGTCCAGAACACAGTGAAAAAAAACACAGGAGATTCCTTCAGAGTACAAAAGACAGGATTAAAGCAGGTAAGGCAAAAACGGAGGTTCTCAAAAATACGGAGACAAAAACTAGCTGGTTGTTGTATCACCGATGCGATGTGACTTAATAATCCAGCGTCAAACAGAGAACAGGGAACAGGTGAATAATTAGGAATTGCCTGCAGCTGCGCGTCATCCCAGGAGAGGCTGGCCCACACGCTGCACTGTGAGGGAAAAACAAGACGAGCAGAGGAGAGAGAAGAGCGAGAGAGAGAGAGAGAGAGAGAGAGAGAGAGAGAGAGAGAGAGAGAAAGAAAGAAAGAAAGAAAGAAAAACATCTAAAAACCCCATTCACCCACAGTCTTGTCACTTCCCCACTTGTGGCTTCGTGACATTTAACTTCTTTACTCAAGTAAAAGTAACAAAGTACAGGCTTGGAAATTTACTTAAAGTATAAAAGTAGCGTTGCGAATGACAACCATTTTTTATGCAAAGCTACCTGGACCACACAAATGGAGTGCAGGAAGACTTCTTAACTTAATCACTTTTCTCTCTCTCTCTAAACTGAACAGCTGTTAGAGGCGTTCATTTTTATTTTAACCAATCAGAAGCAGCCTTGAATTTCACGAGCCAATCACAGCATGACATCCCTTTTACACCTGTCTCTCTCTGTTGCTCAGTTGTCATTTTAAGCTAAGAGCACAACCCTGCTCCCCTTTGCTCCTCCGGTCTTCATAATGCACGGCTCTTGGTTCCTCCTCCGGCAAGCACTGCCGTCGGCTCCTCGGTTGTCTTCGGGCTCCTCACACCACCATCAGCGTCTAGACTCCATTGGGGGATCATCTTCTGGCTTTTCCCCCTCTAAAAAATATAATTTCATAACGATGGAGTCTAATCTCCAAAGACTGTACGTGTCATATCATGCATACGTACAATAAATCTTTGCAATCTGCAACGAAGTCTCTCCTGATTGAAATATTACTAGAGTGCAAGCTGATAAACTTCAGTGGACATGGAAAAAAGGCTCTTTATATGCCATTGCTTACATTTTAAATGGATGTCTGCCAATAGGCCTAAAACATCACATATATGATTATTGTGACAGAGACTGGGACTCCAGGTTAATAAGATTCTGACTGATTAGCAAGATATGAATTCAATTGTGATTCTGTGAGAATTCACAGATCCAGTTTCTCTTTTTTAAACATCCCCATAACATTTAAAGGAATCTACATGTATGTATGTGTGCTCAAATATGACTTCTGGAAAGAAAATAAAGGACAAAATATGCCTAATCTCTGGGATCTCGGTTTTCTTTATTTTCAATCATATCGCTGTCCATACTACTAGTGCTAACATTACCGCCATCAAGCCGCAATGATTTGCCGCAAATGAATGCCGCAGAATCTGTCGAGTCGTCTTGTAGTGGTGCGTCAAGTGTAACGTATAGTCCCATCCAATTAGATTGAATTTGGTATTGATGACGCAAAAAATAATAATGGTAAATCCACTGAAATTATTTGAAACTAAAGTAACAAGCCAATTTTGTAAAATGTAAGGAGTAGAATGTACCGATATTCATGTTAAAAATGTAAGGAGTAAAAGTAAAAAGTCGGCACAAAAATAAATAGTAAAGTAAAAATATCTGAAAAATCTACTTGAGTACAGTAACTAAGTATTTCTACTTCATTACTTCCCTCTATTAATCTCTGATTAATATCAAAAAGTTACACACTAAAGCTTTAAGGGAAATAAATTAAAGGAATCAAAGAGAAAACAGTGACTTATGTTAATTTTTTTGTTGCAAAATCCTCACTTTGCTGATTTCTGTCAAAATTGGGATTCTGCCTCAGAGGCTTTTAGTTGTTGTTTGCGTGGTGTTTACCCAATTATGTGTTACAACTTTAAACTGTTGATGGTTACATGTCAATGAACCATCTGACTGTCACATTAAAAAAAATATTTCAGAAAGGAAAAACACACTGAAATTAAATATACAAGACAAACAAAACAAAATATCCAGTTGGCATTGGCATATATTTATTTCCACTTCAAAAAATCTTTTCCACAATGAACACAAAAACATACTCACAGGTAGACAAAATTTGGGGAGCCATTAGTGGCAAAACATTTCTTAATGTATGTTGTTTTTTATTTGTCAAAGCACATAATGCTGTTTTGTTACAGTATCTTTATTTTTACTTGTTATTGTGTATTGACTTGACTGAGGTGAACTCAAACACTTTCAGGTGATAGCAATGTACAAACAACTTACATGATGTAACAATTATATAATTATAAAATATAAAACAACAAATCCAGCAGCACATTATATTTACTTACGTCAGGGTGTTCATGTATTTTGGTAATGTATAGTGATTGACAACATCAAAAAGAAGTAATGTACAAAGACAGGAAAAACAAAGATGGAAAACAGCAGTAATTTACATTATAAATTCTGAAAACAGTATTCATGTGCAACATATTTTTGCCACAAATATAACTCCATACACCCTCATTGACCAACAGACTACACACAGACCGGAACAACTAACAACCAATACCTGAGATTCAGTTTTATGCCAAACAAGGGCATCATTGCAGTCTCCATCATCTAACAACCTTCTGGCCGCTTTACCCTCAGTTCAGGATGATAGTATTCTGTGAAACCTTTAGGCTTGAATTCATGCTTATGATTAATAATGGAACTTAAAAAAAGGAGAAAAAAGAATTTGACATTTGAACTGAGAACAAACACACCCCAACCTGTGTTATAATGCTTTCTATATGCATAACATTAGTTGTATTACAGTAGTTCTCAATCAATGTACAAAGTACAGTGTGCTTACTGAAAAACTAAACATCAGTTTCCTTTTTGCTTCTACGCTGACATCAACCTCATATAGACAAATCCCATTTAAGCCACCAAAATAGGAAATAAGGAACAAAACAATACTCTTACAAAAATATTCTATCAATTAGCACATCACTTATTATTGACAAAGCATTTAGATGCAAGCAGCAAGTCATGAGGGGCAAGTAGACTAGAACTATTGGGACAATGCAGACAGTACAGAACTAAAGCAAAATTAGTTGGTGTTAAAGGTGTAATATGTAATATTGTGTGTAATACTGGCAGCTAGCGGTTAAAATAGTTACTGCACTACCAATTCAAAATACTGGAGAGTCGTCTCCCCCGCCCCCTCCTGCCCAGACTCGAAGTTCACGGGGGTTGCCAGGCTGAGACCGCAGCATTCACAACAATGTAGCTGGACGCTTTTCTCACATAGCCAGACGTTACTCCACAGCACAGCGGAGTAGCTAACGTTAGATGCTAGTCTCACATAGCCAGACATTACTCCACAGCACAGCGGAGTAGCTAACGTTAGATGCTAGTCTCACATAGCCAGACATTACTCCACAGCACAGCCGAGTAGCTAACGTTAGATGCTGGCTATATTGACAGTCATAAAAGCCCGTGCTCACGTGGAGCTCTGTAACCAACTAACAGACACACTTTTTCGGCTTAAAATTACAATATGAACCGCTAAAAACACAACAACCTCACTGTTCTCTCCACACGCCAGTCAGGCACACTTCTTCGGCTTAGAATTACAATACGAAACGCTAAAAATACCACTACCTTGCCGACGGAACACACTTCATTGGCTTAGAATTACGGCAACAATCGCTAAACACACTGCAAACTCATAGTCCCCTCTTTCCGATTTACAGCCCCCCTCTCGTGGCTTAAAATAACTCACCGTTGTTGGCTCCAGCCGCTGAAGAGGCTACACGCTGTAAACAGCCATGGGCTGCATGCCTGGTCCTCCCGGTAACGTTAACAGTTAGCAGGGTTAGCATAACGGCGTTAGCCAGGACCAGTCGGGATCACTTTACTGGCTATGTCTCAATTGTTTTTGCGAGTAACCAACTCGGTTACTCTAGCTATATAATTCAATGTGAGTACAAAAATGTTGAAATGACAAAAATTGCCCATCCCTAGTAGCTGTGATAAATTAGTGTGAAGCTAATGCTTACCGGTTCAGGAGAAAATATGCCAACTCTGCGTCCTTTTGGGCTCTAAGCTGTCTCCATCTTTCAAATACATCTCCAATATTTACCAGGGGGTTGTTACGTCTCTGGTCACGCAACTGTTAGAAACATGCTGTATTCTTTTTTTTATGTCATGTAGAATCTATCTCCGTTGATCCTGTTGGTTTGTTTGCTGCTTTCATGGCTGTACTAACGTTACAGCTGTAGCGCGCTGGGTTTACGTTTTTACAGGTATATCTGGCAACCCGGCCTGGCTGTCAAACTGGGCCGTTGATAACAACACACAGATCAAAACATAAACATAAATTCCGTCACGGAATGTAAATTTCAAAAAGAAAAATACTGAAATTAGCATTGTTGTCAGAAAAGATAGTATTTCAGTTTAACATGTTTGCTTAATATCTGATGAGGCATTGGTGTCATTTTTGGATTTATTACAGTACAAATATTACATATTGGACCTTTAAATGTTTGGTGCAACAGTTTTTTTACATTTAGTGGATTTTGTGCAAAGAACATGGAGACCAAGGACTGGATCTACGAGGAGACATGCTTATTAGCTTGACTAGCAGACAGTTTTTAGGGGCTAACATTTTGTAATATATTGTTAAATGCTGCTTTTATGTAATATCATGTAAAATCAATACAATGCAAACCACTAAGTTAAATGTACAAACTGTGGCGTCATTTTAACCATCATCTCTATTTCATGGGATTGTACATCAGAATGTACAAGTGGACGTAATATTCTCCTGACAGTCAAACTTCATATAAAATACATACAATCATCCTGAATTGACAGAACATGCTGTATTTTCTTCGATTGCAATTGACCAATCTGTGTAGTTACTCTTTATATTGTGGCATTCCCTCTGACATTTTTTTTAAACACTTTAGATTATCCATCTGATGATAGGTCAAGTTCTTTTGGGTATTTAACTTTCATTTATGAAATATGCTTGTTTATATGTGCAACTCCCTAGAATTGACTGACCCTTAGTTTGTATGGGGTGTCAAGTGTGCCACATTTGAAGAAGAATTGATTGACAGTCTAGCAGTAGTCAGCAAAGACAGGTCTTTCCTGTTATGGCATGTTGACAATATATTAACCTCTTAGCAATCTGCCCCCATTTTAAGAGGGGTGGGGGGACCTGGAGTGTTCAGGAACAGATAAAAGTCAACAGTATATGCCACATACAAGTGGTCTACATCATCTGAAAGCTGGGAACCTGAAGAGTAATGTGAGATGCAGCTCAGCACACTCTTGAACAAAATCTTAAGACATTGCAAGACATTGGGGAAACATTGCAAGTTTTCCACATTTCGCGCTAGTGGATCATACTAGCGCGAAATGCGAAAAAACTTGCAATGTTTCCCTTGGTCTTAAGATTTTGTTCAAGAGTGTACAATGTATGTGTGTGTGTATATATATATATATATATATATATATATATATATATATATATATATATATACACAGTGTATTTGATACACTGCCGATTTTGTAGGTTTTCCTACTTACAAAGCATATAGAGGTCTGTACACTTCAACTTTGAGAGACGGAATCTAAAAAAAAAATCCAGAAAATCACATTGTATGATTTTTAAATAATTAATTTGCTTTTTATTGCATGACATAAATATTTGATCACCTACCAACCAGTAAGAATTCCAGCTCTCACAGACCTGTTAGTTTTTCTTTAAGAAGCCCTCCTGTTCTCCACTCATTACCTGTATTAACTGCACCTGTTTGAACTTGTTACCTGTATAAAAGACACCTGTCCACACACAGACTCCAACCTCGCCACAATTGCCAAGACCAGAGACCTGTGTAAGGACATCACAGATAAAATTGTAGATCTCCACAAGGCTGGGATGGGCTATAGGACAATAGGCAAGCAGCTTGGTGAGAAGGCAACAACTGTTGGTGCAATTATTAGAAAATGGAAGAAGTTCAAGATGAAGGTCAATCTCCCTCGGTCTGGGGCACCATGCAAGATCTCACCTTGTGGGGCATCAATGATCAGGAGGAAGGCAAGTGATCAGCCCAGAACTACACGGCAGGACCTGGTTAATGACCTGAAGAGAGCTGGGACCACAGTCTCAAAGAAAACCATTAGTAACACAATACGCCGTCATGGATTAAAATCCTGCAGCGCACGTAAGGTCCCCCTGCTCAAGCCAGCGCATGTCCAGGCCCGTCTGAAGTTTGCCAATGACCATCTTGATGATCCAGAGGAGGAATGGGAGAAGGTCATGTGGTCTGATGAGACAAAAATAAATCTTTTTGGTCTAAACTCCACTCACCGTGTTTGGAGGAAAAAGAAGGATGAGTACAACCCCAAGAATACCATCCCAGCCGTGAAGCATGGAGGTGGAAACATCAATCTTTGGGGATGCTTTTCTGCAAAGGACGACTGCACCGTATTGAGGGGAGGATGGATGGGGCCATGTATCACAAGACCTTGGCCAACAACCTCCTTCCCTCAGTAAGAGCATTGAAGATGGGTCGTGGCTGGGTCTTCCAGCATGACAACGACCCAAAACACACAGCCAGGGCAACTAAGGAGTGGCTCCGTCAGAAGTATCTCAAGGTCCTGGAGTGGCCGAGCCAGTCTCCAGACCTGAACTCAATAGAAAATCTTTGGAGGGAGCTGAAAGTCCGTATTGCCCAGCGACAGCCCCGAAACCTGAAGGATCTGGAGAAGGTCTGTATGGAGGAGTGGGCCAAAATCCCTGCTGCAGTGTGTGCAAACCTGGTCAAGAACTACAGGAAACGTTTGATCTCCATAATTGCAAACAAAGGTTTCTGTAACAAATATGAAGTTCTGCTTTTATGATTCAAATAATTATGTCATGCAATAAAATGCTATGGATTTTTGTTTTAGATTCCGTCACACACAGTTGAAGAGTACCTGCAAAATCGAATAAAATCATTGTTCTCCCCCCTATATATATATACACGGTGGTTGCCAAATTGCGTGAGCAACCTGTCTGAAAAGTTTTAAGTCTTCTGGTAGATTTAGGTATATGCGTAGGTATATGTAAGGACATAACATAGGCACAGGGTAATTATTGCTAACTAAAATGCTAGTTAACATTATTAATTAACCTTAAACAGCTAATGTGAGTTAAAACTAAAAAAATCTCCTAACAATACGGTAATTTTTCTACTGTGCAACAGAAAGTCGCATGGTTATGACACAATCGTTAGCCTATTTTTACAAAAATTGCTGCTATGGGGCCATAATGTGAGATACAAGGTAATGGAGCCTTTTGTACATTGTCGTGTTTCTTTAGAAATAAACAATGGACAAATAAAGTCTGTAAACGCTTCAGATGTAAAGTTATTCGCTGTCAAAGTGAACAAAATGGAATGCTAACGGTAGGTGATGGCTTGTTAGCCTAAGAGTCTCCCCATAGGAGGTACGCTTTATGGATGCTCGCTTACCCCCTGCAGTTTATACAGTCTTGGCCCACAAAGAATGTATAAACTGCAGTCTTTGAGTCTTTGCTGAGGTGGGTCTGGTGAGAGACAGTTTCTTTGGTCTGGCTGTGTGCTCACATTATGTCACTAAAGAAGCTGGTATTCAAGAAAATGTTGATCATTTATTTGCTTGTTGCTTTTAAAGGCATTATGTAGTCTTTGTTGCAGCAATAAATTACAGTTACACTAACACTATGTTGTTAAAATGCTAACAGTTAACTGATGTTTTTGCTAGGCTAGCAAGCTACAGAAATATTAACATCAATCAACCAATGCTAGAAGCTAGTTGTTCTACCAGTGCTATGTGTTGATTATAAAGCCAAGGTGCTACTGTATTGTTATCGTCACTGACTAGCATGGGAGGACTTACCCACATTTGTTTTGCTTCCGCAGCCACGGCGAGACTACTTGCGCCTTAACTCTAACCACATCTTAATATAATTTATTTGCCATAAACATACGGCATTTGGCAGTATTCCGGCAGGATTCTATTTTACAGTACGCACAAGAACCGCCTGCCAAATCGGTTTACTGCGTCAGAAATCAGCAGAGAGCAAAACAGAGCTGCTGTCGGCTGCTGCTACTGTGGGCATTTACACATTGTTATCGTTAGATGCGTTGTATGTCTCACAGAATTTTTTTTACAAACCATGCGTACAGGATTATAGCTGCCGCCGCCACTGTCGGTAGCTGCCATGTGCAAATATAGTAGAAAGCAAGAATGAAAAAAAAAATTCACTGGACTGGAAGGAAAACCTGTTTGAATCCGAAGTTTTGCAGAACCATCTAATATTGATGTTTCAGTGTTGAACAGCTGATTTCAGTGTCTGACTCTTGATAAACTTGCATAGTTCAGAGGCTCTACAGTGGTTGAACGAAAACTTGATGAGGAAATGTTCATGACCCTTAGGTCTTCACTTGACATATGAGCTTTACAGGCTAAAGTATCTCATGCATGATTATCAAACCCCAACATTTCTGTTTTCATTTTCTGATTGTGATTCGGATTCTCTAGCTTCATACATAACACACAGACACTAGTGGTATCAATCTTCCCATCTAACTCTAGGCAATAAACCCAATAGGATTATTTACCAAAATGTCAAACTATTCAAAATATGCTGTTCTTTCTGGCTATGGCCAAAAAACAAACCAACAATAAATATATATTTAAACATGGTCCTTGAATCAACTTTAAGTGTAACCATGGCCACAACTGTAGGTTTGGTAGTTGGTTAGTTAAAGAATGACATTTCAATCGTTCAAAGAAACAACTTCTGGAGTTGTTTCCTTGGATGAATATTGTGTGTCTTCTTCTCTTCAGCAATTCCATATATATATATATATATATATATATATATATGTGTGTGTGTGTGTGTGTGTGTGTGTAAAACACCAAACTGTTATCAATGCTAAATGGCTTTGTAAATAAAGTGCACAATTTCACTGAATACAGCCACATAACATATCTTCATGTGCACATTTACAGCTGTTGAAAAACTAAGCTGGTGAGATTTAGTGCTTTTTGAGATATTTCAACTGTATACAAGCTACAGCTGTATACAAGTCACAGGTGTAGGGGGTACAAAATACAACAATCTGTACAAACAGTAAAAATACAACTTTGAGCTTGACAGTTACACCTCAATCTGTTTTTGACATAGCTCAAGTCAGATTATTTTGCTTAAATTTGCAGTTCAGTTTTAGAAACATTTGAAAATATATTTACATTTTTATAGAAATGTTCCGGCTTCTGTAAGATTTGGATTCACAAAAAGTTATGGCTTCAGATTTGACTTGAATTTACTTGCAAACGTGTCAAGTTTTCAAACCTCAGTCGAGCCGTAGTATGACAACACCGTGGTGAGTCAATCAGTAACATAGCATTGAAAGACAGCGTGTCTGTAACACTTAAAAACTAAGTCAAGAAGGTCAAACAACAAGTCACTTGTATGCCATTGCTAAGACAACGCAACTCCACAGAATAAGCAAAACCTTGTGGGAAAGACGTATTTCAGAGTAAGGGGAGGCGTGGGTGTAAGAACTCAGGAGCCATCGGCAACAAAGGTGAGCTGTAGATAATATCATAACAGGTGACAGGCAGCATGTGATTGGGTATGTGTAGGGCAGAGAGGGCAGGAAACAAGGCATACTGTCCAAAGTAGAAGAGGTAGACACAGTCACATCTCGATTTCAGCTTCATTAGCTGATGGATTGTCCTTTAACGAGCCAGCGATGGTGTAGAACCTGCAGGGACATCAAAAGAGGAGATCAGTAAGAAACCTTTTGAACACTAAAAAATTTTTTTCAGAAATTCAACACATGAACTGGTTGCTATGGACTCGTCACTAGGCTTCCTCAGTCATTGTATATTTTAACATAGGTAAAGCTGCCGAAGCTGAACATTATCCAAAACTCCATTTCTCAGACGAGTGTCAATTTGGGAGCTAGATAGGATTGGAGTAGAGCTGGGAAATATATCGATATATCGTGATATGAGACTAGATATCGTCTTAGATTTTGGATATCATAATATTGTGATATGACATAAGTGTTGTCTTTTCCTGTTTTAAAGGCTGCATTATAGTAAAGTGATGTACTTTTCTGAACTTACCAGACTGTTCTAGCAGTTGTATTATTTGCCCTTTCCCCACATAGACATTGTGTCCACATTACTGATGATTATTTATCTAAAGTGTGAAGATATTTTGTGAAAGCACCACTTGTCAAGCCTAGAATATCGCTGCAATATTGATATTGAGGTATTTGGTCAAGAATATCGTGATATCTGATTTTCTCCCAATCGCCCAGCCTTAGATTGGAGATGAGAAGTTTAAATGACACGTAACCGCAATCAGCGCTCACACGCTCCACTTAGCAACAACTGCAATGTTTCATTTTAAATAAATGTAGCCTACTGGCAGTCTGGCACACGTGGATGCTCAGTATTTTTCGTGGGTGCTTGAGCTCGAGGCAACGTGAAACCTTTCAGTTAGTCAGGTTCATTGTATTCCATCTTCATGTCAGTGACGATACTTTGGCAATAGGTGGTGCAGTTATATAGGCTTGCATTCTCAAAGAAAGCAACACCAAACTCGTGTTGCTGTCATGTTGCGATTTTTGTTGGGTCACACCCATCTGCTAGCGATGGGGGGCTGAGACTGAGAACAACATGGAAAGGTATGCACCAAACAAGCAACTTAGAAATTTTTCTGTTTTCATGAATACAAAAGTTGGGTGACCCTCCCCCCTAGACTAAAAAACTGTGGGTGACCCTCCCCTCAACAAAATAAAAAGACATGACCCTCCCTTATTTTGCTCCAGTGGTCCATTCCATAAATACCATAAATATAACAGTCCCTTATGCATGTACTGTATGTGGCTGCTGGTCCATGTTTGCTTTAGTGTTTTTATGCACCTGTGACTACCTGTTTGTCTGCTTCAATTTTTAGTTTGTATGCCTATTTTATAGTGTTTTACCATGTGTGTCATTTCCTAAAGCCTAAGCGGGGACCGCACATTAGCGTATGGCTAGAAGTCCCATATACATTGCATTGGTTGCACTTTAGATGTAACAATGCCTATATGTATTGTCCCTGACAAATAAACTGATAACATAAACATTATGCTAGCAAGATTCAAAGTCAATACAATAATTGTGTAGGGCTGAAAATCAGTAAATAAAATCTGTTCAACAACAAGACAAGCTAGCTATCCAACCATGTCATTGTCCCCAAATCAAAAAAGACTTTCAAGAACAAATGATACGCAATGTGTAATGTTGGCCCAGGCCCTGAAGTGAACGAGAAAAGAGAGGATTGCTGTGAAACAAAGTCAGTTCAGAAGGGCAGAGTGACTTGTGGTGTTCAGCGGACGAGGCACTGAAGGACTACAGTCAGTTGTAAATTACATTTACAAATTTAGATGATCTTTTTCATGTAATGTAGCACATTGATTTAGAACGGTAAACAGTCAGTTTCACCAGAACTCATACAGGTGTTCTGTATCCCCTTTTAATGGACACCCTTTGCAGCCAATCAGAATTAAGTATTCACCAGAGACCATAATATGTGGCATCTAGTCAGATGGTAGTCACACAACTAGTGAATGAGCTAGTGACCATGAAGCATAAATGAAACAACTAATGCTATGTTATGCTTCATCAACAGTGTCACTGGAATAAAGACTAGAAATATAACACACTCTGTTTTACCTTGACTTTCTAAAATTCCTGCGTTTCTTCAGGACCTTGAAACAGGAGGATATCCTGCAGTAACGTCTCAGGTTCACCAACTGGTAGATGATGGGGTTGTACATGGCTGAAGACTTGGCCAGCAGCGTGGGAATGACAGACACAGAGATGGGCACAGAGTCCGGCTCACCAAACGCTGACACCACTGACACCACTGCATAAGGGATCCAGGCTATCAAGAAGCCTGCACAGATCAGCATTGCCACCTGGGAGAGGATACAAAGCAATATTCAAATATTTAACAAAATGTCTCTATGAGTATACCGAAATGTCTTCTTTTCTCTTCTTAGAACCCTTTCCTCTAACCTTTCACCCACCTTTGTGAGTTTTATCTCAAGGCTGTGGCTGTTTTTGATGCGGGCGTCAAAGTTTGAAATCTCCTTTGCAGAGGACTTGACTTTGAAGATAATCATGACGTAAGAGAAGACGATGATGCCTGTTGGAAGGATGAGACAGAAGAACAGGATGGCCAGGACGAAGCTTTGGCCGGACACAGAGGCCTGTGCCAGCCACCAGTCCAATGTGCAGGAGGTCCCGAAGGGCTCTGGGGCATAGTTTCCCCAACCAGTCAGGGGCATGGTGGCCCAAAAAGCTGCATACACCCACACAAAGACCAGGCACAGGAAGACATGGTGGCGTTGAAGCCATGTGCCTAAGAGTGAAAAAATTGAAGAATGATGGACAAGTGGTGAGAGACAATAGAAACCTAATTTAACATAAATTACATCTGTTGAATACTGCGTTTAATTCAATTAGGCTGGTTGACAATGTACGACCATCTTTAAGGGGGGGTTTCAGTTTTGTGTGCCTGTTTTTGCTGCTTTTGTTGAGTGCAGTTGCATGAAAATGGTGTGTCTCTGAGCTATAAACAATTTCAGTAAACTTGTTAGATGTTGGGATTACTCACTCTCGTGCAAGAGATCATTTCTGCTGAACAGGAGTCAAACTGAAATTAAAATGTATTTCGTGTAATTTGGTCAAAATTGTAATTAACAAAACTAATGTATCTTTTGACAGCCCTACAATAATGTTGTTATTTTGATTGGTGCAATATCTGGGCAAAAGCCCTATATAATATCACTTTAATGCTAACCGCCACACTGGTAGTTAACCAGCTAGAGGAGCGAAGTCATTAGCTGTTGCTAAGTCCCATCTGGGATTTGAAGTACTTCTTTGTTACTCTGTGTTGTGATCTGAATCATACAGTAATTTAAGAAGTGCTGTGGTTACAGAACTACTTGTTGGTGTGAGTTTTAAAAGTCTGGTCATTTGCAGTTAACACAACTGGACCTATAAAAGTGGGAAAAATATTATTTAAACTCAAAGATTAAAATATTTTAAATTATAAATACTGTCTGAGTTACTTGCCCTTGAGGTTAAGAAAATAAATATACACATACCATTAAAAGTTAGTAATAAGTGCTATATTTAAAAGTGCTTTAAGAAGTAAAAAGTGCCACACAATAAATAACCATAAATAATTTAAAATACATCATAGAATAAAACCACACTGTTAGTAAAAATGCATCAAACCAATGGCATGTGTATCATTATGTTAAAATCTTGAGGCAAGCAATTCAATTTGTAATAAGAACAAAACAATAATAATAATAATAATAATAATAATAATAATAATAATAATATATTAGTAAGAGACACAAGTATAATCAAATTATTAAAATATAGGTAAGGCAGAATAAAAGTTATAAAGGACCACCAAGGCATCTTTAAAATATTTATTAAAAATAATTATTAAAATAAACACATTAAAATATTAATTAGGACCTCCTCTGCAGGTAGAGATTTAAACCCCGAAAGGAAATAATAGTAAAATCGGAGAAACATGCAAATATTGCAACAAATTATTATTAATCATAAATATAGATTAAAACAATGAAAGGTCATTTAAAATAGAAAAGGATGGAAAAAACAAGGGAAAGAAAAAAAGGGGTTGGGTATGATGCGCTGCAGAGGAGGTCCAGATAAAACCTAAGGAGAGAGGAGACCAGAGCCGTGGGAGGAAGTATTTCTAAAAAATACCCTGTAAAACTTAGATCAAAAAGAGACGTGGATCCATTTTAGTATTTTTCATTTAGACCCGTAGGGTCTATGGTTTTTAAAAGATGGATCCACTTCCTCTCCGCTGCCCGACACTGAGCCGTGGTCCAGGCTCTGTTGCTCTCCAGGCCCATGCTCTGAACATTTTGAGAACCATGGAGCTTAAAATGTGCATACAAAACAGTTGTGCCATCGCCCTTGTTCAAAATATACTGGTGTTGCTTGATTCTTAGATATAGTGCATTTCTTGTCTCCCCCACATACAATTTGTGGCAGGCCCTGCACCTAATTGCATAAACCACATTAATGGTTGTGTGCTGCAGGACCTGCCCCGGGTTAAAACCAACTCTGCTGTAAGGGTTAAAAATGTGTGGGAGACTCATAAAACCAACATCCGAGCCTCAAAGCGCTTCCCTAGGGTCAGTATTCTTATTTAAGTTCGTGTGAATTCAAATATCCTTTAGATCTGTATTCCTCCTTTAGGCGGAGATCATACCGATGACCTCCGCCTTTATACCTCTAAGGAAGCGCCTCGAGTAACCCCTCAACCTCATCGCACTAAAAAGTGTACTAGTGGCCTCCTCCACATGCTCCGGGAAGGTGCAAATTCTGTGGAAACGTATCAGCTGGGACTTAATGAGGCCTCTGTACGTGTGTTTGGGGTGATAGCTGGTCTTATGGAGAAGTGCATGGCGGTCGGTGTCCTTGAAATACACTTTGGTGGCTAGTGTTTTTGTCTGGTCGTCGGAGGTGCGGAAGAAGACCTGTGTGTCCAGGAACTCCACTGTAACGGGTTGTAGGTTATGTTTGAGTTTTATTTTAGGGTGATGTGAGTTGAGGATGTCCTCCAGTGAGTTTAAAAAGCAATTACTGCTTTAAAAAAAGTTTAAAATCCAAGTAAAAAGATTGCCATTAAAGGTTTTTAAAAAGAAGTTTTAAAAGCTCTGTACGTTTTGCCATCCAAAATGGCTTCCTCAGGAGAGAAAGGGTTAAGGTTAAGGTTAAGGTTAGGTGCCTTGAAGGCAGCGGTCGCAGCGCTGCCTGGAAGGAGCAGTTGGGGGCAAAAAACACCATTGAGCATCTGTGACAGCCACATAACGACCGTTGGGACTTGCCGGGCAGACCACCTCAGTAAAATACATTTTTTAGCTAGAAATAAAAGAATTATCAACAGATATTTGGTGTCCGTGTCAAAAAGATTTAGTTTTTTAGAAGTTAGATAAAATGATGGGGATAATGTAAACTGTTTGCCAATAACCTCCTGGACCACAGAATGATCTCCCCAAAATGTCTGAATGCAATTACATGCCAGGTGAAAAAATTTACCCTTGTGTGTTTTACATTTATAACAAAGATTTCAACTGTGGGAAAACATTTTCTGGAGGCAAACAGGTGTAAAATAAGTTCTATGGAAAAACTTAAAATTCTGTTCATGTACAGAAATAGAAGTACATTTTGGGAAGATTCCATTACAAATTTTGGTCCAATTGGCAGAGCTAAATGTGACCTCCAGATCATGTTCCCACAGCGGCTTCAGTGAGTCATAGGCTGAAGAGTCAGAGTACACCAGTAAAGAATGAATCTTTGAAATCAGCCCTTTAAGAGATTTGGCCGAGACCATAGCACTTTCCAACTCTGATAGCTCTAAGTGTATCCTGTTCTTCCTAACAAGAGATTCCACAAAGTGGCGAATTTCGAGATATTTGAAAAAGTCCCTACGAGGAATTTCAAAATCCTTTCTAATTTGCTCAAACGGCTTTACAGAGTTGGAAATCAACAGGCCTGCGACATCTGATAGGCCCTTGGAAGCTCACTCCAGTAAACCAATACTCCTGATCTGCAACGGAAGGTCAGGATTCTAAATATATTGAGAAATATAGGAGTTTAGAAACTTAAAACGTGCTGGGGTCAAGTAGCACGGAAGATTTTGAAATAAATAGTTTAACCGAGGGAGGATGTTAATTTTTATAGTGTTTATTCTCCCGAAGAAGGAAGTCGACAGGGAGGTCCACTTCTTCAAATTGTTTCTAATTTTTCGAATCAGATGGGAATAATTAGTCTCAAATAGATTGTTCAAATCAGGAGTGACAAAAATACCCAAATATTTTAAGACATTCTTTGATACCTGGAAAGGAGATTGTATGGTCATATTCTGGGGAATATTGAAAGCCAGCGCGACAGAACCTAGGTTAATTTTATAACCTGACACAGCACTAAATGAGGCTATAGAGTCCAGAACTGCTGGAACTGATTTCTCAGGATTACTTAAATACAGGAGGACATCATCAACAAATAAAGAAATAACATGGTTCTTTTCACCTGCTGTAATACCGGTTATGTCCAGATTAGTCCTGATGGCCTCGGCCCGGGGCTCAATAAACAGTGTAAACAATAAAGGTGTCTACAGCCTCTGTGCACTGCGAAATCCTCCAACATCAGACCATTTGTATTAACACTTGCTATAGGGTCAGAGTAAAGAGTTTTAATCTCATTGATACAACTGGAACCTAAACCAAACTTTTCTAAGACTGAGAACAAAAATGGCCATTCTACACGGTCAAATTTTCCTTTTCCTTTTCGGCATCCAACAAAGTTGTAAATGCTGGGTTTTTATGGGTATTAAGATAGTAAATGACATTAAGTGCTCAACGTAAATTGTCTGTGCCATATCTTGATTTCACAAATCCTGCCTGATCAGGATTAATAATTTTAGGAAGAACCTTTTCAAGCCAGTACTTTTGCAACTATTTTGTAGTCCACATTAAGTAGGCTAATAGGTCTGCATGATGAACAGTCCAAAGGATTTTTGTCTTTTTTTAAGAGTAGGCTAATTGAGGCGTATCTCCAGGAGGGAGGAATATCACAGAATCTTCAGAATACTATTAATAGCAGGCATAAGAATTGGGTGGATTTATGGCCAGAATTTTCTTGTAATATTTTAATGGAAACTCATCAGGCCACGGACATTTCCCATTCGGCATGGTCTGAATTGCGGACCAGACTTCCTCTGATGTAAATGCTGCATTTAAGGTGGAGCGTTCCTCCTCCGCAACAGTAGGCAATGAAATATTGTTTAAGTAAGAGGTAATGTTGGAGTCGATTTTCTCTGAACTGTAAAGGGATTTATAAAAATCTCTAAATGTACTACTGTTAGTCAATGGGTCACAGGAATCATCACCACAAGGAGTTCTAATCATGTTGATTGAGCAATCATTGATCTGATTTCTCAGTTGGTGGGCAAGTAAGCGGCTGGACTTATTAACAAATTCATAATACTTCTGCTTTGTGAAAAGTAGTAGCTTCTGAACGTGGCGGTTGTGGTAAATATTGAGATCGGTCTTTGCAGTCACTAGCGCTTTTAGATTCGCAACTGTGGGTGATTGTTTATGTATTTCTTATAACCTAGTAACTTCCTTTTCAAGATTGTTCCTATTGCTCTTTAGAACCTTCTTTTGATGAGAAGTGTAGGAGATAAGATGCCCGTGTACAGTGGCTTTAGCCGCATCCCAGATCATAGCAGAGAACACCTGGGGATTATTATTATCAAGCCAAAATTGTAATAGATTGTTCCGGACGAAGGTACAGAAGGGGTCACTGCTCAAAAGTGATGTATTAAATCTTCAGGTTGGAGTTCTGGGAATGTTAAATGCTGGGTCAATATGCAAAAGCACTGGGGCATGATCCGATAGGACAATAGAGTCTATACGGTGAGCCTGGACTGCATGTTTGTACTCTTCCACTTCGCCTGACAACTCTTCTCCAAAACAAATAGCTCTGTGAGCTCAGCCCATAGATTCACAGGACACGTAATTTAACTGTGTGTAGTGTTAACTACGTTAACTAACCGTGTGTTGTGAACCACATGTAGTGATTAAAAAAAAAACAGACAACAGCTGTGTCTCAAAGACCGGGCAACAGCCAGGACGTTGAGAATCCAGGCGCGAGAGATGATGGATAGTTCCAGTCACTTCGTCATGTATTGACTTCGTTGAAACAAGAGAAGAGATCCTCACTGATGTGAAGAACAGGACAGAGATACATAAATGCTCTCTGCCTGCCATATGCCAACGCGCCGGTAAGTCCATCACCCCGTCTCTGCCCGGGCATGCCCCAGCTGCCTGCACATTTGTTGACAAACTCTGACGCGCACGCGGCGGTGAAATGGCGATTTATCCCTTTAAATGTGAATAAACGACAGTTACACTCACTCACTCGAATGCTCTTTCCGTTGTGGTTGGTGGTATCTTGACAACTTGCCGTTACCTTGTTTTCCTGGGACTGTGTTGATGCAACTTGTACATTACAGCCACTTAAAACAGGACAGAGTAACACGGCAGATATTTTAAATTTCTTTTGAAGACTTAATTAAGGCAGCAGGCGCGTGTTGTTAAGGAAACTGGAAACTGCTGCGGGAAACCCTGTGAGGTGAATCAGAGTTTGGAGCGTAAACATTAAGAACAGTTATGTGTTGTTTAAGAATTGGGTCTGTAATTAGAATGAATCTCCCCTCCGGGTCTTTTTCTTCGTGTTCTAAAATGAAAGGGCTGTTCTTATGTATGAGAATGGCTGTACCTCTTTTATTCTGCGAGTGGGAGGAGAAGTACACTTGACCCACCCAATCTCTCCAAAGCTTCAAGTGGTCTGCATCAGATAATTTAGTTTCTTGAAGTAGTACTATGTCGTTTTTTTCAGATGCGTTAAAATCTTCTTCCTCTTTATTACGTGGCCAATCCCCTGGACGTTCCAAGTAACAAGTTTAAGTGACCCAGACATACAAATTGTTAAGTTGAAAAGTAAATAGGTAATACAAGCTGAATTAGGAAAAGCTGACTACAGTACATGACAGGAACCTAAAGCTCGTATGGCATAACGGAAAAACTAAAGTTAAACAGTAAACCAAGACTGCAGTGTTTACCCTCCCCTATCCTGTTCCCAAACGACAGGGTAAAAGTACCCAAAAATGAAGTCACCACACTAAGCTTAAAGGGCCCATATTATGAAAAAAATAACTTTTTCTGGGATTTGGGGTGTTATTTTGTGTCTCTGGTGCTTCCACATGCATACAAACTTTGAAAAAAATCCATCCATGCTGTTTTGAGTGAGATACGGTTTCTAAATGTGTCCTGACTTCAGTCTCCGGGTGAGCTGTTCAAAATCTGCATGGCTTTTTACGTCACTAGCCGAAACGAGCTGGCCACAATTTTCCAAGTTGTCAACTTTTAGCTGTAGCAACTCCACTGTCTTCTCCATGGCCTTTAAGTGGCTGCTGTAGTTGCCGCTTTCATCTTCTGTAGCGGAGACCCTACTTTCGGTCACTCGGCTAGAAAGAGTGAAGAAAGAGCTCTTGACTGAGGTGACAGACGTTTTAATTTCACTCAGGGCTTCATCAATAACATCAAGGCGAGCACCGACTGATTCATCAATGTCATTCACATGGGAGGCCACAGACTTTATTTCAGCTAAAATCTGCTCCATAGTTGTCGAGGCAGTCAGCACTGAGGCCTTAGCTTCATCATAGTTGTCCTCATTAGCACTAGCAACTAGCTGTCTGTTGATTCACTTTCCTCCTACCAGAGTGAGGGCCAGTCGATGAAAAAATAGAAAAGTCTTTTTTCGTTCTGCTTGCTACGCCTCTCTACAATGGATTCCTGCCCGGTATTTTCAAGTTTGCTTGGAGAATGTTACTATTTTGTTTTAACCTGGAGACGGAGAGAAATCTCAATCGGCCATTTGTGACATCCCCCCCTCTGATACTTTATTAATTACTGGAAGGTAATTCAAACTAAACCTGTCTTCCATTCTTCTAGGGATGAACAAACTCAAGTATTTAATAACATTTTTAGACCAATTCCAATTGAATTAATTCTTGAGTAGAGTACACTCCAAATTGGAAATTGGCATTATCTCAGTTTTGTCCAATTTAACTTTGTAACCTGATAACTTCCCAACATTTTCAAACAAAGATAACAAAAATGGAATTGAATTCACTGGGTTATGAAGGTACAACAAAATATTGTCTGCATACAAAGATATGAGGTGCTCCTCCATCCCAATTTCAACACCATGATATGATCATGAGCTCTAATTGATGCAGCTAAAGACTCAATAACAATAGCAAACAATGCAGGTGACAGTGGGCAACGCTGTCTCGTGCCTCTTGAAAGTACAAAGGGTTTAGAGTAGTTGGAATTAGTTTTAAAGGTCCCATGACATAGTGCTCTTTGGATGCTTTTGTATAGACCTTAGTGGTCCCCTAATTTATTATTTCTTTATTTGAAAGGGGACAGTGAACATTAATCAACATTAAAACAATGTAAATGTGGCCGAGTTAGCTTAAAAGTGCTAATTTTCATCGGTAGTACTGCATCTGAAGTCTCTTTTATATTGGCCTTAGTGGTCCCCTAATACTGTATCTGAAGTCTCTTTCCAGAAATTCAGCCTTGGTGCAGAATTACAGTCACTAGAGCCAGTCCCACAATGAGCTTTCCTTAGTATGTGCAATTTCTGTCTGTAGCTATTGAGGAGGAGAGAGGGGGGGGCAAGGTGGAGCGTGGGGTTGTGGCCTTGACCAACTGCCACTTTGCTAAATTAAAAGCCAGGATGGCAATGATCTCTCTCATGGGTGGGCCAAATCCTCTTGGCGGGCAAAGCAGAGAAAGATGAGGTAACCTTTCTCCTTATGACCTCATAAGGAGCAGATTCCAGATCGGCCCATCTGAGCTTTCATTTTCTCAAAGGCAGGGCAGGATACCAAGGGCTCGGTTTACACCTATCGCCATTTCTAGCCACTGGGGGACCATAGGCAGGCTGGGGGAACGCATATTAATTTTAAAAAAACATGTCAAAAATGTTCATGCCATGGGACCTTTAACAACCGCCATAGGGCACTGTAAAGAATGTGTATCCAATGACAGAACTTAAAACCAAAATTAAATCTTCTGAGAACAAACTTAAGATATTCCCATTCAACCCTGTTGAATGCTTTCTCTGCATCGACAGAGAGTATTACATTCGGAGAATTAAGGTCATTAGTATGATAAAGAATATCAAAGTACCTGTGTAAATTATCAATACTAGTGCGACCAAGAACAAAACCAGTTTGGTCTAAGTGAATAAGACTAGGTAAAACATTTTCAAGGCGCAGTGCTAGGAATTTCTTCTCCGTGAACCATCACCTTATCGTGGTGGAGAGGTTTGTGTGTCTCTGTGAACCTGAGGGCTGTGTTGTCTGGAGCTTTGTGCTCCTGGTAGGGTCTCCCAAGGCAAAGTGGTCTCAGGTGAGGGGCCAGACAAAGAATGGTTCAAAAACCCTATGAGTGATCGAGGTAGAGATGGAGTGACCCTGCCCGGAGGAAGCCCGGGGCCCCCGTCTGGAGCCAGGCCCAGACGGTGGACTCGTCGGCGAGTGCCTGGTGGCCGGGTTTGCCACGGAGCCTGGCCGGGCACAGCCCGAACAAGCTACGTGGCTCCCCTCTCTCCAGCCCATGGGCCCACCACCTGTGGGATGAACCGCTGGGGTCGGGTGCGCTGCCGCATGGGTGGCAGTGAAGGTCAGGGGCCTCGACGGACCAGACCCGGGCGGCAGACGCTGGCTCTGGGGACGTGGAACGTCACCTCTCTGTGGGGGAAGGAGCCGGAACTAGTGCGGGAGGTGGAGCGCTACCGGTTAGATCTGGTGGGCCTTACCTCTACGCACAGTCTCGGTTCTGGAACCGTACTCCTGGATAGGGGTTGGACTCTTTTCTTCTCCGGAGTTGCCCAGGGTGTGAGGCGCCGGGCCGGTGTGGGGATACTAACAAGCCCTCGGCTTAGCGCCGCTACGTTGGAGTTTACCCCGGTGGACGAGAGGGTCGCCTCCCTACGCCTGCGGGTTGAGGGGGGGGAAACTCTGACTGTTGTTTGTGAATATGCACCAAACAGGAATTCGGAGTACTCGGCCTTCTTGGAGATCTTGAGTGGAGTCCTGCATGGGGCGCCAGTGGGGGACTCCATTGTTCTGCTGGGGGACTTCAACGCACACGTGGGCAATGATTGAGACAACTGGAGAGGCGTGATTGGGAGGAACGGCCTCCCTGATATAAACCAGAGTGGTTGTTTGTTGTTGCACTTCTGTGCTAGTCATGGATTGTCTATAACGAACACCATGTTCGAACATAGGGATGCTCATAAGTGTACCTGGTACCAGAGCACCCTAGGCCGAAGGTCAATGATCGATTTTGTAATCGTTTCATCTGATCTGAGGCCGTATGTTTTGGACACTCGGGTGAAGAGAGGGGCAGAGCTGTCAACCGATCATCATCTGGTGGTGAGTTGGGTCAGGGGGTGGGGGAAGACTCTGCACAGACCTGGTAAGCCCAAACGTGTAGTGCGGGTAAATTGGGAACGTCTGGAGGAGGCCCCTGTCCGACAGACTTTCAACTCACACCTCCGGCGGAGCTTTTCGTGCATCCCTGTGGAGGCTGGGGGCATTGAACCCGAGTGGACAATGTTCAAAGTTTCCATTGCTGAAGCTGCGGCGAGGAGCTGTGGTCTTAGGGTCTTAGGTGCCTCAAGGGGCAGTAACCCACGAACACTGTGGTGGACACCGGTGGTCAGGGAAGCCGTCCGACTGAAGAAGGAGTCCTTCCGGGATATGTTATCTCGGAGTTGCAGGGTACCAAAGGGCCCGAAGGGCTGCAGCCTCTGCCGTGAAAGAGGCAAAGCAGCGGGTGTGGGAGAAGTTTGGAGAAGACATGGAGAAGGACTTTCGGTCGGCACCAAAGTGCTTCTGGAAAACTGTTCGCCACCTCAGGAGGGGGAAGCGGGGAACCATCCAAGCTGTGTACAGTAAGGATGGGACACTGTTGACCTCAACTGAGGAGGTAATAGGGCGGTGGAAGGAGCACTTTGAGGAACTCCTGAATCCGACTAATACGCCCTCTATGTTAGAGGCAGAGCTGGAGGATGACGGGGGATTGTCGTTGATTTCCCAAGCGGAAGTCACTGATGTAGTCCAACAACTCCACAGTGGCAAAGCCCCGGGGATTGATGAGATCCGTCCAGAAATGCTCAAGCCTCTGGGTGTGGCGGGGCTGTCCTGGTTGACACGACTCTTCAACATTGCGTGGAAATCTGGAACAGTGCCAAAGGAGTGGCAGACTGGGGTGGTGGTTCCCCTTTTTAAAAAGGGGGACCAGAGGGTGTGTGCCAATTACAGGGGTATCACACTTCTCAGCCTCCCTGGTAAAGTCTACTCCAAGGTGCTGGAAAGGAGGGTTCGGCCGATAGTCGAACCTCGGGTTGAGGAGGAGCAATGCGGATTCCGTCCTGGTCGTGGAACAACGGACCAGCTCTTCACTCTCGCAAGGATCCTGGAGGGAGCCTGGGAGTATGCCCAACGGGTCTACATGTGTTTTGTGGATTTGGAGAAGGCGTAAGACCGGGTCCCCCGGGAGATACTGTGGGAGGTGCTGCGGGAGTATGGGGTGAGGGGGTCTCTACTCAGGGCCATCCAATCTCTGTACGACCAAAGCGAGAGCTGTGTCCGGGTTCTCCGCAGTAAGTCGGACTCGTTTCAGGTGAGGGTTGGCCTCCGCCAGGGCTGCGCTTTGTCACCAATCCTGTTTGTAATATTTATGGACAGGATATCGAGGCGTAGTCGGGGTGGGGAGGGGTTGCTGTTTGGTGGGCTGGGGATCTCATCGCTGCTCTTTGCAGATGATGTGGTCCTGATGGCATCATCGGCCTGTGACCTTCAGCACTCACTGGGTCGGTTCGCAGCCGAATGTGAAGCGGTTGGGATGAGGATCAGCACCTCTAAATCGGAGGCCATGGTTCTCAGCAGGAAACCGATGGAATGCCTTCTCCAGGTAGGGAATGAGTCCTTACCCCAAGTGAAGGAGTTCAAGTACCTTGGGGTTTTGTTCGCGAGTGAGGGGACAATGGAGCGGGAGATTGGTCGGAGAATCGGCGCAGCGGGTGCGGTATTACATTTAATCTATCGCACCGTTGTGACGAAAGAAACGGTCAGTTTTCGTTCCTACCCTCAACTATGGTCATGAAGTCTGGGTCATGACCGAATAAACGAGATCCAGGATACAAGCGGACAAAATGGGTTTCCTCAGGAGGGTGGCTGGCGTCTCCCTTAGAGATAGGGTGAGAAGCTCAGTCATCTGTGAGGAGCTCGGAGTAGAGCCGCTGCTCCTTTGCGTCAAAAGGAGCCAGTTGAGGTGGTTCGGGCATCTGGTAAGGATGCCCCCTGGGCGCCTCCCTAGGGAGGTGTTCCAGGCACGTCCAGCTGGGAGGAAGCCTCGGGGAAGACCCAGGACTAGGTGGAGGGATTATATCTCCAACCTGGCCTGGGAACGCCTCGGGATCCCCCAGTCGGAGCTGGTTAATGTTGCTCGGGAAAGGGAAGTTTGGGGTCCCCTGCTGGAGCTGCTCCCCCCGCAACCCGACACCGAATAAGCGGACGAAGATGGATGGATGGATGGAGTGCTATGAATTTGGCAATAATTTTGTAATCAGCATTTAGAATTGATTTTGGCCTATAAGAAGAACATTGGAAAGGATCTTTACGCTTCTTTTGGAGTAAGATTATCAAGGCCAAGTATAAGGACTGAGGAAACTGACCTTTATTAAAGCAAGCATTAATCATAGCAAGAAACAGCGGCAATAGATAACTTGAAATGTGTCTATAAAACTTAATTGGCAGTCCATCCAAACCTGGAGCTTTACCACTTTTAAGTGTGGCCATGGCAGACTGCAGCTCCTCCAAAGACACATCCCTATCTAAAAATAATCTATCTTCTTGTGCTAAGGTAGGCAATAAAATGTTATCTAAAAAGGATCTGCATCTTCCTGGGTCACACTGTGAAGTAGATGTATATAGTTCACTGTAGTATGATTTAAAAACATCATTGATCTGAAGCTGGTCCATTGAAGTGCCTCCATCTTGTTTTTTGATTTTAAGAATTGTTCTGTCTTCCGATTCTTTTTGATCTGCATAGCTAATAGTTTGCCTGCCATTTCAACTTGTTCTACATAGGATAATTTGGATTTTATGAATGCCAATTCACATGCATGAGTATTAATAGAATTAGACTTCAACTTATGTTAATCTATCTGCAATAAAATATTGCAGTCATTACTTACACGTGTTGCTTCTCCAGGTTAATTATATCATTTTTAATGCATTTCAACTAATAATTTGTTTTCTTTTTCAATGATGATGAAAAGGCTATCACACACCCTCTTATATAGGCCTTAAGCGTGTCCCATTATCAATGGACACTGAGCTATTTGATGTACCTCAATGAACGTTTCTAAATTCATATAAGACGTAAATTCCTCTTTTGAGAGTAACATAATATTAAATCTCCATGGCTTGGAATTTGGTGCTAATTTCAAATTCTATTTCACAAATCTGAGCAGAGAGGTCTGAAAAAAATCCTAGCATAGTAACAGCAGTTCATAATTTTTGAAAGATAAGTAACTGGGATAAATAAAAAATCTATTCTTGAATAAGAATCATCCTCATGAGAGTAGAAAGAGAACACTTTGTCCTCTGGGTGAAGCGTTCTCCATAATAAAACACCCCAAACTATTAGAATTTCATACTGGAATAACATAATTTGAAGATCATTAATGCATTTGGGATCATCATAATTAGGACTATATGAATTCAATAGAATAACCTCTTCATGGGCTAAAAAGCCTTTAACAAACCATATTACCATATGGGTCAGATTTAGCTTCTTCTAGGGAGAAAGGTATGTTTTTACAGATAACGCTATATATTCCCTTTACATGGCCCCTTCAATGCAATGAAAGAGGTGCTGCATGGTATACAGTCAGCTCCACCTCAATTACATGAGACTTAAATATCAGTATTTCTCAGAAAGTTGTGCATGAAGGCAGTCGGTTTCCCTCCTTTGGCGCCGCTAGGGATCCCGATGATGCGAACATTACATTTACGGCTGTGGTCTTCGGTTTGTTGGATCTTTTCTCTCTATGAGATGTTTTGTAAGTGTAGATTGGCATATTTCTTCTCCATTTCAGTCAGCTGATGGTCGTTATCTGTAACTGCTTCCTCTACCACCCACAGTTTGGAGGAATGGTCCTTTATAACTTCTTGTAAAGTCTAGTGATTGCTTTATCGGCTGCAGTTTTTAATCAAATGCCATACCAATCTCCTCTCTAATAACATCTCTTATAATCACGGTGAGCTCTGTGCGATCCGTGACTGAGTAAATGGCAGAATTGCTCCGAAAATTGCGATCTTTCCCCAACACATATTTCAAAAATTGCAATTCAGGACATTGTGTAGTCTTGATTAAAGGGACAGTCAAAAGTACAAACTTTTATCAGAGGATGGAGCGACCGAGACATGTTCACTTCATGCTGCCGGAACAGAAGTCTTTTTTTGTTGCTAATTTTTATTGAAATGAAAAAAATCAACCCACACATTTCCATACATTGTCACATACATGGAATTCAAATGTTTAGGGGGAAATAAAGGAATAATCCTGAGACCCTGACGTACCATATCTGAGATGGCAGATCTTGAGGTACCGGTCCAGACTGACCACGGTCATCGTGATGAGGCTCCCACAACCAAAAAAGAAGCCTGCCCAGCCATAGAAGCGACAACCTTCCCAGCCGAACAACCAGCGGTGGGAAAAACTAGACACAATGAAAAAGGGTTTTCCTGTCACTGCAGGGAGAGAGAAGGGGAAGCATGCAATGAGATGAGAAGGAAGAAGATAAAAGAACAAGAAGCATGAAACAGGAATGAGAAGGAAAGGAATGGAAGTGGGTGGAAGTAGGGTTGGAATAACAGAAAGGGGAAGACAGAGAAAAGAGAGTAAACAGAAAATTATTAGATGATGTCAGGGTGAGCAGTGTGCCCTTTTAGTAGGCTTTAGTACTTCCTTCTTTTGTTTTGGCTGGCTGGTAGTGGGCAGGGCTTAACAATTAACCCCAGGTAAGAAGACTAAGTCTCAACAAGCTGAGAAGAGACTCTTGTCGCGGAATCATCGATGTTCTGTGTAGCTTTTGACACTAAAGAGACATTTGATTTTGGAGCACCTTTGACTGTGGCCTTGAAGCCCGAACACCTTTTATTACCCGAGTTTTCTTTTCGACCAAACACTAATAACAAAACTTGAACGAGACACCATCAACAGCCAAAGACGGGGCTGGTCACTTGTGTGGAGCTGCTGGCGGAGTTAGCTGAGGTTGTGGTTCCAGGTATGCCCCACTCAAAGCACTGCCAGCCAGCCTTCCCTTTACTAGCACACTTTATGTTAGGGAATGACTTGTTAGCCTAGACATCTTAAGAGCTGTTTTGAGTCGTTCCCATAACAATCATAAAATGAAATGCTTATTCTTTAACTTTTACCATGTCCATTTCTCTACCAAAGAACTATACAGGGCCAACATTTACTCTGTTATGCGTAGTTTGTTTGCAGCTAGTAAAACTGATAAGAATTAATGGAATTTTGATTATTGCATTCTTAATCATAATCAATATTCCATCTTGCCTTCTCCCCTTGGTCTTTAGAGACAAAGTTAGCCAACAAAAATAAATCAAAATTGAACAACCATTCCAATTTTTTAACATCTGTACCACAGTTGATGAAAACTTGATACTCTTAAGTAGTCCATCCATCATTAATTGGGAGTCCCTTCCTAAATCTCCCAAATAACGCAGCTATGTTTTCCTTTCTCGACAGTGTTACTAAAGGCTTTTACTAAACATATATTTCAAGTCCATAATTGTGTTTAATATGTTTTGACGAAAAATCTAAAACAATTTTTTTCTTTACATTCAACACTTTAAAAAAAAAAAAAAAAAAAAAAAAAAAAAAAAAAAAAATATATATATATATATATATATATATATATATATATATATATATATAAATATAGTCAGAAATATGACTGAATGGAGTCAATGTGTAGTAGTGTAGACAACAAATCCCAGTATATTCAAAGGATAAAAAGCAGGAATACATGTGACAGCTGCTGTGACTCAATACCGGACACCATAAAAGGGAAGTGAAAAATGAAAGGAAAATGATTGGACTGCTGATTGTTGACATAAACACAAAGCATTACTAGTAATTTTTGTACTAAAGCTTCTTTGGAAGGTTATAGTCATGTCTTAAAGCAGCAGTAAGCGATTCATTCACATGCTACCTCCCCCCTGCCCCCAGCATTTGCTTGCACGAGCAAGTGGCCCCACCTGTTCCTGATTGGCTGGAATAGTGTTTTGTGGCTTGTGCGCTCCTGTTTGTTTTCCATTTATAGAGGTAGGGCTGTGTAGGAACACCAGATTTTAACCACACACAAAAAATAAGAGAGCTAGTTGACCGTGAGGAGATATTCGCTGAATTTGACAAAAAGTGTATTGGATTAACATTGCTTACTCCACCTTAAAGTGTGAATGCTTTGGTAGCTATGGTATTTTTTTATGGGACTTGTAATAACCTTATCCTTTAAGTTGGGAATACCCTTTAGACACAACACAGGTTAATGAGTTCAGAACAAGGTCTGAGTGTAGCTACCTCTTATTGCAGCAAACCACAAGTAACTCCCTAGCCCATTTTACACAGAGATTCCACAATACTGCCATAAAGAAGATTGGCATTACACAGGCTTTGCTTTTATTACACTGAACTAACCAACATCCGCATAGTCTATATCGACAACGTTCCACTTCTGGGATTGTTCAGGTGCCGCTGGAAATTCTGCCAGATGTCCCTCTTTTTAGGCCAGATGTCCCTAACCTTCCGCTTTCTTTGTGTTGGCATTCTAAAATCCGGTCGATTAATGAGGACTACGGTTAACTGCTCCTCAGATCTCTGCAGGGTAAATCCAGACAGCTAGATCTGTCCAATCTGAGTTTTCTGTTGCACAACTAAAACAACTTTTGAAGCTACAAATGTTCCACCAAAACAAGTTCTATTCCAAGGCTATTTTGCAGAGGCATCGTCATTGTGTCCAGGGCTAAGCGCTTCCCAAGACTATTGTGATTGGTTTAAAGAAATGTCAATAAACCAGAGCATGTTTTTTCTGTCCTGGAAATGCCGGCTCTATATTTACACAGGCGTCGTTTTGGCTCTGGTACTACCTCTGCTGCAGGCTTAACGTCAGAGCAAATGAGTGCCCCCCCCATTCCATGTTCATACTTTTTATAACGACAAGGCAGAATAGCATTCCTGAACAGGTTTTGTTAAAGGGGCTCCTGATTGTTGTAGTGTGCAACAGATGATGGCCTTCTCCCTAGAGAGCTGGATAAGCCATGATCCATGTGGCAAGCCATGGCCAAGAGGTACAAAAGAGATAAACATCAAAACCTCTCGAGGCAAGATGACAGCATGAGACATTATGACTTCTTGGAATCACTGAAAACTGAGTGGGGCAAAGACACACGGTTGCTCACATGTTCGGAGGCTTGATCAGTCATGGTAATAACAGCAAATAAACTTTCAGCTCTACAAATCAGGCAGTTGTTTAGTTTGCCCTGTGGCCAGCCGCCTGGTTTGGCAACCATGGCTGTTTTTGGTCTTCCAGCTCACGTGGAAAGGATTATTGCGTAAATGGAAATTATGTACAGAGATGAATTTTGGCATCTATTATAGGCTCTGAACCTATCACTCCCAACAAACATGCACCGTTTGTTCGGGGAGTTTGGTGTATTCTTCCTCCTCACATTACTTAGGGGTTGCTCCATTTGCTTTTATTTTCAAGATTTACTCCAGGTTTCTTTTACATTTTCATTCAATTATTGTATGCAATACAGTGGTGGCAAATCCAAAAACATCCATACTAGTATACATTTAACAGTGTAATTAGATTTAATTGAGGGGCGAAAACTGTACAGTAATTTCATTCCAATATGCTATACAATACACTTCCACCAAAGATTGTAAAAGGAATACAGTAGTTAAGTTTTTCATCAGGTCATGTGCATGCAGGTCACAAATTTATACTATTACAAACAGCTCAAGCTAACCTAGGCTTGTATAATAACAGACCAGTCTCATGGCAGTTTGTGAAATGGTGACGTTATTTAATCTATTGATTCGTGTACAGGGACACATTTTTCTGTTTTTAATCGTGTTGGTGAGCATGAATTTTAAACTAATGTATTTGAATGGGAAGCATATTACGTGATAACCGCACAATTATGGCAGCGAGTAGTATGAAAAGCCAAAAATCCGCATAAGGAGGTTGGTTGGGGTGGTGGATGGGTCAAACAACACAGGACTTTAACCCCGGAGACCGGGGATAATGTCCCGTGTGTGGTAGTTCCTTTCTGCGTTCTTTTTCTCCTAACAACAAACTATCCCCGTCTTTCTTTTCCTAACCACAACCGTCCCATTGTTGTTGCCGCTGTTGACACCGGGATGCAGCGTTTAATTTCCCCGTTGTTGCGTCCTCCAGAGACCGCGGATCGTGTCCCGGCAGCCGTTGTTGTTGTCTACCGCATGTGGCGTCCCCATTTTTGCATCCCCCAGAGCAGGCCAGTGTCATGGCAGTTGTCGCCAGCGTGCAGCGTTTAATTTCCCCGTTGTTGTGTCCCCCAGAGACCGCGGATCATGTTGTCCAGCTGCAGCCCAGTTGCATGGCAGTTCGTGAAATAGTAAAATTCCAATTTCGTGGTGACCACCACGAAATAAAGTAGAAAATCGTTTCCCTGTACACAAATCAATAGATCAAAATAACGTGACCATTTCACGAACTGCTGTGAGACCGGCTTGATAATAAAGACACGCAGCCACTAAAGGTTAAAGGAGAATTCCGGTCAATTTTAACACATAGCTCTGTTGTTTGTAAATTTGGAGTGGTGTCAGTAGCTAGAACGAAAACAATCGGTGCTTTATCCTCATGCTATCACCCAGGAAGCTGAAACAGGGCAAGTTTTAAATGTGCTTTTAGCCTCTTAACATGTTCAAAATATCATTACAAGTGCCTACCCATGTATAGTGATTCCTTCCCGGTGAACACAGTGAATCTGACTGTAGTAGATGTGAAAGAAATGCTTTGCTAATTCCGCTCTGTTTAGTTCTGGTGTTGAGATGTCAAGACGAGTTCTTAGGGACCGTCTACAAACTACAACACTGAAAAGAGATACAAAAATATTTTCATAAATAGGCATATTCTTTTTTTTTTTAAGTAAATGCAGCAGGAGCCAAGTTATAATTGAGGTAAGTTTGGAGACACTACCTTATTTAATCATTAAATCAGGGGTCTCAAACTTGCGGCCCGCGAGTTTGATATGTATGGTACTTTACAGTGTTGTGTGCGGAGCTGAATGAACCTACCAATCACGGTGGGGTATATGGCTCTCGGGGTTGGGACATCGGCCGGGCTTGATGCAAGCAGAGAAACATTCCTCAATGAGTGAAAGTTACAGCCGCGTTGCCATGGAGTGTTTTCTTCCGTTCCTGGCTGGCTGCCTCGTTTCTATTGGGCACATGTGGACATTCGTCCCAGCGCGCTGCGTTCACAACACTTCTTTTAAGTTGCTGCCCAGTGGGACATTATACGTATATATATGTATATAAATGGATATAACCAGGGGTTAAATTGGGCCGGGGCTCTCCGGGGCTTGGCCCGGGCACATAAGCCTGCTTGTTTGTCCGGATGTGCCTGCTTGCAGTCTAAATGTCACACAAAAATTGATGAAAGTGATGCTTTTGAAAACATGATATTTGAATGATGATGATACATGAATAAATGTTGAGATGAGAGCAATCAGAACACGGCAACAACCATCCCAGAACTGCAGACATTTCACCACTGTGGGTCAACTACATAACGCAAAGTGTCTCCGTCGGTAGGATTAACAGATAAAATGCCTTCTCCTAAAGCTAAAAACCCCGTTCACAGCGGTGGAAGCCCGGTGCTCGGTAGCTCCACTGGCTACTACGAGTTCATGTCGCTGACCAAGCCGTTGAACAGGTCCTCGCTGTTGCATCTCCGAGCATCGGAGATCCCCACTCGGTGTGCGCGCGCGGGTGTGCGCGCGCGTGCGTGTAAGTAAAGAGAGAGAATGGGAGAAGAAGTTTGTGTGAGGTGGACCTGGTCACCACGGACCCAAATCTTCTCAGCTGTTGCTACTGTCATATGCTGCACTGTCTCTTCATGTGGCACATAATGTTTGGCACATTGTATGGGTCACTTCTTATATATCATAACAAGGTAATACAGTGTGTAATCAAGTGATGACTAATTAACAGTAATGCAAATGCTAAATGCCCAAATACCTGTTGATACTGCAACAATGCAGAGTAGGCTATAGGCTCTTAACCTTGCAGTTTTGCACATATCATGTAAGACTCAATTTCTCCATTTCTTTGCACAAAACTCTCCAGAAAGTGCCATTTCACGGTTTATTTTTCAATTTATATAGGATTCTCGTAGGGTACAGATTTGATCATTGGCAAATTATCAAAGATGTTTTATCAATATTAATAAAGTTATGAATATGGTTATTAATAACTTTATCAAATCAACAAACAATCAAAACGGGGCACCACCATGCAAGTCAGGGACCAATAATCAAACTGTGGAACAGTCTCATTTCTGTGGTAATCCTTTAAAAAGGAAATAAAGGAAGGGGTGAATCCAAGCACGGACCTGATCAACCAGCAATTATTACAACAAGTACACAAATAATCACAAGCAACTGCTAATTAAGTATAATAAGGTTTATTAACGTCACAACTATCAGTAGCTAATCAATAATCCTTCAATAATAAACTTATATACCCTTTTACAATATCACAACCAAAAACAAAGCAAAAACAAAGCAGCATGGGCACGTCTGTGTCTGTGTGTGTGTGAGTGTGTGTGTGAGAGAGAGAGTGAGTGAAAAAGGAGGGGGCGGTGTCGAAGTGTAGTTCTAACGCAAAAACAACTCCAAAAATGGCTACTCCTGTGAGCTGCACAAAACTATTTTTTGTGCAGCTGGTGGTGGTAGTGGTGCTGGGTGCACGGGCAGGGGCTGAAGAAGCCGGGGGTTGCTACGCAACGCGCACGCTTAACCGGTATGGTAGCTAGTTCTTGTGTTAGCTCTATACGAACGTAAGCCAATTCCACCTGTGAAGCTAACCTACAGCGTTAGCTCGGGAGCTACGCGGCTAGCCTGTGTCGTTTGTGTGTGTGTTAGAGAGAGAGAAGAAAGAGAAGAAGAGTAAAGGAAAAAGGCACTCTGATCTTAGTTATTTATAACGGCCAGCTCAGTGGCTAACAACTGATTTCCGCGATTGTCTAGCAGACAGTAACTAAACTTCGTAAAAGGAGTGGTTAAGCAGGTAGCGCTTACGGTTTTAAACCAGCTACTTAACACAACCAAAATCAAACAGCATAATTGATCGATTATACTTTCACAGAACAGATTAATAATCACATATGGACCAGTACATGATTAAATCAGATCACATTAATGGTAACAATGGTAGCGAACCCTTTGCTCATTAATAAACACACTACTTATCTCTGCCCAGACGTAAGCCTCCTTACGGTTGTAATGGCAAAATTACATTTAAGCACAATTCCTTATATTTTTATGTTTTATTTCTACTTTACTGCTCTCACAAATGCTGAAAGAGTCTATCTCATTCCTACATGCAGATTTTGATTCTAACTTTGTGAGACATGCAGTCTGGAACATTATGTGAGCACTGTTAGCCTGAACCGATAAAGGTACAAGGTCACCCTAAAACTATCTCTAGTTTTCTCATGCCAGTTTAGCTGTAACTGGGGGGGGTGACAGTCGTACAGGGAGGAGGAGGTGAGATGGCTCCGAGATGTCTCTTGTATTCATCTGATTGTCTTCATGTGTATCAGATTGCCTGTCAAAATTGTAGCGTCATAATAATCCAAGTGCGTGTGTGTTGTCACTCTGAAGATGCATATAAGCCTAGTGTTCTTGTGCACTCATTTGAGAAACTGACTCCACACTGGGCTGCGGCCTTTTGTGAAATCATGTTGATGCTATTTGCAAATATATTTTGTTTTAATAAAATACAAAAACCCAACTTGGTTTTAGTCTCAGTCTGTCTTATTTGTTTCAATTTACTAAACTCTGAAATTTTGCCCCCTGCTGCAAAGGAAACTTCCATAACACGGTGTGCTCAGTCCGTTTGTTTCTGTCCATAGATTTCCACAGAAATGAAACAGATGAATCCCCTGGCGCTCGTCAGCAGCCACGGAGAAACTTCCTCCAAAAAGGCAGCAAGGGAAAGTTTAGTCGACTTTGAGAAGAAAAACGTTGTTTCCTTCTCACTGCAGATATGAAAACACTAGTGCGTTTTCAAGGATCCACCGAAATAAAATCCACTTTCTCCAGAAAATGGAAGTTCAGCACAAGAGCTTGTGCGCCTCCTTTCAGCAACAGGTTGCAAGTGAAGATGAGGATTTTCCTAGGATCAGGCTTTTTATAGGTTAAGGCCCCATGCTGTGTTTATAGTCCCGCTGAACCAATAGGAAGACTCAAAACTCTTGAAAGGGTGAAGACTACAATCTTGTAGTTCTTTGACTTCCTGCCAGTTGTGAGGCGTTTCCCTTCTGGCTAGCACTTCGCATAGAGGTGTGAATTACCCCGGCTTTGGGGTTTACATGGAGGCCAAGATTCCTTTGTCTTGGTCACATGTTCCTTTGCCTCTAAGCACATGGGTGTACTGTATCCAGAGGTCAGTTTAATCTGAGGCCTTAAAGGTTAAAATCAGATTCAACCAAACTCTTGGTCCCCAACAATATATATATATATATAGTTATACATACACGTCAATGGCACTTAGAGAGTTAATATGAGGTCTCTCTCTCTGACAAAGTAAATCAAAGTGATGCGTATACGCGGCGGGATAAAAGAATATAAATAATAAAAATAAAGAGATTTGAGAAGATTGGAATTTTTTTATCAAAGCTTTTCTTGTGGAAAACCTGATGTGGCCCAGCCTCACCCAGACTCTGCCTCCAGCGGCCCCCAGGTAAATTAAGTTTGAGACCCCTGCATTAAATTAATAAAGATTTTTTTTTCTCTTTTCGGTGTTGTACTTTGTAGACGGTCCCTAAGCACTTGTCTTGCCGTCTGAACACCGGAACTAAACAGAGCTGAATGAGCACAACATTTATAGCCTGGGTAAACCCAGACAAACTTCCGGCAAATTTGAGATTTGCTCTGCAAGTCAGTCTGGCCAATAGCCTATTCAAACCCATTTCCAATGTCCCCAAAATCGAGGCACCAATCACAACCGCTGCGGCGGGCTTTACACCAATTACAACCACTGAGGTGGGCTTTACGCGACGACGATAGCGCAGTGACGGCGAGCAGCTTTTTGTTTACATTCAACATGACGGCTACCGAAGCGCAGCGGCATTTGAGTGGCGTCCGTTTGTGACGCCCCTTTGGAAATGAACTGTCAATAAACCATTCCCAGACCCACTCTCAGTCAACCAGGCTAAAACATTTATGCATTTCTTTCACATCTACTACAGTCAGATTCATTGTATTACGTTCCCGTGAGAATGAGACTAGCTTGCATGGATGAGTGTATGTCTTTCGTACTTCTAGATGGGTTTGTGCTGTGTTAAACTGACTCACCCAGAATCTGCATGGTTTTGCGTCTGAAGATGGCTGCTGTCAATTAGATAACCACGCCCACTTCTCTAAAGACACTAAAGTGATATCATAACAATATTCATTTTTAAAAACAAAAGGCTACATAATTTCCTAGCCACAGCTTTTTTATTGTTGAAAATATTACTCAAACTGTTCTGTGGGGTGTATGATATCTGCGTGGTAGTGGCAAAGGGAAATGTCAACATATTAGGATTCCTTCTCTGGGGGCAAATACACCACAAATTCTGTTGAAAGAAGGCCGTTTTTACTTCTAATTGACAAAAGTGTTGGTCAATTAAAGATTGGCCTTCATCACAATACATCAGAATCAGCTGTGAACACACACACAAGAAGTTGACTCTGTCTTTGTGTTTTATTGGTGTTAAAGGGTTAGTAAAAATCCTCTGGTTCCTATTAATATGCATACTAAATTCTAATGGTCATCTACCCAGTAGATGTCAAGATGACTTGCTCTGGACCAAAGTGTTATGTGGACACAGGCCAACCGAAGCAATCAGCTTAGTGACCTTATCATCTTTAGGTCCCATGGGGCAAAAGCTATTTCATTAATGGAAAATATTCATAATCTTAATGTATTCAGCTGCTCTTGTTCCAGAGATTGTACCACATTGTTCTGTGCAAGACAAGGTTATTGTCAGCTACAACTATCACTATTACTTTAATTTAATTTATCCTTATCAGTGTTTTGGTCTTGAAAAGGCTGCAACTTGATTGGAGATATAATTGTCAATTTTGGATGCTTTAAAGGTCCCATGACATGGTGCTCTTTGGAGGCTTTTATATAGACCTCAGTAGTCCCCTAATACTGTATCTGAAGTCTCTTTCCTGAAATTCAGCCTTTTACAGCAGAATTACAGCCACTAGAGCCAGTCCCACAATGAGCTTTCTTTAGTATGTGCCATTTCTGTGTCTGTAACTATTGAGGAGGAGAGAGGGGGGGCAAGGTGGAGGGTAGGGGGTGTGGCCTATAGCCCTGCAAGCCCGTCGGAGCCCGACGCGGCCCGACAGGCTAAGCCCATTCGGGCCGGGCTCGGGACAGTTTTTTTTTTACAGATCGGGCTCGGGTCGGACTCTGGCTTATTTTAGCTTCTCTCCTCATTGTGCCCATCTTAAGGCCGTTTTACAGTAAAATACAAAAACCCAACTTGGTTTTAGTCTCAGTCTGTCTTATTTGTTTCAATTTACTAAACTCTGAAATTTCCCCCCCTGCTGCAAAGGAAACTTCCATAACAAATGGCGACGAGATGGGAGATCATGTGCAGGGGTCAGATAAAAGAGACTCCGTGGTTGACTGAGGACTCGCGATCCGAGATCCAACAATCTTCGCCTCTACCTCGCCCAAAAAGCATTCAGAGAGAGAGGATCAGAAACCAGCCTCTAGTGACCCAACACTGATCTGTTAAGACGGAAGCAATTCCACGCAGCAGGGTAAGATCACACTCAGAGTAATTTGAATTGGCTGTGGTAAAACTTCCAGAAACAAATAGGCTACTGAATTTGGACACTGAGATAGGATAACCACTTTGGGGTTGTTTGTATAGATTTTGTTGGTATTTTTAAAGGTTGTGAAGATACCTAATTGTGAGAACTCCAGCAGTATTTTTGCACCATAAAACTGATCCACGCACGGGTGTAACTTTGCTTTGTAGATTTTCGGGGGACAAATCTAATTAGGTTTTGAAGTAAATCTAATAAAAGGTTTTTCAGAAACTGTTAGGTTTTTTAGTGTTTAGTTTTTCCAAAATAAGATAGAAACCGGGCCTTACAGTGACGATTGTAAGTAGGATAGAAGTACTTCTTCCCAGTAAAATGGGTAACGGATCGGGCAGATCCAGCTCACACGTCCCTACGGGAACCGTGGTGGATGACATGGTGCGAAAATACGTCTCAAAAAGCCTGGGGTGTCTGCCGTATTGGTCCAAAACTTACGGTTTTTCCTGAAAATGGGTCTTTTAGCACGTACAAACTCAAACTGTTAAGACAGGAATTAGAGGAACAAGAAAAAAAACTGAGAAAGAAAGACAAAATTAAGACGAGTGATTTAGAACAAGTGGAGAAAAATAAGGAGTGTTTTTACTTATGGATAAAAGAATCTAAAGGTATGATTCAGGGAAAGAATGCAACAACACACATACACCAATCCTCATCAGTTTTCTGAAGCTTTCTTTAAAAATCAGGAAGACAAGTTGGAAAAATGGAGGGACGAAGAGGACACAGACTCAACTATCTGACAGGACCGACAACAAAATAAAATGAGCCCTACAACCGAGACCAGTGTTTGTACTGCAAGGACTTTGGACATTGGGTATGTAATTGCCCGAAGAAAAAGCAAAAAACACCTCAGACAGAGAACAATTTATGTTTATTAAACCTTATTACAAAATTCCAAATTTTTTTTTTTGCCATATGATTTTGTTTATGATATATTTTTTGTATCATGTTTGATACATTGGCCGTTTTGGGCAACGTTTTACTCACAACAATGTTCATTTTAGGTACAAAAATTTGTTGTTTTTGGGACCTCAACTTCCATGCTTGTATGGGCTACACTTTCATCTGGATAGTCTTCCTCATCACTGCTATCTGAACTTCCATTATCATGCATAACCTTAGGAGTCCATTCCTCCTCCTCCTCATCATCTTCCCCTAACTGCTCCATGTCACTTGATTTGCCTTGTACTATCATGCTAATGACATTTTTAATATACTTCTTCTTCCTCTAGTCTTTTTCACATCTAAAAATACACAAATTGGTCGATATAGCATGGCGATTATGTTATTGTTATTTTGAAAATACCCTAAATGTATTTTAAGATGGCATTTTAGTCATTAATTACATTAATTAAATCATCAAAATAGTGTGTGTTTGTATAGTGGTAGGCATTATGTAGATTACATTACAAAAATGTGACTTGAAAGTTCAGGGATAAAAAACCTTAAATCCCTGTAGTATCAAATTTGATACACACATTTTTAACACGATTTAACTATAATATAAATAATAAATTTTTAGGTAATTATGCATTGTTTCAATAAAGAAGATATTTATTTAAAAAAATAGTAATAACATAAATGTTATTCTTACCATAACTATATGAAAATTAGCAACTTGTTCCCTGCCAAAAGTGTGTGGAGGATTTAATGACAGCAGCCATTTTGAAAAGGTAAAAAAAAATACCTTCCAATGCTTGTAGTGGATTGATACTCCACTAGAGGGCAGAATACATGTATCAGATTATATACAACAGGTGTTTAAGGAAATTATTGTTCAACTTGATGAGATAGAGGTTTCAAAAACTTGTGTAGCAGATATGATACAAATGGTTTTACAGGGTTAATGTGCACTTTTAACATTGGCTTAACCTCAACACCTAATGGATTGAGAATTTCTCGTAATGATGCATCTAACAAAACCACATTTGTTAATCACAGTGTGGCTAAAATGACCTCACTGAGGCGGCGTCTGTAATCAGCCCTGCCTCTGACTGCATGAAACTTGACAACTTGCATTACACAGCTCATGTTACTACAGGGCCTGATGAAGAAATGCTCAAAACGGTTCTTTAGAGACATAATGACAGTTTGACAACCTCACATCTGATTTGGACTGATATGGACTGTGTTGTAGCTTGACTGACAACCAATATAGTTTTTTAAAGTGCCCAGCTTGTGTTTTTTCTACATCTCTCAAGGCTGCATCTGCTTTTTCCTTCCTCAAGAGAGTTTTTTGGTACAGTGCTGTTTTCATGTAAAATGAACAGAATAGCAGCTTTTTCAGTTTAGTGTTAATGATTAGGATTTTTTTTACTTGAGCCTGTCACGTAAAAATGCCTGTACACGTTCCTGAGGTCACTCTAAGACTTTTTGCTGCCGGTGCTAATAAAGCGGTTGTGAATATGAAACTGGCTTCCCCGACGCTGGGACTGCCAGATCCCTAAAAACAGTTTGACCGTTGATAAGCACAAGAGCTGCGTGGCTCTGTGTTGCTGCAACACCACGGCGACAAAACAATTTCTCTGCTAAACTTGATTCTGCCACTCGAAGCATTAAATACGCCCTGTTCCACATTCTGTGTCACACATTTTGTGGGAACAGAATAAAACTCTCTGTGACCAGGTACCTTAGATATTACTACTCTGTTAGATTGCGAAATGTCACTCTAACAGATGCACTGTTCTTAACCCTGACTTTTTTCTCCACACACCAGCTGACCGAGAGAAACAATGGTGTTGCAGAGCTACAGGTGGTCTGAATACCATGACCGGACCTCTCCGACACACCTCTCACTAACCCTGATTTCATTTTTTTTAGGTTAACAGTTCTTCTTCCAGAGACTCTAGCAGTGGCCTAACCGTGTGGGCTTCTCTGTTGTAGGTGTTTCTGATGCTATCCGATTTGGACCTTTGCCATCTCATCTCTCAGTACAAGCAGTAAAGCTCATTCTTCCTAATAGAAAGCTATCCAGCTTTTTCTTTCCTAAATTTTGCAAAGTTGACACATGGGTTAAAACCAGGTGTAAAAAGTATGATTAGGATGATGGAAATACAATTGAGGGAAAAACAGTTGTTTCACAATGGTAAAAAAACATTGGTTCACAAATGATTTCTTTTTGGATCAATAATACTGTCAGCTAGTGTAGGAGCCAAAGCCCTACTTACTGAAATAATTCCAAAATGGTGAATTCCTACCAAAATCTCAAGTATAGTGGTTTGCATTCAAAATGCAACATGCCTACATTTGACAAAAGCTCTGCTTATTGTACTGAGGTATAGAATGTGCACGTGCAAGCGACTTAACCTGTCACCCTTTTGAGATTTTGTTTACAGCACCTCCACACATTGGACTTGGGTAAAGAGGACACCCACCAGACACACCACTGTGTGAGGACCAACTGGTAACGTATTATGTCTCAGTGCAAAAGGCACAAATTCCTGATGACATGCTAACAACCACAATGAGAGCAGCAGAGACACTCAGTGAGGTGATTGGTTAACCCTCACTGTAGACTAAGCTTACAGAGCAGCAAGGCCATAGCAACACACACACACACTCAGAGATAAGAGAAAAACAGGAGTTGTGCATGCAGAGTTCAGCAATTATTTTGATATAGTTTGTCATGAATTATAAGAATGTGATATGTTTCCCATATCAGGTAACAAATTGGATAAATAGAGGTCAAATTGGAAGTACTTAGGTTTGTTCTATAGGCCTAAAAACTTTAATTTGTAATGATTTTTAGAAATACCAGACAGCGAGTAGTATAACTTTGGGTTGCAAACTAAAGATAAAAAGAAAATAAACAACATAATTTTTGTTTAATACTTAGTTTATTGGTTATATTGAAACCAATACAGGTTGATATGAGATTTCAGCCTCAAAACAGTTAATTTAATATTGTACTCTAGTGAGTTTTTTTTTTTTTTTTGCAGTAAAACTGCACTAAAGACTTTGTTTGTATTTTGATTTGCTATATCACAAATAGGTTAAAACTAAATTAATTGATGTTGACATTGAAAACACTTTGGTGAATGGTTTTCTTTTAAAAGAAATGATTTATTGAATTTTGTGTTGCTTTTATTCAGGTTTTGCTGTGTAACACAGGACAGTGTTAATGGCTAAACCACTGAACAGATTATTTATATGTGCTGCGTTTTTTGAGTCATGAGCTTGTCATGCCTCAAATAGAAGGGATATAGTAGCAATAATAGATACGGTGTTTAATGAATGGGGTGTTCACATAATTATTTTAATTTAAAAACTATTCTAAAGAAAATTTAGTTTTGTTTTGATTGACTTTCACTATTTACTTTAAAGGTTGTTTTTCAGTAATCTAAAAGAGAACAATTACAAAAGCAGTGTTTCCTTTTTAGCACAATTTGTATGGATTTTATAGAGTTAAACCAGCATGAGGGAAAGTAATGCGGTTGTATAATTATTGATATTCATTAAAATAAGTAGACACTTTTCCAAGTGATAATATTGATAAAAGAACAAATAATGCTTTTTGGAGTTCTGTTTTGTGCCACACGGCGCCTCATTTGTGTCAGTCGCGTCCATCTCACTCCCCCTCCAGCTGCAGGATCGATGAAAATTGTCTGGAGGTACGGACCAGCAGACGGACTGAGAGAAGGAGGGCGGGAGCACCGTTCTGCTCTGACACATCTGACGCATTGTGAAGTTAAGTAGCACACAGACTCACATTCTGAAAATACAAGCATTATTAGGAGAAGATAATTAGAAGTACTTATTTTTACTTTTAAGATAAGTATTCAGTTGATGTGTCAGGAAATGTTTAAAGTACGTTTCATTGTTCGAATCTGAATTGGATTGATGAAAATTTGATAGAAATAACTTTGGCTTTAGGTAAAGTCTGACATCTGTAAACTATTTTTGTGTGAGTGCAGAGATGGGGTTTGAAACCATGATGATTAAATGTAACAACTTTGAGATATGATTAAGACTAAATATCTAAATGAAAATGTTTAATGTTGATGTGACTGCTTAATGATGTACATTATGAGTAATGTACTGAGACAATGGTATACACATATTCATTTAATATTTACTCTTATATTTATATGTTTACACGAAAAGTAAAATATAATATAAGTTAAAGATAACTCTTATAAACAGTAAAAGATAATACTTTTATACCAGAAAGACAATAATATATAATATACTAGTATACTTTATAAATAGAAGGGATAACAATTCAGTCAGGAAAAGCTTAGAGGAAACAAGAGCTTTAGAGAGAAGTGCACTGGATGCCAGTCTATGAGAGACTGGCTCAGGTTACAGCAGGCGTGTCCAGCGAGGAGGAGTCTGACACAAGGCCTTGTGTCTCTGAGCTTTCAGCACACCAACATAAAAACTTGAATTGACTCAAATGCCTAAAAGTTTAGAAAAAACAAGAAGTTGCCTTTCAGGCCAGTTCCTGCTGGTACCAGATAGCTAAAAGTACTTTTGAATTAGGATAATACTGTAGGTCTCCTATTGATGGATTGTATAGGAGTTCAAATTAACAGTTACTTTCAATCGGAAGTCAATTATATTTGATCTACTTCTTGCTTTCATCTGAGGGAATTTAGCCCACACTGGGGAAATTCATATAGGTGATAAACAAACAGTTGGTTTTTGATTTCAAAGACAAATTATGTCATTTTTAGGAATAACTAATTTGGATTTCGAAGACAAAAAAACTTGAACTGTGAAATGCTTACAGATGCTATTTGAAATCTGACATATTTGGGTTAAAAAGAATTAGGATTTTTGTACACAAAACATATGTTTATGAAATATGTTTTATTGTCATCAAACTGCCCGACCAATATATAGGCCTACAAGTCCAACTGAAATGATTGGTTGCTAAATCAATTAATTGATTGACAGAAAAACTGCTTTGATCGTTTCCAGTTTCAAAAAATGGTTGGACTTTTCGATATTGCTGTTTTTATTGTACCTTAAGTACATATTTTTAATGGAATATTGGTGGTAACAGTTGTTTACTATAACTATCTGTATGAACCTTGTTTAATTGACTAACCCCATTTAAGCAATATTTTTAAATCAATGATGACATAGATCAAACTTTGAAAAGCAGTGTTTAAATGCTCCTTCTTACATAGGCTCAAAACAGCCAAGAAGGGGACTACACACACACACACACACACACACACACACACACACGAAACAATGGTAAAGATTGTTTCCAACGATTTGTCAAGCGCTAGCAACCTTTGACAATAGAAGACATGGACGACGCTATCTGCATAAAATATATGTAATCATTAAAGTAATTTGTGTATTGTGATTAGGTTGTAATCAAAAGGGTGGAATGTAATGGCAAAATTACATTTAAGCACAATTCCTTATATTTTTATGTTTTATTTCTACTTTACTGCTCTCACAGATGCTGAAAGAGTCTATCTCATTCCCACATGCAGATTTTGATTCTAACTTTGTGAGACATGCAGTCTGGAACATTATGTGAGCACTGTTAGCCTGAACCGATAAAGGTACAAGGTCACCCTAAAACTATCTCTAGTTTTCTCATGCCAGTTTAGCTGTAACTGGGGGGGTGACAGTCGTACAGGGAGGAGGAGGTGAGATGGCTCCGAGATGTCTCTTGTATTCATCTGATTGTCTTCATGTGTATCAGATTGCCTGTCAAAATTGTAGCCTCATAATAATCCAAGTGCGTGTGTGTTGTCACTCTGAAGATGCATATAAGCCTAGTGTTCTTGTGCACTCATTTGAGAAACTGACTCCACACTGGGCTGCGGCCTTTTGTGAAATCATGTTGATGCTATTTGCAAATATATTTTGTTTTAATAAAATACAAAAACCCAACTTGGTTTTAGTCTCAGTCTGTCTTATTTGTTTCAATTTACTAAACTCTGAAATTTTGCCCCCTGCTGCAAAGGAAACTTCCATAACACGGTGTGCTCAGTCCGTTTGTTTCTGTCCATAGATTTCCACAGAAATGAAACAGATGAATCCCCTGGCGCTCGTCAGCAGCCACGGAGAAACTTCCTCCAAAAAGGCAGCAAGGGGAAAGTTTAGTCGACTTTGAGAAGAAAAACGTTGTTTCCTTCTCACTGCAGATATGAAAACACTAGTGCGTTTTCAAGGATCCACCGAAATAAAATCCACTTTCTCCAGAAAATGGAAGTTCAGCACAAGCGCTTGCGCGCCTCCTTTCAGCAACAGGAGTTGCAAGTGAAGATGAGGATTTTCCTAGGATCAGGCTTTTTATAGGTTAAGGCCCCATGCTGTGTTTATAGTCCCGCTGAACCAATAGGAAGACTCAAAACTCTTGAAAGGGTGAAGACTACAATCTTGTAGTTCTTTGACTTCCTGCCAGTTGTGAGGCGTTTCCCTTCTGGCTAGCACTTCGCATAGAGGTGTGAATTACCCCGGCTTTGGGGTTTACATGGAGGCCAAGATTCCTTTGTCTTGGTCACATGTTCCTTTGCCTCTAAGCACATGGGTGTACTGTATCCAGAGGTCAGTTTAATCTGAGGCCTTTTGGTTAAAATCAGATTCAACCAAACTCTTGGTCCCCAACAATATATATATATATATAGTTATACATACACGTCAATGGCACTTAGAGAGTTAATATGAGGTCTCTCTCTCTGACAAAGTAAATCAAAGTGATGCGTATACGCGGCGGGATAAAAGAATATAAATAATAAAAATAAAGAGATTTGAGAAGATTGGAATTTTTTTATCAAAGCTTTTCTTGTGGAAAACCTGATGTGGCCCAGCCTCACCCAGACTCTGCCTCCAGCGGCCCCCAGGTAAATTAAGTTTGAGACCCCTGCATTAAATTAATAAAGATTTTTTTTTCTCTTTTCGGTGTTGTACTTTGTAGACGGTCCCTAAGCACTTGTCTTGCCGTCTGAACACCGGAACTAAACAGAGCTGAATGAGCACAACATTTATAGCCTGGGTAAACCCAGACAAACTTCCGGCAAATTTGAGATTTGCTCTGCAAGTCAGTCTGGCCAATAGCCTATTCAAACCCATTTCCAATGTCCCCAAAATCGAGGCACCAATCACAACCGCTGCGGCGGGCTTTACACCAATTACAACCACTGAGGTGGGCTTTACGCGACGACGATAGCGCAGTGACGGCGAGCAGCTTTTTGTTTACATTCAACATGACGGCTACCGAAGCGCAGCGGCATTTGAGTGGCGTCCGTTTGTGACGCCCCTTTGGAAATGAACTGTCAATAAACCATTCCCAGACCCACTCTCAGTCAACCAGGCTAAAACATTTATGCATTTCTTTCACATCTACTACAGTCAGATTCATTGTATTACGTTCCCCGTGAGAATGAGACTAGCTTGCATGGATGAGTGTATGTCTTTCGTACTTCTAGATGGGTTTGTGCTGTGTTAAACTGACTCACCCAGAATCTGCATGGTTTTGCGTCTGAAGATGGCTGCTGTCAATTAGATAACCACGCCCACTTCTCTAAAGACACTAAAGTGATATCATAACAATATTCATTTTTAAAAACAAAAGGCTACATAATTTCCTAGCCACAGCTTTTTTATTGTTGAAAATATTACTCAAACTGTTCTGTGGGGTGTATGATATCTGCGTGGTAGTGACGCAAGGGGAAATGTCAACATATTAGGATTCCTTCTCTAGGGGGCAAATACACCACAAATTCTGTTGAAAGAAGGCCGTTTTTACTTCTAATTGACAAAAGTGTTGGTCAATTAAAGATTGGCCTTCATCACAATACATCAGAATCAGCTGTGAACACACACACAAGAAGTTGACTCTGTCTTTGTGTTTTATTGGTGTTAAAGGGTTAGTAAAAATCCTCTGGTTCCTATTAATATGCATACTAAATTCTAATGGTCATCTACCCAGTAGATGTCAAGATGACTTGCTCTGGACCAAAGTGTTATGTGGACACAGGCCAACCGAAGCAATCAGCTTAGTGACCTTATCATCTTTAGGTCCCATGGGGCAAAAGCTATTTCATTAATGGAAAATATTCATAATCTTAATGTATTCAGCTGCTCTTGTTCCAGAGATTGTACCACATTGTTCTGTGCAAGACAAGGTTATTGTCAGCTACAACTATCACTATTACTTTAATTTAATTTATCCTTATCAGTGTTTTGGTCTTGAAAAGGCTGCAACTTGATTGGAGATATAATTGTCAATTTTGGATGCTTTAAAGGTCCCATGACATGGTGCTCTTTGGAAGCTTTTATATAGACCTTAGTAGTCCCCTAATACTGTATCTGAAGTCTCTTTCCTGAAATTCAGCCTTTTACAGCAGAATTACAGCCACTAGAGCCAGTCCCACAATGAGCTTTCTTTAGTATGTGCCATTTCTGTGTCTGTAACTATTGAGGAGGAGAGAGGGGGGGCAAGGTGGAGGGTAGGGGGTGTGGCCTATAGCCCTGCAAGCCCGTCGGAGCCCGACGCGGCCCGACAGGCTAAGCCCATTCGGGCCGGGCTCGGGACAGTTTTTTTTTTACAGATCGGGCTCGGGTCGGACTCTGGCTTATTTTAGCTTCTCTCCTCATTGTGCCCATCTTAAGGCCGTTTTACAGTTGTGCGGAGGCTCCACGCAGAGCTCTCGCCGTAGCCTATGTAAGTGGCCTGATGTTTATACTTGTACGCTGGTGTGTGCGTCGAGCCGCATGTGTGTGTGTGTGTGTGGGGAGTGTGTGGTAGAGGGAGAAGTGAGAGAGTGCCGGCGATCGGAGCGAGTAGCGACTCGAGAGTCATAGTGACAGAAACAAAGTGTCTCCCCTGTGTTTTCTGACCACGGTGGGGAATCTGTAGCAGGAAAAGTTGGCCCTCTCCTTGATTTCATGTTGTTTATGGAGAAGGTGTGACGTGTGTGTGTTTGCGTGTGTAGCAGAGACAGCGCACATCAGAGCGCGCGCGTCAGAGAGAGCTTAAAGTGACTGATGTTGGTCTAGGGTCGGGCCGGGTTCGGGCTGAAAAAATTGCAGGCGTTGTCAGGCTGGGGTCGGGTAGGACTTGAACACCACGGGGCAGGGCCGGGTTAGGGCTGGAGTTTTTGGCCCGTGCAGGGCTCTAGTTTGGCCTTGACCAACTGCCACTTTGCTCGTTTGAAAGCCATTCTTTCTCATTGGCAGGCCAAATTCTCTGGGCGGGCAAAGCAGAGAAAGGGGAGGTAATCTTGCTCCTTATGACCTCATAAGGAGCAAGATTCCAGATTGTACCATCTGAGCTATCATTTTCTCAATGCAGAGCAGGATATCCAGGGCTCGGTTTACACCTATCGCCATTTCAAGCCACTGGGGGACCTAAGGCAGGCTGGGGGAACTCATATTAATGTTAAAAAACCTCATAAAGTGAAATTTTCATGCCATGGGACCTTTAAGAGACTTGTTTTGTTTGTTATATCATCATTTCATGATATTTCATGATAATAAGAGCCCCATGTCATTGTAAGCACCAATGAGAAAACAGATCAACCAGGGGAGGATTAGTGAGGATTACAGCACTGAAGTATTATGCAAGGTGAAAAACATGTAATTACATCATTTCAGTTACATAACGTCTGAAAATACCTATTGATACTCATTCAATAAAAGAATAAATAATAACTTTCCAATTGGTATATATAAGGTATTATGTTATGGTATGGTATGTCACCTATATATTTTTAATAAAAAAAATTATCTATCGGTTTTTTTTTCCCTCTGCCTCAAGCACAATCTGTACAGTGGCAGCATTTTTATTTACCTGATCACCACTCAGCAGAACAGTATGTGCATCCTCACTAGACCAATGCCTTAATGTAAAATGTATGTGTAATGAGGTAGAGCTCAATGTCAAGTGACCATTGTGAGTAATTTAAGCTATTGTAATGCTAATGTAATCAGAGAGCAGAGGTAATTAGGGAGTTATTGTAGTAGCCTGGGTAGACTGTGCCATAATTAGGGAGCGCATTGAGCCTGATTTTGGTGACACAAACATAACCTCTTTAAAATCATTGACTGCTTTGCACTGCTGCACCAGTAAGAGCAAATTAGGGCAACATGTTACATGGACGTGAATACATGGATGGTACACCATGTTCAAGGCTCTGGGTTATGCAGGCAACCTATACTGGACCTAGAAGCTTAAATTCCAATGAAATCCAGTGAAAGAAGAAAATAAAAGACAAGAGAGTAGATGTGAAAGCATTTAGAGAGGGCATGAAAAATGCTAATCATTGATTTTGAACCATTTAAGAGCCACTTGCAATCACAGCATCCAAAAGCCAAGAGTCAGAAAATGACTGGGTAGTGGGAAAAGCTGGAATAATAAACAGATAAATAAACAGAGAAAGGTTTAAGGTTAGACATCTTTGGCACAAATACAACTGGATTTTATATTCTTTAATATTATTATAATCATTATTTAATACAAGAAATTAAATGCTTATGAGTCAAACTGAAAGCCTATCTATTGGACGTTATATGTTTGTGTATGCTACAACATGTTAAACTGTTGCCTTTTTACCATAGACTGTAAAAATAATGAAGAAATATTCTTTCTTTCATTCTTTAAATAGGTCTGTGTGTGTGATTTTTAAAGACAAAAAGTCCATGGAGCTCTGTACAAATACTATTGCCCGTCGCAATCAACAGTATCTAAAGTGATCACCCATGTCTCCATGATTGCATGGTTGAAATTGAAAAGTAGCATTTAAGACATTACATTGATGAAATGTCATCAGACAGATATGTTGGGCCTATTATTAGCAGCAGCCTTGCAGCAGCAGTCAGTTTGTTGAAAAAATGTAAGGGAGATGGCTTTTGAAATGAAATTTGATGTACATAATGATTAATCAAAGGATTTGGCTGCCTGGCTGATTTAGTTGATAATTGTAACAAGATGTTCTCAACTGGTGGTATGACCCATTTTGGAATAAAACTCTTTAGTTATTCTCAATATGCGGTTACATGGCATGTTTAATAACACTTATTTTACTGTGTATGTAGCTACGGGGCAAACACATGGGCTGATAAACTGGCTTCACTTCCTGGGCACTTGACTCTGGTTGACTTTGACTTTAAAATAAATAAATGAATCAATGCAACTGCAATGTGTGAAGAAGGACTGAATGAGAGAAAAATGTAGGGCCTAAATTATATTTATTTTATCAAAAATTAGGCGGGTCAAAATTAAACATTAGACATTATGTAATTTTCTGCCGCGAGGGGCTTCCTGTCAAGCTGGACGTAAACACAGGCTTTTGATCACGTCGTGAAGTTGCATGGGATTATGGGAGTTGTAGTTTTCATTGTTTAAATCATTAGCTAATTAAAATGTTTCTGTTCACGTACGAGTTTATCCATTCAAGTTTTATTCAAGTCACGTTTAGTAAGGTTTATCCATGTCATTCTAATGAAAAAGCTGCAGTTGGGGGCAGCTGCAGTAGAGACAAGATGGGGGGACGGTAGTGGATGGCTAACAGAAATCTCCTTAAGCAGATATGGATAACGAAAAGGGTCTTTCAATAGCAAGTTATGTTTCAAAGCCCTTCCGGATGGTTCTCTCAACAAGACTAAAGTTATTTGCATGTAACGTTGATGTAAATTGAGTTACCACTGGGGTACGTTGAGTGTTAAATACCACTTGAGCAACTTGAACATATCCTGTTTAAAGAACATTTATAACAGATAAAATATGTGTAATTAGTTGCGAGTTAACTATGGACAATCATGTGATTACATATTTTAATTGATTGGCAGCCCTACAAAAAATATTTAATGTATCTAACAGTGGCAGTGTGATTGTTTAGGTTGGTGCTCATATTATGCTTTTTTGGCTTTTTCCCTTTCCTTTATTATGTTATATATCTTTTTTGTGCATGTAATAGGTTTACAAAGTGAAAAAGCCCAAAGTCCACCCCAAAGGGACTTACCATCTCCAACAGAAAACATTGTTCACAAACTGCTCCAAACAGCTCTATTGTAGTCCAGCCTTTACTTCAGAGACAAACGTGCGTCACTTTGTAACACGTTATAATGCTCACCTAGCTGCTAGCGTGGCACGCCCTCATACTCTTCATATTCTGACTGGCTAGTAGTCCTTACCTAGCTACTGCGTATGTGCGACTCCCAACAAAGATGGAACAGAAGTGAGATGCCTCACTGTAGCTAAAAAGGAGAGCTCAACACACAGGGTGAAAAGAGGAGCAGTAGCAATGTGCAGTACAACCAAAACATGGTGTTTTTTTAAATTAAACCATGTAAACCTATTCTGGTACAACCTCTAAATACAATTATGAACCCGGAAATGAGCATAATATGAACACTTAAAAAAATCATTTCGATTTCATATCATCTACTGTCTCTATTAACATGAATTACTTAATCAATCTAGCCACTATTTTCTTTCCTCCACTAGTTGACCAAGTCAATCTGATATGCTTTACTTTCATATTAAAGTTTTTTTATGCAAAATGGTCTTATACGTTTCCTTGATTTTTTGTGACATGTATTCTTTTGTACTATAGTGACTGCACACCTAAGCCAGTACCTGATATGCCAAAGTCGAAGATGGCTAGATTAACAGTCATGAGCTCAGGAGGCCTCAACTTGGTCTTGCGTTTGATGGTCATATAAATGACATAGCCATTCCCTGTTGCAGACATGATTCCTGTAAGATAGAGAGAGAAAGAGAGAGAGGGAGATTGAGCATTATGGGCTCACAACAGTATGACAGAAGAGACTGTTTGTGAATGCTGTCAAAATCCCCAGCAAAGGCATGCAGAACCCTACAGCGCCTGATTGGCAGCCGCTTTCTCACCTAGACATCTAAACGTACTGGGACCTTGACACCTTGACACCTAAAGATATTAATATCCTAAAGCCTTCAAACTAATGGCTGAAGCAATGAATCAATGGAACTGTCAAATTGAACTACCAAGTCTGCCAAAATAAGGAGGAAAAGACATGTTTTCTTTTTTTATATGTTTATTGCAGATCAAAATTGGGTGCAGACTGCACTGGTTTATACAGGCAACATTAATTTCCCATTTTAAAATACATCAATGGTGAGGCACAGTAGCAAATAGCAAGACCTATGTTAAGAGAGAGAGCAAACCAGGAGTCAAAAGAGAAAAGAAAAAAATCCTTTGAAACTATCACTATTACAGTATTAATATATACTTCATCCCACACCTTCTTCCCTCAGCCCCCTTAAGTGTTTCAAAACTGGTCCCCATGCCCTATCAAACACAATCCTCCTCCCTGCATTTGTGAATCTAAAGCTGCAGACACACTGACCAGACGGCTGACCCTCGGCAGAACCGGCAGTTGGATTGATCAGTCTCCCTGGGTGGGTCAAAAAAGTGTCTTGGAACACACCAAAGCGACGAGACGTAATATGTCTCCATAGCAGCAGGCGGCGCTAATCTGTATTGTCACCCAAAAATGAAAACCGGCAGCTGATGGGTCAAACGCGTCACGTGGGTCTGGCTTCTCTGGAAATTCAAAGACAGGCCGTCATGGTGGCTTGTTCAGAATACAATCTCATATTTTACTAATATAGTTCACCGAAACGTGTTTCTGAAAACTTTTTAAGAGAGAAATAGGCCATGCAGTTGCTGAATCTGTCTTCATTTCAGATCAACAAAAGTCAGTTTAAAAGATTTTCATCAGATTTTGAGAGACTCTAGTCACGCTCATTCCGCTCCCCATTTCCGGGTTAGCACTCTACCAATCAGATGGATCATTTGAGTCCGACTGCCGGCAGCGCCTGCCCCGCCGATTATACATGTCAAATCGGGCAAAATGAAGGCCGACACACCGAACAGACTCGAGTCACTGACCTCGCCAGACTGTCCAACGGCCGATTATCGGCTTGGTGTGTGTGTTAAGATGGAGGTCTTTGCCTAGCTTTCTTAGCCACATCTCAAATGAAGGCACAGCGTCAGACTTCCATAATTGCAATATATATTTTTTAGTCAGTACAATGCCCAGATACACTGGCCATTTGTCCCTGCCAGAGTTCAAAGCAAAGTCATTTGTAGACCCCAGAATGACCACAAGGGGGTTGGGCTCCCATTGCTTGTTTAAGGGTTTTGAGTAGAAAACAAATACATAAGAGAAGAATGAGTGGAGGTTAAGGCACATCCTAAATTGGTGTGTAAATGTAGTAATTGCTTCTACTATCTCTTCAATAGAATAATAGAATAATGTCCTTGTCTAACTGCTTCATTGCTAAGATGAGGGAGGTTCAGCTCTGAGAGAAATTACCTAATTATGTCTTGGTCATGATTACAGTTTGACTTGTACAGTTCTGAAAAGAACTCCATAAAACGTGCATTTATTTATTTTAGGTCAGTAAGAACCATCCCATTGTCTGATTTTATAGCCTGAGAGGCTTGGGCCTTGCACAACGCTGTGCCAACAATTTCTGATGTTTGTCTCCTATTTCAAATTGCATCATTATGTTCATCTGCTTACAAACCTTAGCAGATACAATTGTATTGTACTCATCACTATGGTATTCAATGTATCTGGATCTGCCAAGACTTTGCAAGAATGCTTTAGTTGAGACAGAGATTTGTTTAAGTCCACTAACCTTTGTTTCTTCCTCCCTGTTACATAGGATATAATGCTCCCTCTAAGCACTGCTTTGATTGATCCCACAGTACTGAATCATCCACATCTCCATTGTCATTTGTAGCAATTATTTCCGCTAGGCTGCCAAACATAATTGCTACAAATGACATTGGAGATGCCTCGGCTGATAAATTGAATACAATAGTCATCCAAAAAGTGTTTGTCTTTCAAAATTGTGTTATATCAAATTTCCAGGTGCGTTCACCTCTGTGAGTGTTACATCTAATGTCAAGTGACAAGGGAGCATTAGACCCCCCTAAAAAGGGTATAAAATCGCCCATGCTCGTTGCTTTACACAAGATTGATTACAAAGACAATTTGAATCTCAACCAATAATTTTAGAGCAGGTATTGACAACATTGTTCAGGCTGTTTCTGTCTTTCACTGTGAGGCTGTGAAACCAGCAGATAAAACATAAAGTCATAAGGCTTTTGATAAAAGATTGATCAAAAAGACGTTTATCTGTGTTTCTGTGTATCTGTGACAGGGAATGACTGGCCTGACAGAAAAGGAGTTCAGTTTCCTGAGTAAGTGAATTCTCTGTTGCCTCTTTTTCACAATTCAGTATTACACTGAATTTAAGGTGGTCATCAAAAACGGTACCTAAATATTTATATGAGGTGACCAATTCAACCTTTTCATTGTAAATGATGACTCCCAGGCTGTAGGTTTAATGGGTCTAAAATTGAAGAAAAATTCCTTGGTTTTTGAGACATTTAAGTCCAAGAAGTGTTGAAGAAACTAAATCAGGGAGAGCCTTCCCATGATCAAATGCTGAACCTTGGAGAAGGGACAGCCATACAGTGCCATCTGAATCTTTTTTGAACAATCTGTTTATTTGATTCTATATAGTTATAAAACAAACAGGCAAACAATACTGTTCCATACAATAGTAATTGCAGATGTAAATTCAACATATCAGATATGACAGACACCAAGAGTTACGGATAAAACTTCTAACCTGAAGGTATCTAAAAAAATGTCCTTTAGGAAGTAAAAAATTATTTTTCAATTGCTGAAAATAAGCAAAAAAAAGAACCAACATACAGGTCTCTAAAAGTTTTTATGCCCAGCCTAGTCCATATAGAGAAAGTGCTGTCCAATAATGATGGGGTAAAAAAAGGATTGGCTGCAAGTGGAGCACCAACAGAAAGTGTTTGCAGGCCAAAATGACGTCTAAATTGAGTCCATATTTTAATACTGGAGGCCACCATCACATTGTTAGTATAACCAGAAATTGAAAATTACAGGGGTGAGTACAGTAAGGCCTTCAATGATACCGGATGAATAGAATTTGCTTCCAGGATCAACCATGATGGAGGCACCGCAATATCTCCATAATTAACCCAGTTGTTGTCCAGTAATAGTAAAGGAAGTTTGGCAATATCATTCTGCCCAGAGCCTTGGGCCTCTGTAAAACTTGTCGACGCAACCTAGGATTTTTCTTGTTCCAAATAAAATCAAGAATAAGACTATCTACTTTATGAAAAAATGAAAGAGGAAGGAAGATGGGAATGCTTTGGAATAAATATAAAAGGCGCAGGAAAATGTTCATTTTAATTGTATTGATTCTGGCAGCAACAGAAAGGTTTAATAGGGACCATCGCTCAAAATCTTGTTTAATTTTTGTGAGCAGAGAGAGAAAATTTTCCCTATTAACCCTTGTGTGGTCCTTCGGGTCACCGGGACCCAAAGGACCACACAAGGGATTTATGTACTTATGTTTATTTTGTTGAGAATTGCTCTCTAAACCCTGTCTCTTGTAAAGTAAGTAAAGTAAAGTTTGTTTCTAGAGCACATTTAAACACAGTTTAGGCTGACCAAAATGCTGTACAAACGTGGACTAAGGTGCTGCATTAACCCTTATTTTGTCCTTCGGGTCACCAGGACAGATTAGACAAAAACAGCAAAAGATCATCCGCATACAGCGCCACCTTCAGCTCTACACCATTTCTGGTTATACCACAAATATCAGGGTGAGACCGCAGAGCAATTGACAAAGTCTCCATTACAATGGCAAATAAGAGCGGGCTTAAAGGGCAACCCTGCCTTGTAGAGCGATGTAACTGAAAATATTCAGAATTTGTGCCATTTGTCCTCACCAAGGCCTGAGGAGAAGCATATAACAATCTGACCCATGAAATCAATTTTTCCCTAAAACCAAATTTCCTCAAAATGAAAAAAAGATAAATTGCACTCTACACTTTCAAATGCCTTCTCTGCATCCAGTGCTATCAGAGCCTCTGGGAGAGGGATTGGAGGAGGATTATAAACCACATTTAACACCCATCTAAGATTAAAAAAGGAGTGTCTGTTGCGACTAAACCCAGTTTGATCCAAAGATATAATTGAAGGTAGGACAACTTCTAAGCGTCTAGGACTAACTTGGACAATAATTTGAAGTCAGCATTCAGCAGACTAATGGGACGATATGAACCGCATGAGAGTGGGTCTTTACTTTTCTTTAAAAGCAGAGAAATGCAAGCCTGGTTTAGGGTGTAGGGAAGTGTGCCTGACCTGTAAGATTCAGGAAACATCTCTAATAAGTGCGGGGCCAGCAGCTTCCAGAATGTTTTTTAAACCTCGTCTGGGAAGCCATCCGTGCCTGGACTTTTACCACTTTGTAATGATTTAACTGCCGCTTCAAGTTCAATTGCTGGGATAGGACGTTCCAGCTCCTTAACTGCAACCCGATCCAAAGTGTTAGTGTTAAACCTATCAAAGAAGGAGATCATATCCGCATAGGTATTACGACAATCAGAGGAATACAGCAATTTGTAGAATTCCATAAAAGTTTTATTAATTTCCAAAGGGTCAAATGTGACACCCGAGCCAGTTTCAATTTGAGGAATTAACTGAGATGCTGATATCTGGCGTAGCCGATGGGCAAAAAGTTTACTAGTCTTATCTTCCTGTTCATAAAATTTTTATCGTGAATGTAGTAAAAGTTCAGTAGTGTACCGTGACATAATAAGATCATATTAAGCTTGTAAAGTCCTTCGCTCCTTATAAGTATTTGGCAGTTTTGAGACTGCATATAGATGTCTCTCTTCTAGATTTCCTCTGATGAGGGTCAAAGGGGCCCGAAGGACAACACAAAAACTTCTGAAAGTAAACATTCATAGAGATAGAGGCATGGTCCTGTAATGGGAAAAATTACATTTAAGCATAATTCCTTATATTTTTATGTTTTATTTCTACTTTAATTCTCTCACATTATTGAAAGACAGTTTATCTCAGTTTCTGCTTAACTGCTGAGACGGGCCGGGCCTTTTGTGAAATCATGTGGCTCCTATTTGCAAATATATATGTTTTTAATAAAATACAAAAACCCAACTTGGTTCTAGTCTCAGACTGTCTTATTTGTTTCACTTTACTAAACTCTGAAAAACTCTACCCCCTGCTGCAAAGGAAACTTCCACGACAAACCTGGTGACGAGAATGGGAGATCATGTGCGGGGCTCAGATAAGAGAGACTCCGTGGTTGACTGAGACTTGGGATCCGAGATCCAACGATCTTTGCCTCTACCTCGCCCAAAAAGCATTCAAAGAGAGAGGATCAGAAACCACGGAGGGCTCTACTGACCCAACACTGATCTATTAAGACGGAAGCAATTTCAAGCAGCAGGGTAAGATCAAACTCTAATTTAAATTGAATTAAGAGTAATTTGAATTGGCTGTAGTAAACTTCCAGAAACAAATACTGACATTGGAAACTGAAATAGGACAACCATTTTGGGGTTGTTTGTATACATTTTGGGTGGTCCTTTAAATTTGGGTAATTACATTTGTGATCATTCTAGCAGTAATTCTGAGCCACAGATGTCTATCCACACGGGTGGGACTTTGTTTTATAGATTTTTGGGGGACAAATCTAATTAGATTTTTTTTTTTCCAGAAACTGTTAGGTTTTTTCGTGCGTGGGTTTTTCCGAAATAAGACAGAAACCTGGCCTTACAGTGACAATTGTAAGTAGGATGGGTAACGGATCGAGCGGATCCGGGTCACACACTCCTATGGGACCCGTGGTGGATGAGATGGTAAATGGTGGTTCAGAATATCTAGAATGTCTGCTGTCTTGGTCAAAATATAACTTTTTTTGGTTTCCTTTAAATTTGAAAATGTTGAAACTGGAATTAGAAGAATGAATGAAAATTTATGGGAAAACAAAGAATGTTTTAACATATGGTAGTGATTCAGGCAAGGAATGCAAAAACACACATACACCAATAACCTCCTCATCAGTTCTAACCAATGCCCATGTTCTGAGCTTTCTCTAAAAACCAGAAAGACAAGCTGGAAATAAGGAGGGACGAAGAGGACACGGACTTAACTCTTGGACAGGACTGAAAGCATCAGTCACACCTGCATCGGGTGGAAAGACCAACGAGTACGTGAAAAAACCATGTTTGAAGCGTTTGTCTGCATGTTACAACAGGCTGGTGGGCAACATATGGAGCGCAGACCCAAAAAAGGACGCTCCCACAAAGGACATGGTCAAGCCAGAGAAGCCCAGGTGGGTACCGTGGGCAAAATGATTGGCCCTACAACCCAGACCAGTGTTGGTACTGCAAGGACTTTGGACATTGGGTATGTAACTGCCCGAAGAAAAAGCAAAAAAACCTCAGACAGAGAACAACACCTGTCCCTGTCGTTTTACAAAGTCCAAAAACTGATGAGGAAGGTAGTGCTGACACACACACACACACACACACACACACACACACACACACACACACACACACACACACACACACACACACAAAACAATGGTAAAGATTTTTTCCGACGATTTGTCAAGTGCTAGTGGACGAACCTCTGAACAAGAACATGGAAGACGCTATTGGCAAAAATAGATATAATCATTAAAGTAATTTGTGTATTGTGATTAGGTTGTAATCAAAAGGGTGGAATGTAATGGGAATAATTACATTTAAGCATAATTCCTTATATTTTTATGTTTTATTTCTACTTTAATTCTCTCACATTATTGAAAGACAGTTTATCTCAGTTTCTGCTTAACTGCTGAGACGTCCAGTCTGGAACATAATGTGAGCACTGTTTGTCTGAACAGATAGGGGCTACAAGGTCACGCTAAAACTATCTCTAGTTTTCCCATGCCTGTTAAGATGTAACTGGGGGGGTGAAAGTCATACAGGGAGGAGGAGGCAAAATGGCTCTGAGATGTCTGCATGTGTATCAGATTGCCTGTAAGAATTGTAGCGTCATAATAATCCAAGTGTGTGTGTGCTGTCACTCTGAAGATGCATATAAGCCTAGTGTTCTGTTCACTCATTTGAGAAACTGACTCCACACTGGGCCTTTTGTGAAATCATGTTGCTCCTATTTGCAAATATATATGTTTTTAATAAAATACAAAAACCCAACTTGGTTCTAGTCTCAGACTGTCTTATTTGTTTCACTTTACTAAACTCTGAAAAACTCTACCCCCTGCTGCAAAGGAAACTTCCACGACAGTCCGACACAACAATCAAATCATATTTACAGCCAGAAATGGAGGATAACAACTTGCTATCCATTAAAAAGAAGTCAATTTGTGTGTAGGTACGGTGAACATGTGAGAAAATGAGTATTCCCTTTTTATCTGGATTAAAAAAACGGCAAGGAACAACGACATTAAACTCATTCATAAAGGCTTGAATTACTTTGGTCGATTTGGGCAGAGCAGCCGAGGTTGAGGAAGAACGATCTAAGGAAGGATTCAGCCAGCAGTTGAAGTCCCCTCCTAAGATTAAATCATACATGGACAAGTCCGGTAGCATTGAGAAAACCTGTCTAAAAAAGGACTCGTCATCCCAGTTGGGTGTATAAACATTAGAAAGAGTCACCTTTACATCGAAAATGTGTCCCATGACAGCTATAAACCTGCCAGCAGAATCAGAGATTGTCTTGACATGGACAAATGGAATATCTATATGTAAAAGAATAGCAACCCCACTAGATTTACTGGAAAATGAGGAATGGTATATTTTCCCGACCCAGCTCCTCCTCAGTCTAAGACTATCTCTCTCTTTTAAATGGGGTTTCCTGTAAGTAAAATATGAGTATTATATGAGCATTGAGGCGGCGTAAGTAGTGCAACACTTTACTGCGCTTGATTGGATTATTAAGGCCCTTACAGTTTAAACTCATAAATCTAACATCCCCACCTACACTGAATAGTGTACTCTTAACCTGGGTCATTGAAAGACAAAGAATTCAGTATGTAACAAACAAAAACACGAGAGAAGAAAAAAAGAAAATGCGATACACATCCTGCACATTTGAAAAGTAGCACAGGTGCCAACCCATTATCCAGAAAAACTACATGAACTAACAATCCCCCTACATTGCAACAGAACACCCCACCTTCCTCCTCACCTAGCAGAAGCATCCAGACAATGATGCGAGCTACCTCACCAGTCGTTACCAGCAGCTTAACCATACTGCTTACCGACCTCAGGGAGTGTGAATATGGGCTGTCCCAAATAAAAACAAATACGTCAAGTAATAAACAGAAAAAGGTGCCATGGATTCTTAAAAAAAAACCTGTTTCAAAAGCACTAAATTCTCCAGAGTCAGAATGTCCTCATCGGCAGAGACTGACCGAAAGAAAAAGAAAAATAGCACCAGTATGCTCTGAGTGGAGCAATAAAACTTACAGTCAGTACACAGCCAATACCGTATTTAGTTTATAGACAAATCAACAGCAGCATAACACGGGTGATACCTGCTAGATGCAGCCTACTGCCGCAGAAATATAAACCAAACCAAAAAGCTCATATGGATTCCAGAGTTAGTCACTCTCTGGGGCTGGATTCTTCTTAAGTCTCTTGTTGACAAAGTCCAGGGCCACGTCCGGGTCTTCAAATCTGTAGGTCTGGCCGCTAGACATGGTGATGTGTAAAGTAGCCGGGTACCGGAGGCCGAATTTAACGTTAGCACAGGCATGGAGCTCCCTCTTCACCTGGACTGCCATCTGAAAATTTGAGTGGCTGCCCTCCTGAGAGCTCCTACAACCATCAGTGTACATAATAAAAAGGAGGGGAGAGAACACAGCCTTGTGGTGAGCCTATGGACATACATAGAGGGTCTGAGAAATTATTGTTCACAAAGACCCTCTGCTCTCGACCAATCAAAACATTTTGAATCCACAAAACAAGCTGGTGAGGCAAATTGAAATCACAATGCAGCTTCTGTATTAAAATATGTGGTTGCATTGCATTAAATGCAGAGGAAATCTGCAAACAGAAGGCCGACATAAGCTTGTGGCTTTTCTAAATGTTTATAGATGCTGTTCGGAATAAAAAACTTTGCATCCTCTACTTCAGCAGCATACTCGCGCCTTTCACCTGTGGAAAACCTGCAGATTGAATATACTATGGCTGATCAAGTTATTGGAACGTCAGTTGAGCAGCTACAGGTGGAAAGGACATAGTTGATAGTTATGCATTTGTTGGAGTGAAGCACAATGTAATTTGGTAGATAAATACTGCACGTCTGGTGTATTTAATCAAGTGGCTAATTTAACTAAAACCGCTACATGTTCAAGCTTGCTATGAGGTATCAGACACCCAGCAAACGTGACACCTGTAATAATTATTAAAATAGTCTTCAAAACTGTGTATGACTGGTGTCACTCAGTTGATTATGACACTTTTAGAGCAAAGTTGGCATTGTTTGAGATGTTTGTGTTATGTCAACCTGACATAAACCAAGAAAACAATGTCTGTTATGACCTCGTGGTGATAACGGTCTAAAATTCTGCCATTCCGGCCAGCTGTTTGTCACATAAAAACAATAATTATAATTAATTAATAATAATTTTTAATTAAATAATTAATAATTTTATTTCTATAGTTTATAGCTGACATGACCAGCTGGCTTCTCTATTGGCTGTTGAAACAGGTGACGTCTCTTACATTCTAAAACCAGCCTCGGCGACTTGAACAGCTGTCCACCAGGCAACACCATTTGCTGGTTTGAGTCGAGCTGAGACGGGCCAGTTCAGACCGCTGCAACTCACAAATCCACAAACAGTCAATTTGTGTTTGAGTTGACCTATACAGCCCACACAAGAATCTCTCACAACCCTTTCTATTCTTCTAACCCTGAAGGCTTTATGTTCCCAGTGCATTATTGCCTGTGTCTCCAAGAAGGTAGTAATCAGGGTTGCTAGGAGATGTAGGACATGTCAAGCCTACAGGCTTTGTACTGCAGCCATTTTATTACCATGCTTCATGTGTATAACCGTACAATTTTTCTCGTAGTTACAGAAAAATATTTCATATAGTAAACACATTTTGCAATAAAAAAAGTATATTACAACTTGTACAGTGAATATCTTGTACACTGCAAGTAGTGCAAGTACTACAGTATTGAATGTCTGTATATCAGGCACTTACATACACAATACAACAATACAGTAGGCCAAAGAACAAAGAAAACAAAATGAAAAGCACATGACAGTACACTAAAACAAATTGTGAAACCACAAAATTAAAGTTGGTCTCAACATTCAATGCTCCTGTGCCCCCTGTGCACTCTGAACTGGCTTATATATTATTATATATTTGGTTTGATCACCTCATTAGAAACATGTGTGTACAATTTTGAGTTGTGTGTTAATGAGCATCTCCTAATCAGATTTACAGTGAGCTGTAAAGTCTTACTAGATTGTGCCTCTGCCGGGCTGCCCCTGGGGCATAGACGTTGCAAGTATCGACAGTCAGGGACGGACTGACAATCGGCACAAAAAAAGTCTAATAAAGCGATAACAGCCAACAGCAGGGGGCGCTAATACGATCACTTACTGTATATGCTACGTGTAAAATAAACTGAGGAAGAAGAGTAGGCCTACTAGTCTGGCTATCACCAATCCACAGCCTGGTCATAATGAGGGACAGACAGCAGAGTTAATTTCACATTTCTTGCTGTCTCCTGAGTATGTTCCTCTTGTACAGCGGCAGCCTGTCCAAACAAGGACTGTGAGGCGGTGGACTCAGGAGGCTGAGGAGGCTCTGCAGGAATGTTTTGAGTCTACAGACTGGGACGTGCTCTGTGAACCACATGGGGAGGACATCAATAATATGACAGACTGCATCACAGAATACAGTAAATTCTGTGAGAACATCACCATGTCCTCCCAGACTGTACGCTGCCTTCCCACTCACAAGCCGTGGATCACCAGTGACCTGAAAGTTCTTCTGAATGAGAAGAAGAAAGCTTTCAGGTCAGGGACAGACAGGAGCTGAGGGGAGTACAGCACAAACTGCGGGATAAACTGAGGGAATGTAAAAACTCCTAGAGGAGGAAGCTGGAGGCCTACAGGAGAACAATATGAGGGAGGTGTGGACAGGGATGAAAGAGATCACCGGGTGTGGGGGTAGAAGAAGACCAACACCAGGCAGCCGAGAGAGAGCAAACAAGCTGAACTGTTACTTTAACAGGTTTAGCTCACAACCATCCCCTGCCTCTTCTACCACTCCACCAACCCCCATACTCCCTCTCTGCCTCCCCCCCTCTTGCTCCCACACCTCCCCCCTCACCCTCCTGTGGTCTGCCTACTCCCCCCACATCTACAGCACATCTCATCTCCCCCCACGGACACTTCAAGCACCCCCCCCAGCTTTTCATTCACACCTGGCCAGGTGATGAGACAGCTTGAGAGGCTTCACCAGCGCAAGGCTGCCGGCCCAGATGGCATCAGCCCTAGGGTACTGAAGACCTGCGCCAGTCAACTGTCTGGTGTTCTCCAGTATGTCTTCAACCTGAGCCTGAGCCTGCAGAGGGTGCCGCTGATGTGGAAGACGTCCTGCCTTGTCCCGGTTCCCAAGATGTCGACTCCATCTGGCCTCAAGGACTACCGCCCAGTGGCTCTCACATCCCACGTGACGAAGGTGCTGGAGAGGCTGGTCTTGGCCTACCTGAGGCCGCAGGTGAGATCTTCTCTGGACCCTCTACAGTTTGCCTACCAGCCTCGTCTGGGAGTGGACAATGCTGTCATCTATCTTCTGCAACGAGCTCATTTGCACCTGGCGTTGGCAGCACTGTGAGAATCACATTTTTTGATTTCTCTAGTGCATCCAACACCATCCAGCCACCGCTACTAGGTGAGAAGCTGCAGATGATGGGTGTGGGTGCGTCCACAGTCTCCTGGATCACTGACTACCTGACAGACAGACCACAGTTTGTCCGTCTGGACCGTGTTCTGTCTGATGTGGTGGTGAGTGTGCTGTCTCCCTTTCTGTTCACATAATACACCACAGGCTTCCAGTACAACTCAGAGTGATGTCACCTACAGAAGTTCTCTGATGACTCTGCAGTTGTTGGGTGTATAAGGGATGGACAGGAGGGAGAGTACAGAGCGCTGGTGGACAACTTTGTGGAGTGGTGTGATAAGAATCACCGGCTGCTGAGTGTATAAGACCAGAGAAATGGGGATTGACTTCAGGAGGAAGGGAATGGCTCCGCAGACCTTTTGCATTCTGGGTGGAGATGTGGACATGGTTGAGGAGTAGAGATACCTGGGTGTCAACATCGACAACTGGCTGAACTGGAAAATCAACCGCACTGCTGTTTATAAGAAGGGGATGAGCAGACTCTATTTCCTGAGGAAGCTGAGATCCTTCAACGTGTGCAGCAGAATGTTGGAGATGTTCTACTAGTCTGTTGTGGCCAGCGCTCTGTTCTCCTCCGCCATCTGCTGGGGCAGCAGCATCGGAGCCAGCGATACAAACAGGCTGAACAAACTGATCAGGAAAGCTGGCTCCGTTATTGGCTGCAAACAGGACACATTTGAAGCTGTGGTGGAGAGGAGGTTGCTGAACAAACTGTTATCTATCATGGATAACCCCGACCACCCTCTCCACCCCACACTGGTCCAACAGATGAGCACCTTCTCTAAGGGGCCATCCACACGGAAAAGTTTTTATGTGCAAACGCACATGTTTTGCATCGTTTGGGCCGAACGTCCAGACGAATCCTGCAAACACACTGGTCTCAGGGTGAAAAAATCCGAAAACGGCTCTCGTTTGGCTTCGTATGGATGGTGAATACGAATCCGTATCGATGATGTCATCGCCACACCCCTCTTTTACACCATCTCCTGCGCCCGCTGACGCACACAACTGCGGTGAAGCTAAGCGAGCATGTTCCATCTCCATGGTCAAACCAGCTCACTTCATCTAAATACTGTGTCTCTGCTCCCTGACCCTTCCCTCTGGATTCTACACAAGATATATTGCTAACGTTATGTAGCCAACGTTAAATATCGCTAAAGTAGCTGACCGCTAAAGTAGCTGACCGCTAATTAATGTAATTCATTTGAAACATTAAACGCATTAGAAATGAATCACGGTTTGACCGCAATTTCACTTTGTTGTATATGAGAGGTTGTAGTGAGCTCACTTTTGCTGCTAGGATGAAGATTATGGTATTGAATTAAACAGGAAAACAGCAGGCATGCATGGGTACCACTCTAAACGTGCTAACAAACAGGGAAGGGGGCTAAATAATTCACCAAATGTAACCAAAAGTTTAACCAACAAAATCCTAGCTTGCACTTTCTTTCTTCCATCAGAGCGCAGTTTTTCCTCCATCCATCCATCCATCTTCGTCCGCTTATCCGGTGTCGGGTCGCGGGGGGAGCAGCTCCAGCAGGGGACCCCAAACTTCCCTTTCCCGAGCAACATTAACCAGCTCCGACTGGGGGATCCCGAGGCGTTCCCAGGCCAGGTTGGAGATATAATCCCTCCACCTAGTCCTGGGTCTTCCCCGAGGCCTCCTCCCAGCTGGACGTGCCTGGAACACCTCCCTAGGGAGGCGCCCAGGGGGCATCCTTACCAGATGCCCGAACCACCTCAACTGGCTCCTTTCGACGCAAAGGAGCAGCGGCTCTACTCCGAGCTCCTCACGGATGACTGAGCTTCTCACCCTATCTCTAAGGGAGACGCCAGCCACCCTCCTGAGGAAACCCATTTCGCCGCTTGTACCCTGGATCTCGTTCTTTCGGTCATGACCCAGCCTTCATGACCATAGGTGAGGGTAGGAACGAAAACTGACCGGTAGATCGAGAGCTTTGCCTTCTGGCTCAGCTCTCTTTTCGTCACAACGGTGCGATAGATTGAATGCAATACCGCACCCGCTGCGCCCGATTCTCCGACCAATCTCCCGCTCCATTGTCCCTCACTCGCGAACAAAACCCCAAGGTACTTGAACTCCTTCACTTGGGGTAAGGACTCATTCCCTACCTGGAGAAGGCATTCCATCGGTTTCCTGCTGAGAACCATGGCCTCCGATTTAGAGGTGCTGATCCTCATCCCAACCGCTTCACACTCGGTTGCGAACCGATCCAGTGAGTGCTGAAGGTCGCAGGGCCGATGATGCCATCAGGACCACATCATCTGCAAAGAGCAGCGATGAGATCCCCAGCCCACCAAACTGCAACCCCTCCCCACCCCGACCACGCCTCGATATCCTGTCCATAAATATTACAAACAGGATTGGTGACAAAGCGCAGCCCTGGCGGAGGCCAACCCTCACCTGAAACGAGTCCGACTTACTACCGAGAACCCGGACACAGCTCTCACTTTGGTCATACAGAGATTGGATGGCCCTGAGTAGAGACCCCCTCACCCCATACTCCCCGCAGCACCTCCCACAGTATCTCCCGGGGACCCGGGTCATACGCCTTCTCCAAATCCACAAAACACATGTAGACCGGTTGGGCATACTCCCAGGCTCCCTCCAGGATCCTTGCGAGAGTGAAGAGCTGGTCCGTTGTTCCACGACCAGGACGGAATCCGCATTGTTCCTCCTCAACCCGAGGTTCGACTATCGGCCGAACCCTCCTTTCCAGCACCTTGGAGTAGACTTTACCAGGGAGGCTGAGAAGTGTGATACCCCTATAATTGGCACACACCCTCTGGTCCCCTTTTAAAAAGAGGAACCACCACCCCAGTCTGCCACTCCTTTGGCACCGTCCCAGACTTCCACGCAATGTTGAAGAGGCGTGTCAACCAGGACAGCCCCTCCACACCCAGAGCCTTGAGCATTTCTGGACGGATCTCATCAATCCCGGGGCTTTGCCACTGTGTAGTTGTTTGACTACATCAGTGACTTCCGCCTGGGAAATCGCGACAATCCCCGTTATCCTCCAGCTCTGCCTCTAACATAGAGGGCGATTAGTCGGATTCAGGAGTTCCTCAAAGTGCTCCCTCCACCGCCCTATTACCTCCTCAGTGGAGGTCAACAGTGTCCCATCCTTACTGTACACAGCTTGGATGGTTCCCTTCCCCCTCCTGAGGTGGCGAACAGTTTTCCAGAAACACTTTGGTGCCGACCGAAAGTCCTTCTCCATGTCTTCTCCAAACTTCTCCCACACCCGCTGCTTTGCCTCTTTCACGGCAGAGGCTGCAGCCCTTCGGGCCCTTCGGTACCCTGCAACTGCCTCCGGAGTCCTCCGAGATAACATATCCCGGAAGGACTCCTTCTTCAGTCGGACGGCTTCCCTGACCACTGGTGTCCACCACGGTGTTCGTGGGTTACCGCCCCTTGAGGCACCTAAGATCCTAAGACCACAGCTCCTCGCCGCAGCTTCAGCAATGGAAACTTTGAACATTGTCCACTCGGGTTCAATGCCCCCAGCCTCCACAGGGATGCACGAAAAGCTCCGCCCGGAGGTGTGAGTTGAAAGTCTGTCGGACAGGGGCCTCCTCCAGACGTTCCCAATTTACCCGCACTACACGTTTGGGCTTACCAGGTCTGTCCAGAGTCTTCCCCACCCCCTGACCCAACTCACCACCAGATGGTGATCGGTTGACAGCTCTGCCCCTCTCTTCACCCAGTGTCCAAAACATACGGCCTCAGATCAGATGAAACGATTATGAAATCGATCATTGACCTTGGCCTAGGGTGCTCTGGTACCAGGTACACTTATGAGCATCCCTATGTTCGAACATGGTGTTCGTTATAGACAATCCATGACTAGCACAGAAGTCCAACAACAAACAACCACTCTGGTTTAGATCAGGGAGGCCGTTCCTCCCAATCACGCCTCTCCAGGTGTCTCCATCATTGCCCACGTGTGCGTTGAAGTCCCCCAGCAGAACAATGGAGTCCCCACTGGAGCCCCATGCAGGACTCCAGTCAAGGTCTCCAAGAAGGCCGAATACTCCGAACTCCTGTTTGGTGCATATGCACAAACAACAGTCAGAGTTTTCCCCCCACAACCCGCAGGCGTAGGGAGGCGACCCTCTCGTCCACCGGGTAAACTCCAACACAGCGGGCGCTCAGCCGGGGCTTGTGAGTATCCCACACCCGCCCGGCGCCTCACACCCTGGGCAACTCCGGAGAAGAAAAGAGTCCAACCCCTATCCAGGAGTATGGTTCCAGAACCGAGACTGTGCGTAGAGGTAAGCCCCACCAGATCTAACCGGTAGCGCTCCACCTCCCGCACCAGTTCCGGCTCCTTCCCCACAGAGAGGTGACGTTCCACGTCCCCAGAGCCAGCGTCTGCCGCCCGGGTCTGGTCCGTCGAGGCCCCTGACCTTCACTGCCACCCATGTGGCATCGCACCCGACCCCAACGGTTCCTCCCACAGGTGGTGGGCCCATGGGCTGGAGAGATGGGAGCCACGTAGCTTGTTCGGGCTGTGCCCGGCCGGGCTCCGTGGCAAACCCGCCACCAGGCGCTCGCCCGGCGAGCCCGCCGTCTGGGCCTGGCTCCAGGCGGGGGCCCCGGCTTCCTCCGGGCAGGGTCACTCCATCTCTACCTTGCTTCTTCATTGGGGTTTTTGAACCATTCTTTGTCTGGCCCCTCACCTGAGACCACTTTGCCTTGGGAGACCCTACCAGGAGCACAAAGCTCCAGACAACACAGCCCTCAGGTTCACAGAGACACACAAACCTCTCCACCACGATAAGGTGATGGTTCACGGAGAAGTTTTTCCTTGTCTTTCATATTTGCATTTACTATTGTGGAACTGGCAAAGACCTGGTGGTTGTTTGTGAAAGACAAACAGACAAAATTGAAACGGCCTAGTCATTTTCATCATTTCACAGCCTTAATATGAATCAAAAGTGTAATACGACACCTACAGTACAGGCCAAAAGTTTGGACACACCTTCTCATTCAATGTCTTTCTTTATTTTCATGACTATTTACATTGTAGATTCTCACTGAAGAAGAACTTTGAGGAATCTAAAATAGAAGACATGTTTTCAGTTATTTCACACTTTTTTGTTAAGTACATAATTCCATGTGTTCATTCATAGTTTGGATGCCTTCAGTGAGAATCTACAATGTAAATAGTCATGAAAATAAAGAAACACATTGAATGAGAAGGTGTGTCCAAACCTTTGGCCTGAAGTGTAGGTTATTAGTTATTATTGATATAATATGTGTTGCTTTATGTTAAAGAATTAGCATTGAATAACCTATTTCATATTTTGTCAATGTCGTATTACACATTTGATTCATATTAAGGCTGTGAAATGATGAAAATGACTAGGCCGTTTCAATTTTGTCTGTTACATAGTTTTGATGCCTTCAGTGAGAAGCGACAATGTAAATAGTCATGAAAATAAAAAGGAAACGCATTGAATGAGAAGGTGTGTCCAAACTTTTGGCCTGTACTGTATCTTTAAAATCATTTGTTTATTGAGGTTGAAGATAGTTGCAGCACAAAAGATGACAGGGAGCGTGCAGGGAAGTGCTAGGATGTCCCAGGATGCTCTACATCACAATATTTCACACGGCCCAAGTCAGATAGTCACAGCCTGGAACAATTTTTTGTTTACCACCCTCAGCAAAAGCCTAAACACCTGTCTCTACAGAGAGTGTTTAGTTGTAAAGATGGTACCAACCACAATGGCTAATAAACACAACCCTAATTATCATCATTGGTTTTGAGATATTACTTGCTGTGAATACCTTGTCTGATAGGCTACAGTATTGTGGCATAGTATCAGGACTTCCTGGCTAGTGTCTGTCGTGCACGGCTAGGGGCAAATGGCCGGATGATGGGCCTATTTGGGAGGAAGTCCAGGGGCCTCATGTATAAAAGACTGCGCAGCTTTCATACCAGAAGATGGCGTACGGCCAAAACGCACAGAAATATTCACATGTATAAACGTGAACGTGCCACCGACCCCGCCTTGTCTCCTCCCATAAATGAATATGGAAATTACTATAAATGTGCCCCCGACGTCATTCTTTATCCAATCACAACGGGTCATCCCGCTGCAGACGGGAAAAAAACTTCACCGACTGTGAGGTTGAGGTGCTGATCGCGGAGGCGAGAAAAAACAAAAGTTCTGTTTGGAGGTTTGTCATCTCGGATAAGCAATAAAAGAAAATGCCCAGAGGGGCAAATGGTGACCGAACCATGGCAGAAATAAAAAAAAGAAGTCTATATAGTGGAACCTTTATTTTGTAATGTGTGGTGATTTTCGGCACTTTTCAGTTAGAATTTGCCACGTTACAGAGCCAGAAAAGACGTTGCGGACGGCCCGCACATTCTCACGACTGCTCAACAGTTTGCGTGACGGCCCACACATTCTCACGTCAAGTTCATTTTTCATACATCACAAAGTGTCCGTGAAAACCAGCGTATGCAAGCTTTTCGTGCATACGCAACGTTTATACATGAGGCCCCAGGACAGTTTTTTAGCCCCAGTCTGTCACTGTCGACAGCTTTCCTTTACTGCACCCAACGCTTTGTTTCTTTTTAATAAAGCATTGGTGTTTTTTACAACATAAGAATACATGTTTTTATTACAAAGCTTTGTTAAATGCTCAATTCTGATTGGTCAATCACGGCATTCTACGTTCTGTTATTTCTGTTTCGCAAATCCTTGTTGGCAATAGTGCTAACACTGCCTAGCTGCTGCTGGTCTGCAGTAGTGGAATAATACCACAGTGTAATACTCTGTTACAAGTAAAAGTCCTGCATTGAAAATGTTACTTAAGTAAAAGTATATAAGTAAAAGAAAATGTACTTAAAGAATTTAAATAAACTAACTCAATGCACAACAGTTCTGTGTTTTATCAGTTAATTATTTCAGACTTGTGTAGTTTAATTTATAATAAAACATCATGTTTTATAAACTTTATATATAAAATCTTTTATAAAAATCTTAATTTGTAAAGTAACTAAAGCTCTCAGATGAATGTCTCTGAAAGGAGAGAAAGTGGCATGGAAAGAAAAGACTCAAGTAAAGTACAAGTAGGCCCGTCGCAACAAGGCAAGCAAACCAAGCAATTGCTTGGGGCCTCGAGCTGGCCTGGGGCCCCAAGACAACGACTGGTTAAGAATAAAATGCAACGACAAACTGTGAGCGCCCCTTTGATAGTCAATGCAGTAAAGTGCAATAACACTGTTATCGGGATCCCCCTCAAGGGGCCCCTCTCGTGATCTCTGCTGCCGGCAAAATACAAAACCTCCTTGGTCGGCAGTCATCATGAAGCGGAATTATGCTTCAGGATGCCAGAAAAGGAAGAAGAGAAAGGAAGAGGAGGATAAGAAAAAACAAGATAGTGGTAAATGATAAATTACACTGGATAAAATAGCTCTACTTGTCTTGGTGTAATTTTGCAGCAGGTAGGCTAGCAAAAATATGTTTATGTTGGCTAACGTTACCTGTAACCTGCCTGACGGCAAATGTTGCTTGTAACGAACAGTTAGTGCAAATTTTTTTTTTTCGAACGGACGGAATATGGTTACATACTACTGTAATATGTTTTTTAACGGGATAAGGAAGACGCAGATCTGTTCCAGAATCACTGTTTATCGTATTTAATGACATAACATTGCTATAGCTTTGTAATAGGTTTTGATGAAAGTGGCATAACGTTAGCATGCTATACTAACTATTCCACAGTGATAATCTATTTACCAAATAGGGGTTAGGAAAACCACACAATAAATTAGCTTGGGATGTTTTTAAGCATTAGTAACCCTTAACAAAGTGTTAGGAATAATTTGTCCGTCTATCTATGTAATGTTTTAAAAATGGTTTCTTAAAGGTTTACAAAAATGTTTAATCATTACCTGATACCTAATATATTATATGATAGATATGTGTGTTACAATAAACTGAATTTGCAGCACTACTAATAATTAGTAAACATTTAATTATAATTTCATTGTTTGTTAACAGTAAAAAGATTGTTTGCTAACAGTTAAATGACAATTAACTAAAGATTAATTAATTATCAATTTGCCATCTATTAATGATCGTTATTATAAAGTGTTACCATCTTTTCTTTCTCCCTCAAGGTGCTTTGCATAAATTTCTCAGCCCTCAGGCTCTTCCTAAGGATACCTCCACTGATGAAGGTAGAGTGAATTTCTGTCACTGAGCTGAGCTGTTAATAGTGACCTCTTTCAATATGCTAACAGTGAAATGGTAAAACGTACTTCACAGGTAATTTCAGATTTCTTTTTCAATTATTTTTCCAGCTACACCATCAACTTCATCCTCAACATCAACAGATGCATCACTTCTCAGTGCTGATGTTTCCTCTATAGCACAAGGTAACACCACTACAAGCTCTATAATTATAGCTGATATCCTGCACAGCCCAGAGTTTAAACTGATAAGTGTGTGCTGTCATATTGTTAGGAAAAAGAACAGTGCAAATCCCTACTGAATTCCCACCAAACTGTGTCACTTTTGCCCATGGACATTTCAGAATTTTTAATATACAGTAGTGCCTGTCAATTTTCTAGGTGTCAGACACTCAGTGATGCATTCTGTACCTCGACAGATGGATTAATTAATTTATGCACAGTATATGCAACACGATTATTTGCACTTTATATAAAGTGTGGGTGAACTTATACTTAATGGCTATGCTGTGGTTCCTGTAGGCTTTGCGTGCGTGCGGGGCGGGGGGTTGGGGGGCCTCCATGTCCATTTTGCTTGGGGCCCCCAAATTCCTTCAAATGGCCCTGAGTACAAGTACCTCACATTTGTACTTAACCCTCCTGTTGTCCTCAGGTCACATCTGACCCATTTTCAAAAAGTTTCTATATCAGAACTTTGGGTTTTCTTTCAACCAAATTGTCAAAAACAATAACGTAGATCGTTCCATACAACGCTCTTCACAAGTAAAATAAACGATCAGTTCACTATTTTTAATTGAATGTGGGGTGTTTTATTCAATTTTACAGCATTTGAAAATAATAAAAGAACGTTAAAAAATGTGACAAAAATGTCTGGGAAAGTGACAAAAGTGTCAAAAAAGAAATTGAAATTTTGAAAACTAAAAGTTGCATGGTCGACGGGAAGACAACACAAGTTTTAAGTACAGTACTTGAGTAAATGTACTTAGTTACATTCCACCACTGCCGCTCTGCACTGTGCACTACAGGGCTTCTGTGGGTGATTCTTTTTTATATAGAGCTTAACATTGTGGTTCCGGAAGTAAAAATCCCATCATTTTCTCCATAAGGTTTTTGATTATCAGCAATAACGTCTGCACCATTCAAGGTAGACTATGCACGAGCTCTGAGGTTGTAAAACAAAAGTTACTGCTCCTGTAAAAGTTGGAAGTCCGTATATGATCAACCTTGTTTTAAGAAAAACATGTTTTATACGCTATCAAATGGTGGTGGTGGGTGGCGCAGGATGTCGCGGCGCAGCATGTGATGGCTGGGTTCAGCAATAAACTAGTCAAACAAAGGTTTATGAGCTATCTATTGAAAACAATGACTACACCATTAACAGATAATTTAGAAATGAATGACTATGTACATAAACAAACTAGACTAGAAGATTATACAGATGAAGTGAAGCTTATGATGTGCTTTGTCAAGTAAATCTGGTTGGTTTGTCATACATTTTATGGTTCAGCAGATAAAATACCTGATTACCAGGAGCCCAAATGTTGACCAAACGTCAAATGACATCCGGCCGAAAAGAGTGAATTCCCAGAGGCAACGGAGCCTCCAAGTGGAACGTCGTGGATATAGACTCATAGATACTGGTTTAACTTCAGTATGTCACAAAAACATATATAAGCTTTCTTTTCAATACCTCCCTCTGAGCCAGCTAAACGCCTGAGAGAGACAGAAATGACAGCAGCTGCACCTCCCAGATCATCTGTGCCAGGCCAACAGGAGCAGCACCTACTCTTCCTTCCCTGCGTCCTGAGAATACTCTACAGCAGGGGTTGTCAATGTTTTTAAGCCAAGGACCCCTAACTGAGATAGAAACGGAGCAGTTTCCCCCATATAGCCTATTGTATAAAAATAAGTTGCATATTAAACATTTTGCCTACAATAACGTCAGGGCAAAGCCTAAAGCCTTCATACATACCTTTTTAGTGCATAGAATACTAAGCTATTAAAATAATTGTTGGCAGTTATAATGTTAAACATGCAGAGTGAATCCTTATTAACTGTATCTGTGGATGGCTACCTTAGTGACTGCCTTAACTATAGGCCAGTAAGCCTATCATCAATGTGTTTGTTTCACAAAAAACACATTTATATTTGCTAATAATTTGTTGGAATGATGTTAAAACATAAACTCCCTTTATTAATTCTGCCTGATGATGGTCTAGTACCAAAACGTTGCCAGTGTGCCAAGTTAGACAGTGTGCGGGAGTTTCTTTGTAACTTTTGACTTAACTTCCAACTTATCCTCCAACACTTGTCTCACATTAAATATGTGCAAAGAATTATATATATTTGGCCCTCCTTCAATAACTCTGAGGACCCCCTAGGGGCCCCGGACCCCCCTGTTGAAGATCTCTGCTCTAAAAGCAGGTGCAGTGTCCGTCAGACCACCAGAAAATGATGCATTGCCTGTCCGAAAATTCACCGGGGCAGTATTGTGTGCAGTGTTGGCAGGTTAAACATCAAGAGCAAGTTGCTGTCAGAAACTGTTCTTAAAAGAGAAAGGCTTTCCAATTGGAGAAAAGCAATAGAGAAGATTTGTAACCAGAAGTCCCGCACTTATTTGGATGCGACTCAAAGATTGGCTACACGGAAAACAACCCCAGTTAATGTGCTGCTATCTGAAGCTGCTGCAATTTAACAGATGCCCGAAAGATGCTGGAGCTCCTTTTCAGCTGCATACGATTCCTGAGGCGCCAGGGACTCTGAGAGGAGCCGCTTACTGGGATTGGGTGTTATGGCAGCTTAGGAGGCAACTGGATGTCTAACAACGTCCAAAATTAAATCCTGGAGCTGTTTGCCCATGATGTTCACAGAAATATCGGGGCCAAGGCATCTCAAAGCCGTTGTATTGGCTTAACTGCTGACGGAACCACCGATATCGCTGGCAAAGAACAGTTCTCATGCGAAACATACATTTGCCATTGACAACCTGAAAGTTCAGAATTTCTTTCTGGGCTTTTACAACGCCCCTGACACAACAGCTGAGATGCTATTTTTGTGCATAAAAGACGTAGCCCACAGAGAGGATAAAAGGCTACTGTTTTGATGGAGCTACCAATATGTCTGGGAGGTTAAAGGAGGCACACGCTAGACTAAAGTAAACGTGTCCCGACTCTGTTTGTCCATTGTGCAAATCGCTCTTTGATTCAGTGTTGCAAGCGTGCGCCTGGTTGCTGATACAGTAAAATTTGTGCGAGAGGTTACAGTTCTCGCTAACGATTCGCCAAAGTAAAAGGCCTTGTACCAATCCCTGTTTGGAGGTGGAGATGTGGTAGGTGTCTCATGTTGAACGATAAACACATTTTCGAAAAATTTACTTTTTACTTCTACACAGTACTGGGACTGCTCTGATCAAGGTCACCAATGATTTGTTGCTTGCAGCCGACTCGGGCCTGTGCTCTGTTTTAATTCTACTTGACCTCAGCTCAGCCTTTGACACCGGACCATGATGTTTTACAGTTTTTCTTGATTACTTTGACCTGGTTAAAGAAACTGGGATCCACTTTCTCAGTAGAGCAGAAGACACCTTTTGCAAATGTGTTAACCCTTTCTCATTGGATTGACACATTTTCCCCACCCTTTTGCAGAACAGTTAACACGGACGTCATTCAAGCAGTCCAAACTCCATTGTTTTAGCTATGGTAACCAAACAGAAAGCATCTGTTCCTAACTATTAGAAACTACCTACATCAGTATGAAATCACTGAAGCACCTGTTTGACACTCCTTCACACAAATCTTCAATTAGCAATCAGTCTGCAGGGTTAGGCCATGTGGCCCCATCATCAAGACAGAAGAAACTGAGTATCAATAGTGGCTATTCTTATATTTTACTGTAATAGATTTTATTTTTATTTTCTTAATTTCTTATAGTCTAATAGATTTTATTTTGGTTTACATGTATCATGTGTAATATTTACAGTATTTCAGTTTTCAGCCACAGTTTGAAAATAACAATCAAAGGAATCAATAAAATTTGCATCAAAGCATTTCTGATTCTGGATCCAATTCTTTGCAAGAAGGCAAATTTGACAACAAATGGCACTGGCATGAAAGCTACGTACAGTAGGCTACAATGACAAGCAATGGTGCACTGATTCACACTGAGTGCTGTATTTTGTATTTTGTTGTCCACTGTGTAATGGTTGATTGGAAGAGCTCATACACTACACGCGAGTTGTGTTGTTTGAAGGCAAAATTAGCTTTTGTTACATATTTTAAATGTTATGGCACGGTTAGAGCTTTTTGCAAACAAAATGTGTTATTTTGACCATGAGAGCCACTGTTTCGGCCTGTGTGTTAACTGTTTTGAAAAATGTCGAGTTTGAGTTGACTGCTGCGTCAAAGCAATCAAGAAAAACTGTAATCAGCTGTCTGAAAAACAGCTTTTTTTTTCCATGTGTGCAACAGTTGTTTTTTTACTTTGATACTCTAGTGATCAGCATCTCACGACAGCCGCTGGTGTGCGTTGCTTTTGTATATTACAGCATATTATCTTATTTTTTTATTTATTTATTTTTTTTGACCCATTGCCTCGGAGTGAGATGTTGTTGAAAACAAATATGTTCTGACACATTAACACTTGACATGACTTTCAGTAAAAAGCAGTGAAATAATAACATTTATGAAGAGATAAAGAAAAAAAACTATCTTTGCAATCAGACTAACCTATTAAACAGATGTAAAAGGCTGCAATGATATCCGCCTCTTTGGACAGTCTTGAGGCGAAAGGGTCACCACGCAGGAGATAATGGGGCAAGTATGCATGGTGGGGCCACGTCTCGTTCTCCATCGCTGCCATGAGTGTGGAATGTCCTGTGAAGTGGAGGAAAAGACTGAACAATGAAGCTGCTTCCTCAAACTGAAAAAAAGGTTCACACACACACACAAAAGGAAATCAGTTAAAAAGGAAAGAGACAACTGCACATACGTATCTATGCATGCGGTTTCTGAAATGTTAACACAGGCATGTAGGCGAAGCATAATTCATAACACCTGCCAGTATCCAGACTTTTTGTCTAAGGTGTCCCAAGTGGGGCAGCTTTGTATTTGAACTATTTTGTAACAGTTTTCACGGTGTTCCATAATACGTATGCATTACAATACAAATGTGAATATGGACATCAGTAAGAAGCGTGGACTCTTTTATGACCAGGGTATTTACATGAACCAAACCAGGCGATCCAATAGGTGCCCCTTAATTTACCATTTTTGTCTCCACAGCCCATATCTACTTTACTAACATTACAATATCTTATGGTTTCTTACATTCATGTGTTTATTATTTAAATTTAAAAGATAAATAGACCTACAATTCGCAACCAACCAGTTGTGATTGGCACTGTACAAACTTAATATAAAGCTTCCATTTTCCATCCTTTATTCTTTTTAATTTCCTCAAAAAGAAAATGTAATTCCAAAAGTATAAAGTACCAACGAAATAAAATAAATCACAATAAAAAATTCAAACAATTAAAAAAATATTATATACAGTATATATTAGGGGTGTTGTAGTTAATCATTGCATCGATGCATTGCCAAGCAGACCTGGGCGTTTCTGCATCGATGCAGTGACAGACCATAATCAATTACTGCCTACTGATGGTACTAAGACTCCGCTTCATTCAGGAAGTGTCATTTTTAAGACCAAATTCAATAAAAACGGGAGTTACGTATATCTGATAGCTTGAATTTGTTAAGACCATATGTAGCAATATATAGTCCATCTGCTGAAAAAAATAATTTTTCCATCAACAGATATAGCATGATTGATTGAGCACGTTATAAATGTCTAGCTGACCAATCAGATTGTCTGGTCGGATCTACTTGTTGTATAATTAATATCAACTTCTGTATGTAAATAAATAATAAATAAAATGAATAGCTATGATATATAATAGCTTTTTTTTAAATTATTATTCATTGCACATTATCCGCCCCATTGTTACTGCTCTTTATTCTACTCTATAAAATAGTTGCCTATACTGTACATCCAATAGCGTCTTGAAGGTGAACTGTTGACGATCACTGTGGAATGTATATTCATTGCAGAGCCCAACTAATTAGTCAAGAAATTGGCAATAAAAACCAGGATATAGCTGTCCACAATTACTGTACAGAATATAACCTAATCCAATCCTTTTCTAATACATATACATTGCCATCTAATGGTTACTATGGGCAATGTGCACTGTAACTAGGCTATGCCTACATTCATTTCTTTGTTTAATCAGAGCACAACTACCTACAATTAAATTGTCTTGATTTGCTGCACTTAAAATGTCTTGTGATGAAGATGAATAAATGTTCTTGATTTGCTGCACTTATAATAAAATGTTATGTGATGAAGATGAATACATGTTCTTGATTTGCTGCACTTACAATAAAATGTAATGTGATGAAGAGGAAGACATGTTCTTGATTTGCTCCACATGTGTAATCTGGTGCTTTCTGGTAGTATTGCTATGTAAGTAAAAAAAATAAAACTAATTCTAAAATCCAATGTGCCAATGTCAACTAACTGACTTATGTAGGTTGATTTACCCATTAAAGGGGTCAACTTCATCGCAGCAATTGCCCCCCCTGAGAGATTTGGGCAGGAGCCGCCACTGGCTAAATTTAAAATAATGATGACTGTTGAAACTAATTTGTGCTTTATAAAACATTTTTGAGAGAGAGAGAGAGAGAGAGAGAGAGAGAGAGAGAGAGAGAGAGGTGGATGCGCTCAAAGCAGACAGCTTTTGGCGACTCTGTAAAGGCATATGAAATACCTGATATCTCTGTGTGCCATGTAAACAATATCCCTAATATGATCAAGAACGGGATAAGCCCAATAACCGGAATATTCATGTCCATGTAAACACACATGATTAAAACAACATGTGCTAGCTCCGTGCGTGGGTTCAGCGATAGCAGTGACCATATCCACCAGCAGTTTATCAATTCATAGAAATTAACATTCTGATTAACCATGGATGGGTTGTTGAGGAAAATATTACTGTCAACATAGCAGAAAGCAGAGCAGACATGATTACGGTTGCTGGCGCCACTGGTTGCAGTTAACTGTTATGAAGGAGCTGGTATCACAGAAAGATGAGCTACCTATCCCCGCCTGAGCAAGTTCTCTACCTTTTGAGCTTACAGCTCCTGTGGAAAGTGTGAACTGTGAATGGGATTTCTCCACCATGAACAGGGTACTGGGCTACAACTCCCAAAACTCATGATTGCCTTAGTTAGCAAAGTAGTAGGCGTGGAATGGAGTATATGGAGTGTAGTGGTAGGGTTGGGTACAGAGACTCGGTGCTAATACGGCACCGGTGCCTATACGACTGATATCTACTGGACTGAATAGCAACGCAGATTTCGGTGACTCATTTCCGTGCCAATGAAATGCCTGCGCTGCTCTCGAACACTCCGAAACGGACGTTACATGCAATATGAGCATCGCTGCATGTCATGCTAGTTAACACTACAATTGGCAGCAGGTAACGTAACCCCCAATTTCCACCGGCTGTGTAAGGGCTGCATAACTGCTCCGGAACGGCGGCAGAGTCATTAGCTTTTCCATTAAAGTCAATGTGTGTATTTCCACTGAGTGCAGAACGGCTTCGCAGTCAGATCCGGTTAATTTTCAAAAGAAAATCCACCGTGCTCACGGCGGATCATATTTCCCTGCACTACACCTTGAAAACACAACACAGAGTTGTTTCCCCTCTACAACTCTGGATGGAAACTAACTGTTGTTGGTTTTGTGGTTCTATTCTACGTGAAATCGCTCATGACTACAGCTGTCAGTCATGGCCGCAGCCATCGCCGCAACAAATCCGGACCTAGTGGGTATTGACGGACGGCGGAGCACGCAGCCGACATACAGCGGAGCTGGTCCGCAGATGTCCTGCATTCAGTGGAAATCCGGGGTCACTGTATTTTTCTGTAGAGGATTCCAACATCGGGACGTGCAACAGTGTGCAGTTGATTTTGTCGTTTAACAGCAATTTATTGGTAAAATAAGTTATTGTTATAAATTAGCAATAAACAAGATGTTCTTTAATGTAGCAAACTGTCTGGTGCTTCTTTTTTTTTTTTTTTTTTATCTTTTTTAAAAAGTATCAGTTCAGGCACTGTTTAAGTACCGGCACCGTTTTAGCACCTTATGTAGTGGTGACATTTTCCGCTCCTAGCGTCCGAAGCTGTAAGTTTCTTTTGCTCCTGGCTGCGCCACTCAATATCGCTTTGACTCAACTTAGATTTCAGGTCACCCTAAACCTTTCTAACTAACTTAGGCTATGCAAAATCACTCGCCTCTCCAAAAAAAGAAGAAGCTGTATTATATTTATTTGCCTGTCCATGCCTTTGTCTCTTCCAGGCTCAACTACTGCAATGCCCTCCTCATTGGGATCTCTGGCAAAAGCCTCCAGAAGCTTCTGTACATCCAGAACAGCGATGCTTCTTCTATCATGCTACGTTACATAAACCAAAGCTAATAACAGCCTATGTAGCAGTAGCAGGCTAACGTAGCTACGTTACTTCTGCTATAGGGTTGGGCGTTATCCAAATTTTGATACCATCAAACCTCCTCCCTATTTTACCGCGGTATACGGTATTACTGTGACTAATTAAAAATGATTACGTAAGGCTCAGACGGCGTCACCACACTGTTGGCTTGTGACAACTTACAAAAAAACGTGATGACAACCACACATAATTACAAAAATTATATTTAATATTTAATCCTTGTCTCCTATACAAGTGCATTGCATTTTTTTTAAGGACAGTATTGAAACTGATACCGTTGCTATTTTTAAGACCCCGCGGTATACCATATCACCGTATTACCGCCCAACCCCAGTCCGCTACATTGGCGTGCGCTCGGTAGAGAAGAGAGAGGCTCAGGGCTGTGATGGTTTGGACTCTGGAATCATGCTAGATAAGTCAATATGTTACATGAATTTTCAACCAACAAGCATGTTTAATGAAAGCTGACAGAAGTCGCCTTAGCTTATTCTGTACACGCCTGTCCATGGGCAGCCACAGCCCCCTCACTCTGACATCTCTCCATTTGTGATTGTATAGGTTCTGAGCATGTGTGTATTTCAGACCTGTGTGTTATGTGTGTTCTAACAACAGAGTGAAACAAATTGTCATTTCCCTTGCATTATTAATAAAAAAAAATTAAAAATGAAATGAACTGTGTGCTTACGTATGCCTTCACAACAAAGACTGAACATTTTGATAATGTCATGCCCACTGTAAATGACCCAAATATTATCTCTCTAGTTATTTATTTTTTTTTTTACGCTAATGCTTTTATTTTGAAAAACTCCGAATCCGGAAGTAAACATGCAGCCACAAACGAGAAGAAAAAAGCGGTTGAACAAAGGCAAATGGCAAAAAGTTATATTGTTTTAGCACCTGGCTGTTAGAGGCACAAGGTGCGTTAGTTTACAATTCATTTCTTTAACAACTGTTTATAACTTTGGTTACTTTGTGTTGTGCCGGTTTGCAGAGACTGGAGAGTACGAGCTAGCAAGTTAAGCTAATATTAACATATTGCGGTATTGGTCTGTAGTTGGCGTTGCTTGGTTATGTGCCGTTGTGTAACGTTACATGAAACGGTGTTATCTGAGTGATGCTACAGCCACACCAGTGTCCGACTCAAATCATGGTACCACAGATAAAGCGGCTACCACACTGTCACTTAATGTGGATACTGAGGACTCATCTTCCAACACCTCTATGATAGTGCCAGTATGGGTTTCATCTACCAGCAATCCAGCCACAGAAAGGCTTGTTTACGCCCTGCTCGACACCCAGAGTGATTCAGTTTTCATCGACAAAGATGTCAGCCGGATCCTTCAATCAAAGACTCATCCTGTAAGGCTAAAGTTAACAACCATGATTGGAAGGGATGAACTAGTACACAGTGAAAGGGTCTCAGGTCTCAGAATACGTGGTTATACCTCAACAACTCTCATTGATCTCCCCCTGGCTTACAGCAAAGATTGCATACCAGTGAATCGAAATCCCATTCCTACCTGTGATACAGCAAGGCACTGGAATCATCTCAACAAAATAGCAGATGAAATTCCACCACAGCTAGAGTGTGAGGTTGGTCTTTTGATAGGATACAACTGCTCAAGGGCACTGGCACCACGTCAGGTAATCTTGGGAGGAGATAATGAGCCCTATGCAGTCCGCACAGATCTGGGGTGGAGTATTGTGGGATCCGCACCAACTCTTCCTGACTCACCCAGCAGCACAAACATTTGCCACAGAGTCGCTGTCAAAGAGCTTCCACTGGTGACTCCATCTGATGCTATTAAAGTTCTTGAGTCGGACTTCAAGGATGCCAGGGAGGAAGAAAGGACTGTTTCTCAGGATTATATTATATAGGAATATATTGGAGGACAGTATTCACAAGAACACTCATGGCCATTATGAAATGCCACTCCCCTTTAAGGAGAGACCTTACCTCCCTGACAATAAGCAACTAGCCATTGTTAGGCTCAATCATCTTAAGAAAAGGTTACTGAAGGATGAGACCTACAAGGAACACTACGTGAAGTTCATGAATGAAATCATTGGAAAGGGTGATGCTGAGGAGATTCACGATAAAGGAAAGGAAGGAGGAAAATGGTACATACCCCACCATGGAGTCTACCACTCCAAAAAACCAGGAAAGCTCCGTGTTGTTTTTGATTGCTCTGCTAAGCACAAGGGAACTAGCTTAAACGACCTGACAGGCCCAGACCTAATTAATAATCTGACTGGTGTTCTCATGAGATTCAGGCAGCACAACACTGCTCTGTTGTGCGACATAGAGAAGATGTTTCACCAGTTCCATGTGCAGGCGCCTGACAGAGACTATTTACGTTTCCTCTGGTGGAAGGATGGAAATCTCAGCTCTGAGCCACAAGAATTTCGCATGAAGGTACATCTTTTTGGCGCTGCATCATCACCTGGATGCGCCAATTATGGGTTGAAACGCTTAGCCAAGGAGAATGAGAGCTTGTTTCCCCTTGGCTCACAGTTCATCATGAGGGATTTTTACGTTGATGACGGTGTTACGAGTACAGCAACTACGAATGAAGCTATTCAGCTTGCAAAGGAAGCTCAGAAACTCTGTGCTACGGGTGGCCTAAGACTGCACAAGTTTGTGTGTAACAACAAATCGTTGCTAGAGAGTATACAGCCATCCAAGCGTGCCACTGGGGTAAAGGCTCTTGACCTCGCCTTCAACGATTCTACATTGGAAAGAGCCTTAGGGATCCATTGGCACATCGAATCTGACACCTTTAGATTTTGTATATCCCTGAAAGATTAGCCAGCAACTCGACGAGGCATACTATCCATGGTGGCTTCTGTTTATGACCCGCTGGGGCCTCATTGCTCCCTTCCTGCTCATTGGGAAAAAAATTCTTCAAGAAATGTGCAAGCATGGCACGAGTTGGGATGAGCCCCTCCGTGATGATCTACAACCAGCGTGGGAGAGCTGGAAAAAGCGATCTTGCAAATTTGGAGAAAATCAACATACCTCGTTGCTATGTCCCACCAGACTTTGGACTCGTCTTGAGAAAAGAGCTTCACCACTTCTCTGACGCAAGCACACACGGATATGGCCAATGTTCCTATCTGAGACATCTAAGTGAAAATGGAAAAGTTCATTGTACTCTGCTAATGGCAAAGTCCAGAGGGGCTCCTCTGAAAGTCACAACTATCCCCAGACTAGAGTTGACAGCAGCCGTTGTTTCAGTTGTGGTGAGCAACACTCTGAAGGAGGAGCTTGGTCTCACAGACATTGACGAGTACTTCTGGACTGACTCCAAAGTAGTCTTGGGATACATTAATAATGAGGCACGTTGCTTTCACACGTTTGTGTCAAACAGAATACAAAAGGTACGTCTCAGCACAACTCCAGAGCAGTGGAGATACGTCCCTACTGATAAAAATCCTGCTGATCTCGCCTCAAGAGGCTCAAGTGCAAGCAAGCTTCTCACATCAAATTTGTTCGCAGGACCTCAGTTCCTATGGGAGAAAGAACTGCCCGCAGCTGCAGACACTGTTGCAGAAATTCAGATCGGCGACCCTGAAGTAAAAAGGGTTCAGACATTGAATGTACAGACTAAGGAGCAAGTAAGTCTTTCAGAATGCTTGTCAAGGTTTTCTTCGTGGTACAAGGCCACGCAAGCAGTGGCACGTCTCCTCCGACGCGCAACCGGTCATAGTTCTGTGAAAGAGAGAGAAGATGCACAGTGCATTATCATAAAAGACTTACAAAGACAAGTTTATCAAGAGGAGATCAAGCTCCTTATCAAAGAAGCTCAACTTCCATCTCAGAGCAAACTGCGTCAAATGGATGTTTTTCTTGACCAAGATGGACTCCTCAAGGTGGGAGGAAGGTTGAAAAATGCATCTCTCCCTGCATGGCAGAAACACCCAGTGATAATCCCCAAGGATCATCATATCACCATCATGATAATGGCTCATTACCATGAGCAGATCAGACACCAAGGAAAGGGTTTCACCATAAATGAGATAAGATCAAATGGATTTTGGATTCCAGGAATCAACCGAGCTGTTGCTGCATATATGCATCAATGTGTCAAATGTTGCAAATTCAGGAGACCGACTGAAGAACAGAGAATGGCAGACCTGCCAACAGAACGCGTAGATCCATCAACTCCATTTACCTACTGCGGTATGGACTGTTTTGGTCCGTTTCTTACCAAACAGGGACGCAAGGAGCACAAGCGATATGGACTCCTTTTTACATGCCTTTCATGTCGAGCTGTCCACATTGAAATGTTGAATGACATGTCAACGGATGCTTTCATCAACGGACTTCGTTGTTTTATTGCTGTAAGAGGAGCTGTACGCCAAATACGTTGTGACCAGGGAACTAATTTCGTGGGAGCCAAAAACGAACTGAAGGAGGCTCTTAAGCAACTTGATGGAAATCTTCTTACCACATTCTTGGCTCAAAGGCAGTGCGACTTCATCTTGAATGCTCCCCACTCAAGCCATGCAGGAGGAGTATGGGAAAGGCAAATCAGAACAGTGAGGAACGTGCTTCGTTCCACTCTCTCATTCTCCTCAGGTAGGCTGGATGATGCCTCTCTTCGGACATTCTTCTATGAGGCAAATAGAACAGTAGGCCACTCACAGTCGACAACCTAACTGATCCAGACAGCCCTGAACCACTAACGCCCAATCACCTGCTCACTATGAAGTCTGTTGTTGCATTACCACCTCCTGGCAGCTTTATCAAAGAGGACATGTATGCTCGTAAGAGGTGGCGTCATGTTCAATATCTTGCTGAGCAGTTCTGGAGTCGTTGGAAGAGGGAGTACCTCTCTAATATTGCCATCAGACAACACTGCAAGGAGGAACCTAAAAATCGGTGACATTGTGATAGAAAAGGCAGAGGACCTACCACGGAATGAGTGGAGACTGGCTAAAGTTGTACAAACAACTACTGATAAAGATGGACTTGTGAGAAGGGTAAAGATTTGTCCTGGTGAACGGAAGATGGGAAAGGAGGGACAACGTTCTGGCAGGCCATACATCATCGAACGCCCAGTTCAGAAGCTGATCCTGCTCCTAGAGTCAGTCTGAAGACTGAAATACCATATCCTTTATATACAAAGAGTTGAAATCATAGACTCATAAATGGACTTATGACATGAGATAATATCGGCACTTCTGTCTTTAATGAGAATTCACATTGGTAAATTTTTCGTCTTTACATCCAATATTCTTCTGTAAAGCATTCATAATTTGGTGGGAGTGTAAATGACCCAAATATTGTCTCTAGATATTTATTTTTTGACGCTAATGCTTTTATTTTGAAAAAATCTGAATCCGGAAGTAAACATGCAGCCACAAACGAGAAGAAAAAAGCGGTTGAACGAAGGCAAACGGCAAAAAGTTATATTGTTTTAGCACCTGGCTGTTAGAGGCACAAGGTACGTTAGTTTACAATTCATTTCTTTAACAACTGTTTATAACTTTGGTTACTTTGTGTTGTGCTGTTTTATGGTTTGCAGAGACTGGAGAGTACGAGCTAGCAAGTTAAGCTAATATTAACATATTGCGGTATTGGTCTGTAGTTGGCGTTGCTTGGTTGCTTGCTTGTGCCGTTGTGTAACGTTACATGAAACGGTGTTATCTGAGTGATGCTACAGTGAAGTGGATGTAAAAGAATGTTTAAAAGAAGCAGCATTTTATATATTAATTTGATGTTTCATTAGAACTTATGTTGATGTCTGCTAATAGAGTGAATGGATACTGGAAGTTAAACACATACAGCATGAAAACACTCATGTGTAGATTGTCAATAAGTTAAGGGGAAAAAAGGTTAAATGAGACACTTCATGATGTACTGTATGTAAAGTAAAGGTGTTGTGCTCTTTTTCGTTTTTCTCAGCTCTTACGGTGGTTCAAGATATTCAAGTAAGGAATGTTACAAAGTGACAATAAAGCTTTCTGAATCATCAGTGACAAAGAGCCAGACCATTATTCAGCCGGGGACGCTACACCCACAGCAGTTCAGACTGCAGGGAATGAAGATAAGGCACAGACAGAATCATGAATTGAGGAAATCAATATGGCCCCCTACAGGAGGCTTTTCCTGTAACAATTTCTCATTTTGTTAATTAACACTGTTATTAAGTAGATGGCGTTAATTTTCTTTTCAAAAATCATTTCCATCAGTGTTTAACTTTAATTTTACATCACAATTTTGTATATGAGAAGATTATTATGTTTATTATGCCGATCATTTTGATGATGATGATTGTTATTATTATAACATTACATATGTCACATACTATTAAGTATGAGAATGAGGAGGATGTTGATGCTGATAAATTACTAGTATGGCTGTTATTATAAATGTAACAGAGTCATATTTGCCTTTATCTCTTGTTGTTAGATTGCACAAAATCTGGTTACAGTATATGTTTTACTGGGAAGACTCCTAACTCCAGAATGTAGGCTATCTTGAAGTTCAGAGCCCCTCCTTCATTTCTTTTTCTGTGGTCCCACGACTATAAATCCCTTGAGCCCCTTCCCCTCTCCCCTTTTGTACATTTCCCGTAGGGGAGACAAGCTGGAGCGGCCAGTTGTAACTGACAAGAAAGTCCTGTTTTTTGCATTTGTCCATCAGAATAAACCGATCAACTGAGAGATTCAAATGCCATATTGGTCCGGGTATCTTTTAGTCATTTGATTTTCCTTTCATGAACAGGTATTAGAAAACACAAAACGAGTGGTTGTTTGACTGTCGTTTTAAAATCAAAATTTTTTAAATTGAATACAAAGCGTTTTTGTTCCTTTTTGTGGTCAAACGTGGATGAGCAAAATTTTAAATATGCTTTGATTTTCATTTTGTATTTCATATAACAAAAATAAAATGACTAGAAAACACAAATGGAAAAAAAGGCCTTTTTTGTTTCTATTTCAAGAAAAATCTGAATGAAAAACTGAAAAACACATGATTGTTGATCATTAATTAAGTGTTATACTTGTACTGGGATCATCTGTATTTTGTGGCATTTGTCTGTGTTGTCTATTGTGAATTAAGTCTTTAGTGTGTGTATATTCTCTGTTGTATGTTATTGCGCCCCCTCCGAAAATATTTTAGTAGCTTATTTGGTGTTCCCTATTTCGAGCATCCTGCATATGAACATTGAACCTTTTCCATATTGCGTCTTGATGATATGATTATAACGTGTGAATAAACTGAAACATAGAGACAGACTGGGATGATAAGAATGAGGATCGAATTAATATCATTAAACAGCCCTGCACCACTTACACAAATTTTAAGTGATATATTACCAAGACATGCGTGTAAATATAAATATATCCAAGACACATGATCATGTCATGCAACTCTTGAATTAGAGTACCGGCACCTTTTTTGGTCCAATTCAGGCACTGATTATTACTATATAGATTATTGGTAGGTCATACTTGGTGATGATTAAAAGTGAGTGTGCTGATTATTTTTAATAACTTCCATTACAGGGGAAATATTGACAGTAAAGTTAGTAACGCTGTTTACGCCAAATTCATACCTTACCTATGTTATGTGGCCTAACTTCAAAATATTATGTATAGTTACATCAGACAATTCATGCCCCGTTTTAGGTGGCAGAAGTAGGGACGATGATCGTTAATTTTTATTGATATTGATACCATTTTCGAGACTGTGTAACGATCCGCTTATCTATATTTAGACATAACGTTACATGATCCACTAGTCTCGATAGCAGTAGCCTATCGATAAGCTCAGACCTTATTAGTTTTGGGGTTTTGAGAAATTTGGAACCAGGTCCTAATAGAACCGGGTCTCGAGACCCATCCCTAGGCAAACGTGAAAATTAGTGGTCCTCAACCACTGTTGTTGTGTTCTGGTTTCAGAATGACAAAGACGGTGGGGCTAACAATAAGATACAAACTAGGATGGACAGGATCATCTCTTTGCCCATGGCAGCTATTTGTTTTTTTTCTCCAAATGATGTACATATTATAGGCATTCGATTATCTCAAGTGCTGGAAAATGAGTGCATATAGCTGCCGTGAATGGGAAACAAATGTAGCCTACCCAGGGGGAGCATGGGCCAGATGTTTACAACTTCTGCCTCCGCTCCTGCAGACAACACGCACAGCATGTTTTATATCTGTGACCCACAGCAACAGACAGACTGCTTCATTCTCCACAGGCTATTACTGCACCGAACCTGTTACAACCCGTTTCCTCTGTTGTTGTTGTTTCCTTCTTCCCTCTGTGAGACCCCAAAACAATGACGACGAAAAGCCAACGCGTCACCTGTGTGCATTCAAATGTATTTCTTTGATAGTTTTCCTGAAATATATTGATCACGGTATTACTTATTTCAACCCATAATCGTTTCTGCAAATCTTCCACGTATTTTGCGTGGCTGTTTATATCCGAGGGGTAAGACAGGCCTATACTTGGTTGAAAAGTTAAAGTACATTTTTACACTCTGTTGATAGGCTATTACACATTGCACACAGGACGGAAATACACATACATGCACAAACCTTAAGGACCTTAAACATGCACTAATGGAGAGATGTCAGAGGGGGCAAAATAAAATAAAAGCCCACTATACTAATCACCACTGTTTACAAAGCTTCATTTTGAGGCAAATCGAAGGAGACCAAGCTGGTTAAATCAACATGTATAAACTACCGGAGCTTTTCCTATCTCGATTTAGGCGACTGCAATGAAAAGACGGCGTTATTTGATCGAATACATGTAATAGAAAACTGCAAAAGTAAGAGGGACATATATATATATATATATATATATATATATATATATATATATATATATATATATATATATATATATACACACACATAAGTGGGGAAACCTGACGCCTTGCCTCACTTTATGGAGCGGGGCTCCCTCGCATATTAACAAATGTCTTAAGATATTTGTTAATATGCGAGGATTAGAGAAAACACTCGCGTTCCTAATGAAGTCATGATAATGTCATTTAAGCTGGGAGATCATTGACAGGAGATAAGGAAAACACAGCAGAAATGCCACTGCGATGTCTTCTTTACACTGAAAAACAATCAGAAAGTGAAGGTTTGGTTCATCGCTCACCTTTTGTCCATCGGTCATCAGTCATACCGAGCGGAGTTTAATTCCCACAAATAAACTTCCTCTGTTAGATTTAACCCCGATAACAGTCAGTTCCGGTCCTGTTAATGTACAGAAAGGTTTTGTGAAAATATCCCCTGTGGATCAACTTCAACCTTTCCTCTGAGCCTCAGAGACGCTATGGGGGGCGGCAGCATCAAGTCAGTATGACTCTCGATCATCTTGTTATATAGTCATCAAATGTCAGTCCATACCGTATAGTGACACTTCCGGTCGTTTCTTTCACAATAAAACCCTCCCAATCTTTTGAGTTTCACCTTCACTCTCCGTGGGACTCAGATACACCTTCAGATAGCCTACAGAAAAAAAGAAAATGCTCTGGGTTGTTTGCATTAGTTTAAACTAGGACTGTCTGGATTAAAATATTGAATCACAATTAAATTATTGGCCATATAACTTGGGATTAATTACAAATAATAAAAAAAAATATCTGTTCTAAATTTAGGCTACTTTAAAAAGGGATATTTTTCAACTTTTTAATGCTCTTATCAATAAGGGAGCTGACAAATATGCTTGCTTTATGCAAATGTTTATTATCATTGCAACAATCCATAACTGTAAAGGTACTTTATGCTCAAAAAATCTGCTGAAAGTATAATATGGCATACTGAAGCCCATCAAGCAACAACAGATGATTGGCACATTGAACTGAATGGAACATTCCTTTGTTATAATAATTCAATTCAATTCAATTTTATTTATATTATCAAATCATAACAAGAGTTATCTTGAGACTCTTTACAGATAGAGTAGGTCTAGACCACACTTTATAATTTCCAAAGCCCCAACAATTCCAGTAATTCCCTCAAGAGCAAGCATTAGCAGTGGCTATTGCGACAGTGGCGAGGAAAAACTCCCTTTTAGGAAGAAACCTTGGACAGACCCAGACTCTTGGTAGGCGGTGTCTGACGGGGCCGGTTGGGGGTGTGATGAACAGTGGCAATAATAGTCCCAATAAAGTTAATGGAACAGTGACCTACAATGGTAGTCGTCGTAGTTCATGTCATAGCCGGGCACAGCAGGGCATTACGGGATGTAACAGTGGACGTGGCAGGACGCAACCGGACACTGCAGGGAAGAAACATAAGGACTCCGGGGAGTGAACTCCCCAGAGCTAGGTTAGTAACAAGCATTTCTGAGACAAGGATGCACACAAAAGGAAACAAATGAAAACAGAGATGAGAGAGCAGCTCAGTGTGTCATAGGAAGGAAGGAACTTCCCCGGCAGTCTAGAATTATAATAGCATAACTAAGAGAGGCAGGTTAATAAAACAATGTAGTGTCCCACTTTACACCTGGAAAGGATCCTAAAATAATGGACCTTGTGCATTACAGCAACAGACACAAGTACATTGGTCAGCTAAATATAATGTGGGAAAATAAAGGCTCACAAAAACATCCCCTTCTACTAAGTGGGATCAAAACTGGGAGATACAAAAACTAAATAAAAACAAACAATATAGTGGTGAGAGAAACTGATGGCTCGGTGGAGGCTATGTGCAATGCAAGCCATATGCTTGGATGTGAATTGCCTGGACACTGCAATCATGTTGCGTGCACTGTCAGTGGTCAGTGTGCTTACTGTTATGTTTAATGGTCGTGATGTTTTCTGTCCGTGCCATACAAAGAGCCAAAAGATTTCCCATGATGCACTGGGCTGAGCGGCTGCCTGTGGAGGCTCGATGCTGGAGGATTTGGCGTCACCTTTGACCTTTTTAACTTTGGTTGACTGTCTGGCTACTTGCAGAAAGTGCTTGGCCCCTGTCCAGGTGAAATAACTCTCCCCCGGGGGCACTTGGATAGTTCACCTGGTAGTCTATATCCTCGATGTTCCACTTCCAGGATTGCACCATTGCCAGCGTAAATTCCGCCGGATTCACTCATTTAGGCCGGATATCCGTTGCCCCCTGGCCTTCCTTTGTGTTGGCATTTTAAACTCTGGTCGATTTATAAGGACTATGGTTAACCTTTTCTCAGATCTCTGCAGGGTAAATCCAGACAACTAGCTAGACTATCTGTCCAATCTGAGTTTTCTGTTGCACAACTTAAACAACCTTTGAATGAGTTCCTTCCCGAGGCTATTTTGCAGCGGCACAGCAGCTTTTCCCGGTGCTTAGCACCACCCAAGACAATTCTGATTGGTTTAAAGAAATGCCAATAAACCAGAGCACGTTTTTCTTCCATCCCAGAATGCTGTGTGGACGAGCGAGACCTTCCAATCTCAGGAAGGAACTTGTTTTGATGGAATATTTGTGTCCGGAAAAAAAATGACATATAAAGTTTTTAATTAAGTTAACTATTCACACAATACAGTAACATGAGCTATCTCAATCAGCTGGATACATGATTCAATGTAATTTACTAGTGCTGTCACTTAAACGCGTTATTAATGGCATTAACGCAAACCCATTTTAACGGCGTCAATTTTTTTATCGCAAGATTAACGTTCTTTTTTGCCTAGCAAACTTTGTAGTTTTTTTCACACACAACTACGTTAAAAAAACTACAACACCATAACGGATCTAGCTAGACCGGAAACAAAACAACAGGCACGCCGCACACACTTGTTCGGCTTGCGAGCCGGCCAAAGAGCAGTAGGTTAACGTTACGTTTTGAGTGGATGGCGAGTGCGAGACGCCGAAATGGATGCCAATAAGATTCTGAATGGAAAGTTTACTTTTAAAAAGTTGCCAAATGGTTCCATTGACAAGACCAAAGTGATCTGTGTGTTTTGTCACAAAGCACAAAGGAAGCCGATCCCCTTTTCCATGTTGATAAGAGCATTAAAATGAGAAAAAATAATGGGACAAAAAGAAATCAAGGGACATAGAGAAAATGTGCAATTAATTGCAAGTTAACTATGACATTAATGCGATTAATAGCGATTAAATATTTTAATCATTTGACAGCACTATAATTTACTCTTACCAGTGTATCGCCGTGTGTACTTCGTCCACAGCAATCCTGCCAATAGCTCCCAAAACGTCAATAGTATATCAATAGTAAATTCTGTAAACATTTTCTATGTAAATCAACAATCATAATCAAAGAACTAAGCAGGACTGCATTGTTGCACGATCCAAATTGTCTCTTTTTTTTCCTTTCTTTTTCCTCCTTTCTTCAGCGTGTAGCTGAGCTTGAAGGTTTTTGAGAACGCCAACACACACAGAACGGAAGGTAGGGGCAAAGATGTCAGGCTTTATCCTGGAAATGTACTTCCGTTGATACAGACTATCACTGCTGCTAATGAATAAACCAGATGTATTTTTACTGCTTTCTCTGTTTTCTATAGGCCTAATTTTATACTGAATATCTTCAGGGTTTGAACTGTTATTGGGACCAAACAAGCCATTGAAACATACCACATTGGGCACTTGTGACAGGCATTTTTCATTATTTTCTGACGTTTAATACACAATCAGTTAGTTGCAGAAATAAATAACAGATTCTAATAAAAGTAGTTCTTACTTGCAGCACTAAAAATAAAATTAAAAATATCATCATTTTATTCAAGTATTAGCATAATATACTGGAATACTAATTTCTTTATTTCAAAATAATATAGTATAAGTATGGATGCATGTGTGAAATCACTTTAATGTTGCAGCTAGTAAAGGTGGGGCTAATTGTAACTCCTTTATATATTGCTGGGTGGCTTAATCTATAATTCATCATAATTTAGTTAGTTACTAGTTGCCTAACTAAAGTTGTCAAATGTAGTGGAGTAAAAAGTACCATACTTCAATCCAAAATGTAAATTAAGTAAAAGTATAAAGAAGCAAAAAATAATTACTAAAGTAAACTAATTGTTTGGCTAATAAAATGCAAACAACTACAAATGTCCAATGCGGACGGGAAGACATGTCACATGTTTATCAAGGGAAAAACTGGTTTTAAAAAAAGACTAAGACTATTTGTTTTCAACATCATAATATTGTCTGGATTGTTTGAGCAAGGTTGTATCATGTGCTATGTTGTTTTGCATTATTTTATTATTACTCTAATCAGTACTTTTTGTGTTGTTACTTTTTCTTGTTCTTTTATGTGTATTTATATATGATATTTTTGTGAGTAATTGTGATTGTAATTACTCACATACACGTTTTGTATGTATTGTTTGGACCCCAGGAAGACTAGCTGTCGTCTCGGCGTCAGCTAATGGGGATCCTTTTAAATAAACAAATAAACATGTTCATAGGGAAAATGTATTGAACTTACTTTTACTTAGGGAAACGGTCATATTTCCTGTTTTGTGTGTGTGTGTGTGAGTGTGTGTTTGTGTGTGTGTGTGTGTGTGTGTGTGTGTCTGACTTGACCACCGAGGGTCTGTGCCAAGTTAGTCTCACATTGCCAGACCTTCCTTCACACCACTGCGGAGGAGGGTCTGGCGAGTCCACACAGCATTTCGGGAAGGGAGAAAAATGTGCTCTGGTTTATTGGCATTTCTTTAAACCAATCACTATCGTCTTTGGCGGTGCTAAGCGCCGAGCGGAGCCCAGGGGCGATTCTAGGATCTGACCTTTGGGGGGGGCTCAGCCCCTAATGAGCAATTGATAGCAGCATATGTGGCACTAGGCTATTTTTAGGGGTGCTGAAGGGTGCTGAAAATCCAACATCTCTTTTTCTTAAGAGTCTGGGTCTCATAATAAAAACATTTAGTCTAATACAAAAAACTACATTATGATAAGTAAGACATCAATAAATCTGAGAAGACCAACTTTAATGATGAGCCACAAAACAATATTATGCAATACAGGAAATAAATCAGAGGCCAATGAGTAATATGTATCATATGTATATAGCAAAAAAAAAAATAAAAACACTTAAAAGGGGAGAAAACTAGTCCTCCATGAAATGCATGTAAATATAATGTGACTGGAATATTTTAAGTGTTTTACGTGTTTTTGCCTGTGTTGTCCGCAAGGCCAGATGAAAACCCCAAAACAAAGAAATAGCAGAATCCATGTTATTCCATGCTTTACAACATATATAGCGTTGCAAGTATTATCAGGATAACTATATAATCACTTAGATACACGTGTTTTGGCACCTGGACAGACAAGAAGAGCACAGGCAGGAGCTGCGGCCTTGACGGGTGCATCCAGCTGTGTGTGTGTGCGTGTGTGTGTGTGTGTGTGTGTCTTGAAGGCACATGTGTGGCCATACACAGCACATGAGCTGTAGAGTTCATGTAGTACAAGGACAAGAAAGTACATAAAGTACGTCCCTTTTGATAACTTTGGGAGGAGTAAAATGTTTTTCGTGTATAAATATGAGTGTTTTTACCGAATAGCAGCCCCTTTTTTAGGTCCCTTTTGGGCTCCCTTCGGGCTCTTTTACCCGAGCGCTTTACGTGGCATCGGGATGCCATGAAACCTTCTCCGTCTACCCTTTCACTTTCTGTTACATTGGGAACGATTCATTATGCCCGTCTCAGCTGTAGAGGGGTTCCCTTGCGCTCACTGAGTGTAAGGGAGGAAAAGAAAAAAAGAATACTATCTCTGAGAAGCGGCTTTGAATACCTCTGTTAAACAGAGGCCAAAAAATGCTCTTCTCTCTTAGTCTGCCCAGACTAAGGAGGGCAAGGCGGGCGTCCTTGAAAAGGAAGGGACCTCCGATGACCCTGGGAGGATGGCTGAGACCGTAGGTACTAAAGAAAAATCATTTCTTTTGTTTTTTTTCAGTTTTAAAGATCCCCTCGGGCAGTGCTTGTCATATACAGGGGGATAAGAGCCCGTGTTTTTGGGGACGTCTGGTGTGTATCTAACCTCGTGCCTCGCCTTCGGGTTCCCTGATCCGGGCAAGGGTCTCTCCTTAAACGGAGGGCGTGTGTGTCTCTATAAACTAATTAATCAGGGAAGCGTCAAAAGCAACTCCTTTTTAGTATAGGTCAAAACATCCGCCCCACTGACGGGCAACTGGCGTTCGTCCGTACGGCAGAAGAGGGCATAAGGGCCGGGGGTTTGCTGAGGGGAAGGCAATAAAAGGGGTTGGCTCAGCCACAGCGAGCGACGCAACGCCTCAGTAAACTGCCACACCGGTCTACACCTGTACAATATATGTCCACTTTCTCACCTGGTTCTTCCAGGTCCCTATATTTGTCCTCTCTCTCTCCATCCTGCTCTCTCTCTTCATTCTCCTCTCTCCCTCTATCCCCCTCCTTCCATCGTATCACCAATCAGCCATTTTCTCACCTTGTTCATCTTGCGCTCTCTGCCCTTCTCCCTCTCTATTCTCCTGACTCATTTGTGCTATCAACTGATCAAGAGAGAATCTATCGTGTAGGCTACCAAAGGTTATATATTCACCTATTTATAACATATGTGAATATGGGGTTGCTGTTCAGTGTAGTGGGATAATGTGAAAGGCTTATCTTATCTCTGACCTGAACCTGTCTGTTTTCTTTTAAAAAGAAACGTATATCCATTCATGGTGAAACAGACTGTGGGTCAGGGTTTGTTGTTACAGTGTTTCAGTTCTGATATGAATGAGTCTGATGATCCGTCAGGTCAAATTATTTATTTTTCATTGGCATTGACAGTTAAAAACAAGAAAGTGTCTGGTAGAGAGGTAACAGCAGCACGAGTCTATTTTTAGCAGTGCTCAAGCCGTTACGGCACGCTATTAATAGCACACTTTAAAAACTCGTTGTAGGCTACTCCTAAGCTACATTTGCCTACAGTTAGAAATTTTGTCTAACGTGGCACAACTAAATTGGACTCCGTGGTGAATAAGCTAGGCTAATTCAGATATAATCAAATATAATTAAGGCTAAAACTGAGCTGATCCTGTCGTCATTTATCCTATTCCATCGCTAAAATCAGGTTTGCAAAAGTAATAAGGTTTGAGCACTAAACAATTTCACAAAATCACAATGATAAGGGCTTTATTTTTCAGGGATGCTGAGATAATTTTTAGGGGTGCTTCAGCCTATCCTATGGCAGAGCCACAGTGCCGCTGCAAAAAAGCCTGGGGAAGGAACTTGTTTTGGTGGAATATGTGTACGTTCAAAGTTCACATCCACTGGAGTTTAGACTTACAACACAAAGAAAGCAGAAGGTAACAGGACATCCGAAAACGGACATCCAAAAAGAGTGACATTAAAGTTTCGCAACATGAAACAAAAACACAAAAAGTCTTAGCTTAATAGGTCTGTCTTGTGAATTTGTGATTTGTGGTGAACTTCAGAAAAGTGTATTTCAGAGAATGAAACTGATTGCAATACCCACTACACCACTAACCAATGCCTATACTATTTATTTGCAGATAATTTACAGCTCAGGGAAGATCAAGGAGATGTGCAAAAGCTCAGGGAAGTTCAGAAGAAGGAGATGTTTACTTCTTGGCCCTGATGGAAGTCCTTGCAAATTATGATGTGAAGCTGAAGAATATAATAAAATAAGAATAGATCTTTATTGTTATTGTTTTCAACAACGAAATGCAGTTTAGCAGCTCTCAATATGAAAAAATAGAACATTTAAATAGTAAAATATATAACAACAACAAAATAGAACATTTAAATAGTAAAATATAACAATCAAGATAAATAAACACAATGAGGTGGCACTTAAATACATAATGTTATTGCACTTTAAATTTTGGGGTTTATTGCACACAATCTTTTTCTTTATAGAGGGAGGAGATGGAGAGGAGGGTTTGTGCTTTTGACTGCCTGAGGTTTTTCAGTCTGTTGTTTCTGGATCTGATTGTCCTGTATCATTTTACAAAGGGCAGGGGGGAGAACAGATGATGTCCAGGGTGAGTGGGGTCCTTTATGATACAACTTTTGGAGTTGCCACTGTATATGTCTCTGAAGGGGTGTAGTGTTGTCCCAATGACATGCTCTGCTGCCTTCACCACCTTCTGCAGGTCCTTCCTGTTCTCCTCTGTGTAGCTGGAGAACCACATCGTACAGCAGTAGGTCAGGAGGCTCTCTATTGCTGACCGATAGAAGTTGGTCAGCAGGTGTTGAGGGAGGTGAGCGTGCCTCAGCTTCCTGTGTGAAGTAAAGCATCTGTTTGGCCTTCCCTACCTGATGGGAGATGTGTGTGGTTCAGGTGAGGTCAGCTGAGAGGTCTCTACCTTCTCCCTGTGAATTACATTACATTACATGTCATTTAGCTGACGCTTTTATCCAAAGCGACTTACAATTAAGTGCTTTCAACTTTGAAGGTTCAAACTCGAGACAACAAGTAGTAAGTGGAAATAAATTAGCTTTAAATAAGCAAAGCTACAAAGAGACATGAAAGAGTTTTTTTTTTTTTTATCCGAGGTGTAGTCGGAAGAGATGGGTTTTTAGCCTTCGGCGGAAGATGTGTAGGCTGTCAGCCATCCTGATGTCGATGGGGAGCTCGTTCCACCATTTGGGAGCCAGGGCAGTGAACAGTCTGGATTTTGTTGAGTGAATGTGGAGGGATAAGTGCTCGGTGCGCTTGAATCATCTAAAATCCAGAATTACCTCCTTCGTTTTTGTGGTGTTTAAGTCCAGGTTTTTGTGGGAGCACCATTTTGTAAATGCTGATCAATGATTCATTTATGGTGAATTTATAGTGATTCAATATATTTTGAAACCGCCTTTACAGAGTGCTCCACAATTAAAAGCATTAACAAGGAGAAAATGCTCAAATGTAAATAAAAAGAATGATGAAATTGATTGCTCATAAATAATTTAAAATTATGTTTATAAATTCACCTTTGATTGACATTTCATAGGGCGCTTTTGGGTAGCCTAAAAAAATAATGACACAATCAGTGAAATTGACAAAGTGACTGACAACACCAAAGGCCCCTAAAATGGTGAAATTCCAGGCCTGGCTGTAAGTCATGCCATGTAATCTCCACTATAGCCTTTGTATAAGGCTCATAAAGGTGTTTTATGCAGAGTTGATAAAAAAATAAACATCATTAAAGTCAAGGCTAAAAAAGTCGATGGTAGTGACTGACTCAACCTGACAAAGACAGCTTTCTTACCAAGAAAATGTAGATGTGGAGCTCACTTAGTTATTACACTGAATGCTAAAACAAGTGCGACATTTGTTCTAAAACTGCTACAAGGAAGGCAAAAGGACTCCTATTTCACACTTTTTTGTTAAGTACATAATTCCATATGTGTTCATTGATGGTTTTGATGCCTTCAGTGAGAATATACAATGCAAATAGTCATGAAAATAAAGAAACACATTGAATGAGAAGGTGTGTCCAAACTTTTGGCCTGTACTGTACATGTAATCTGAGCTGAAGGCTAAATAAATAAACTACACTAGCAATGCTGTTTGCATATAACACACCATTGTAATAGCCTAATTTAAAACATGTTTAGGCTATAATGTCTATAATTAGCAATAATAGGCTAATCAGTGTCATAGGTAGCTTGGTAGCTCATCGGTAGATACATATCATGTCAACATTATAGTTATGTCAGATTCAGTAGAAGCAGATATTAACATTGTGAAACACATGGTCACAGCAGGGAGTGGAGTAGCAACAGACCCCTCATCCTCCTCTTTGGATTTGTAGGGGCCCATCAGGACTGCCTTTGCATAGGGCCCAGGGTCTACGCCCCTGCCTGCTCCTGACCAGGTTAGGGTCACAGGCTCAGTTACCATAGTAACTTATCCTGACAAGCCAGACCCATATCCACATGTAGGGTCTGGGAACTCACCATTGACGGAGCTCGATCCGAGGGGCGGGATAAACGGTTGTCTTTCTAATTCCCTATGCACGTAATAGGATAGCGCTACAACCAGGCAGAGCAACAAAGAAGGTAGAGGAGCTAGTTGATAGATTAAACTTTTGACATCTTCCTTTTTTAAGAATGATTTCTGTGCCGTTCTTTGTTCTTTTATCAAAGAAAAGCTTAACTCCAAGTCTTCCAGAAGTCCGCTGTTCCCAGCAGCAGCAGCCATAAGCCCCGCCCACCGACTCTATACACAATGTGATTGGCCTGACCAAAATTTGGTTTTTGCAGCTTGAAAGTCAACGGAGAGTGCCTAGACCCCCCCTGGCTGCCAAATAAATTTGCTGCCACTAGGGGGAGTCTAGATTTCTAGGCTAATAGTAACTGACTCTGAGGTTAAGTTACCTCACTTTCTGAAACGGAAAAGCCAGAGTTTCCCTCATCTCAGGGTTAACAAACTCAGTGTTTTCACTAAATTGCGATAAAAGTTGCAATGAAGTTGTGGAAGACAGTGAATGTTGCTAAAAAAGTTGCAATTGTTTTTGTATAGATATATTGTATAAAAAACTTGTTTTGGGGAGAATAATAATTATTACTATTAATGAATTACTCTGGGCTTTTTAGGAACCTTACCCAAAAAGCTCTGGATGCCGCAAATGTTGGTATAATATGAAAATGGCTGGTGGATTTAAGACAAAAAAAAATAATAATTTATTGAATTAATCAAATATGAACATACATGTCACTGTCAATGGCTTGTTGATCTTTACATTGTTAATTAATTTACTATCCTGGCCTGGGACACACATTCATACGCAGGTTTTGTTGGTAATGTGAGATGTTCGAGAAACAAGGAAATTAATTTGACCCGTTCTCACTCCCGCTTGGTCAGTGGCTGCACGTGGGACTGCTGGGATTGTCGCGAGTAATGAAAATGTGATAGGGGGCCCCAGCTGTCAATCAATATCTTCCCCTGATTGGTATGCTTACCGATAGTTATGCGTCTGCACTAACGTCACCCATCGTGGACATGCCTCCCAGTAGATTCTGTTTCACATTATGTTTTTTTTGCAAACGGCAGTTTTCTCTTACATTACATTATATGTCATTTAGCAGACGCTTTTATCCAAAGCGACTTACATTTTGCTATATATGTCAGAAGTTGCACGCCTCTGGAGCAACTAGGGGTTAAGTGTCTTGCTCAGGGACACATTGGTTGATGTATCACAGTGGGAATTGAACCCAGGTCTCCCACACCAAAGCCATGTGTCATATCCACTGCGCCATCACCACCCTTTTTACAACATTGGTGATGCGGAGCATATTAGTAAAGCCACTTTAGGCCTATAGCATGACTTGCCCTTAAACGTTTTTTAAACGTTTTTGTAGTGTTCCCTGGATACAAACCAGTGAGAGCCATGAAAAAGGAGTTCCACAGTATTGCAGGTGAATGATGTAAACCCTTTGAAATAAAAGATTATGAATTATAATTCTGTTGATGATGGTGCTGCAGCCTCAGAATGGGATTATAATGCCTAGGACTTTTTCATCCGCAGGATTGCACCTAAATGAAATACCATTTCACCAGTAATATTATATATTACGAATAAATATGAAATGAATACACTATATTGGAACTCATGCATTGACTCTTGCAGCAATTGTCTCCCATGGTGAATCGTAGTATCATTGCTCCATTAATGCTGCCTTTTTATAGTGGTGGTGCACGCGCTTAACTCTGATTGAACCTACTCTGAGTTGATTGAACCAACTCAAATCAGCTGTTCTGGAACCGAAAACTCAGAGTTTGCCATCTCGGGGTAAATCAACTCAGAGTTCAGGGTTAGACTCTGAGTTTGTTTTCTTTCCTGAAATGGGCCCCTGTAAAAACTGAAACACAGCGCGCTAGAGCTGTAGTACAGCCATGGAAGCAACTAACAAACAAACGGGATCAACGGAGATAGAGTCCACCCAACCTAAAAACTTGGCATGTTTCTAAAAGTTGCATGACCAGAGACGTAATAAACCCCAGGTAAATATTGGAGATGTATTTGAAAGATGGAGCATCTTGCAACATTGTTGGATGCTATGTTCTCAACCTGGCAACCTCCGTGAACTTCGATTCTTGGGGAGACGACTCTCTCCAGTTTTAGAATTTGGACTGCAGTAACTATTCTAAACACTAGCTTACAGCATTATATATTGCACCTTTAAAATAAGTATTTTAGAGCCTTTAATAGCTGTGTGTCTTGTTATATGAGCCTAGGTTAGCTTAGCTTTGTAACACATTATATTATATATAGCAGCATACTCTTTTCACTTTTTTAGAACTAGATAAAAGCATTTTTGGACATTTGTGAAAAATCTTAATCTCTTATTTTTGTTAATTACAATTTTGACAAGTCAAAAAAAAAAAGACTATAACTGCCTTTTATAGTTTAATCCAAAATGTGCATGCACACCGTCTCGTTTGCCTCTGCTTGGTGTGTGGTGTTAAAGGATGGACACACCAGAGGCAGTGACTCTGCAGTACGTGCTTTTGTAAGCAGATTAGTGTTTGATGGTAATGTGTTGTGTTGTGTTTTGAAAAGGTTGATTTATTTTCTAGCATACCTCAGTGACACATTATTCTCTCTGTGCACTTATAGTACCATTTCCTTCTAGAGGTGCCATTGGCTGGCAGTAGAACTACAAGATTTAAAAACAGTTTTGTCCAGTGGCAATCACTAAGTAGAATTACTTTCACATAACGCACAAGCACCTTGGTCATGTACTAGCTGTAGAATTTCTGCACATAACTGCACAAGTCAATGTGGCCATGTACTGTTTTTTTATCCATGTTCTACTGTCTGTTTTATATGTTTTAATGTTTTGTGTGCTGCATGTTATGTGGTGGTCTACAAAGTCTTAAGTATGTCCTGCCTCTTAGACTGTAAACCTAGTTTACCTACGGGTACCAATAAAGTAACCTGAAAATGAACCTGAAAATGTATTTCCCCGCTGTGAATGACACAACAGACCTGATTTATCATGCATGGACGCATTTGGGTCCATCCCCCATCCCAGTGGATTAAGTCACTTTAGCTTCCTACAACACCTCCTTCAACACCTTTAATGCAACCTTTCAGTCTTGAGTCAGCTCAGAGCCTACGCTTTTTTTTAACAGCTCCATGAGCTGTGAGAGAACACTGTTTGATTTTGAATCCAATGTGGCCACATAGACTCTTATCATTGGGAGCAATTCAAAAGAAGATGCTGGTGGTTAGAAAAAAATGCTGAGTCAGCCTAAAGCCCAGGATTACCGGTTTTGTGAATAGGCATAACATGTATTAACAAATTTAGCTAAATGTACAGCCCGGTCTCATGGCAGTACGTGAAATGGTCACGTGTTTTTAATCTATTGATACGTGTTCACGGAGAAGTTTTTTTCATTTATTTCGTGGTGGTCAGCACAAAATGTAAACTAATGTATTTAAATGGGAAGCATATGTCGTGGTCACAGCACGTCTACGGTAAAGAGTAGTATGAAATGCTGAGAATCCGCAAGGAGGTTGGCTGGGGTGGTGGATGGGTCAAACAATTCCGGACTTTCACGCCAGAAAAGTTCGTGTGGCGTTTTGTTTCCCTGTTAACCGTCCCGTTATTGTCGCACGTTCACCGCGGCTGTGTCCCGGCGTATGAGGCGTCCTCTCACGCGGCAGTTTCCCGGTGTTTGAGGCGTCCTTTACCCGTTGTTTTTTTCCTTAACCCAACCTCCGCCATCCCGTTATTGTCGAGCATCACCACGGCCATCTCCCGGCGTGTGAGGCGTCCTCCCCGCGGCCATTTCCCGGCATTTTAGGCATCCTTTCCCTGTTGTTATTTTCCTAAATCCAACCTCCGCCATCCCGTTATTGTTGCATAACATTGTCCTGTCCCCCATGGGTGTGGTATTTGCTTTCCCCGGGAATCTCCCTATAGACCATTTCGTGCTGGCCACCACGAATTAAACAACAAAAACGTCCCTGTGAACACGTATCAATAGATTAAAAAATACGTGACCGTTTCTCAAACTGCTGTGAGACTGGGTTGAAATGTAATGCTAAAGTTAGCTTAGCTGTTAATAACGGTTATTGACTACCAGACAGTGAACAGAAATGACTGTAAATCCCAAGTAATGTTGTTACATAGAAATTCTGATTTGTTTTTTTTAGAAGATGAAAGTAATAAAAGATGTAAAATCTTGCCAGGCAGGTACAGGAAGGAAAGGAGGTTACAGACTAAAAAGCAGAGTGGTGTTGAAGTGGAAGTAAAGCTCCATTTTGAGTTTCCTCTATTTTAAGATAATTTTTTGGTGCTTTTTCCCTTTATTATTCAGCGATAGTGGATAGACTGGAAAGGGGGAGAGAAATGGGGGATGACACGCAGCAAAGGGCAACACGTCAGATTCAAACCCGCGCCACTGCAGGACTCATCCAACCTCTGAACAGAAAAACAGCCTAGCTCAGCCCTCATGGTCTGCACCATCCTCACTCCAAGATTTTCAAACCCCTTCATTAGCACAGCAGGGCTTGTGAGCCTTTTTTTGTTTTGTTGCGTTGTCGAGAAGCAAGACACGGGAACTTTACTTGGATTTTGAGGAGCTGCAGCATTTATTCAGACACAAACTAAAACCCACACTGCACATTTTCTACCACTTAACAAGTAAACTGCCAATTTATTCGCTGCTCCGATAGCCTAACAGCTGTCTGCTCTGACAACATTCACTCTCACTCTCACTCTCACTCTCACTCTCACTCTCACTCTCTCTCTCTCTCCCTCTCTCTCTCTCGTACACACTGAGCTATTCCTTGCACTGTAAATATATCTTTCTTATTTCTTTTTCAAAGTCCCCAAAGACTCTACATACAAATAAAAGACGTAATCAGGACAAAAACATAATGAGAGAATAGCAAAATCACATTTATTCTCACAATAGATTTTTTTTATGGAAATGAGTTGGATTGGTATCCATAAAAACCATCTAAAACTCAATTATAATTATCTCAAAATGGCAGATTTATTTTCTCTCTCAAGTTAAAACATTACATAATACATTTACAAATTGTTTTTCTCAACATCAGTAATACCAGCATAGGCCAATAATTAGGGCTATCAAGCAATTAATTTTTTTTTTTAATCTAATTCATTACAGGCTTTTTAATTAAATCAAAATTAATCGCACATAACCTTTATGCTTTGGGAAGCATTTCAAAATGTTTGAATGTTAATTAATTTTGGTAGATAAGTGAATCATTGAAACACAAACACTACATTAACACAACAAAGTTATTTCCTAGACATTTAGAACATGTTCTCACTGTTTATACAGTATGGCATATTCCAGATTATCTTAACCATTAGTCAAAATAAACAACTAACTATAAAAAAACTTTATAATTTAAATTAGGTTTATTAACAATGAATTAAAAAAATGTTAAAAAGAGGGACAAAAACGTTTTTAAAAAAGCGGCAAAAGCATAAAAAAAGCACCAAAAATGTTCATTTTCTATTATGTTTTCGGATTGAAAACAAGTTCAAGATCAACGGGAAGACAACACAAGTGTTAACTGAAATGAACACGTTATTTTACAAATAGACAATTAACAGCCCAGAAATGATGTGCACAAGTTGAAACAGACGTGCTACAGCAGGTAGTGCTGCCGTGGCACTTCACTAGCAGCAGAGGGTAAGTCAGTAGGTGTTTCTCAATGTCAAGGAAGGATCCTTCGAAGCCAGAATTTCGAGGATGCTACGTCATCGACGTCCGTCGAAGGACCGTTCCAATGTCGAGGATCCTCCGAATTCTACCAAGGACTGAGTGCTTCGTTCGGAGAAATCCCCATAGACGGCAAAGGATGCATATGTGTATGCGCTCCCATATCACCCACAATCCTTTGCGCGCGGCATTGCCGGCTTCTTTAAAAAAATTAAATACCGGACCTAAGCGGGAGTTGGAGCGGCAAAATAATCATTTAAACGTAAGTATCTTTAGTGTTTGTCGTACATGTGTCATCACCGTTAATGTTTTAAATCAATGTAAAGCTTAACGCTTTAATGCTGTTACAGATTGCTATAGTAATTAGGTAGATACACCCGAGCTAACGTTAAGCTAACTGAACCTATCATTAACATTAGGCTGTTGGCTAGCTAGCTAGCTAGCGGTCTTTCTGTGCTATTTGTGTTTTTAAAGTTTAATGTCCGGTGGCATTTTCATCTCTTTTATATGTTGTTACTCTATATGCTTAACATTAGCAGAGATTTAGAAATGTGTGTGTTTATCAGTTGTAGCAGCAGGGTGGTAGGTAACGCTGCACCTTATTTACTTCACTATCAACGTTACATGAAGGCTAAAATGTATGAGTAGTTTCCCATGTAAAAAGTATAACGTTTCATATAACGTTACGTTATAGCATTCATAATGGTAAACATATTTTTCTTGTGTTTTGCTGTCTTTTAACAGGGACAAACGGAGGTGGTCACTGAGGATGGGAAAGCAAAAGACAAGCAGGGAGACAGAGGCCAAAGAGAGATGAATAGATAGATTTATTTGCTAAAGCCTTTTAGAGATTGGCATTCTGAAAATAAATGCATTAAATAAACTGGTTTGTCTGTGTCATTACGTTTTTGGGTGTGTATATAATATAAACTGTTTTTCAATGTCTATTTCTAACTGAATAATTATATTCAGATGGTACCTGTTTCAATAACTTGTAAGGTATAGAAGCTCTAAAAAGACATTAACGAAACGTGTATCTTTTATTATAACATTTATTCAAACATTACTATATACTGTATATTCAACATGAAGCGGCGATCAGACTCAGCTGCTGATGATGGTGTTTCCAAAATGCAAACAGAAGGAGAAAGCTTTAGGTTAGTCCAGTAGGTATCCAACCCGTCCTGGTAAGATTAGAATTGTATCACAAATATATGTAAGCATACTGTAACATTAAGGTACTTAATGTGACTGTGTAGTGGTCTCCATTATAGTCTTAACTGACAACTGTTGACCATTTAACACACTTACACCTAGCTACCTTTACTGTGTTAGTGGGTGTTTATCAATGGTGTTGTTATGACTTTTCATATGTTGGTTGTAGCCTTGTTGCTTGTGTGTCTATAGTACTATTTAACCTTTCTCACTTGCAGTTTACTGCATATCATACTGCCTGTGGTAGCTCATTAGCTGGTAGTGTTTACCTTGTAGCTGCTGATCATATTTTGCACTGCATTTGTTTGAAAGCTAGAAGCTACTGGACAATGAGCTAATGTTACATGCAGTAAACTACAAGCTATTGTAAACAACTACTGTAAGCTTAATGTACCTGGCATACCACTTACCAGTTAAGTGTTATGACAACTACAAACATGAACTCCCACAAATTTTTAATTTTATTGACATGGGATAAATAAGAGAAAACGACTATTGCTTACATTAAAACCTATCAGTGTCGATAACGTTACTTACCTTGGCACGTTGCGGCAAAGTTGCCGACAGAATATTCTCCTCCTGCAAGCAGACTGACGCTGATTCACCTTCTCAACAAAAAAATTTAACTTCACAGTTCCATATCCATTTTGCATTGACATTTTGTCCAGTGTTTTGAAATGCAGCGCGGAAGTGAAGGCGGCGAAACATTTTCAATGACGCAAGCAAGCAATGACGTGCACTTGCTAGCCTGTTCCAATGTACATGCTCTCCGAATGCTCAGGAGGAGCCTGGCCTAGCCTCTGAAGGATCCTTCCTTGGAAGGACTAGTCCTACCAAGGAAGGATCCTTGACATGTAGAAACGGCTAGTATATTTTTCTCTGACAGAGAGTGCTGTTGCTGCTGCATTACTGCCTTTCACCCTGGGGATGTTCTGGAAGGCAGAAGTAGGCCTCTCAGGCTCTGGATTAGGGCACTGGGTTGGTGAAGCGGAATCGGACCATTGGAGGAAGTTGTGGAGAATGACTGTTGCCTTCACAGCTTAACCACGTTTTCCAGGCACACCCCGATGACTATTAGGTACAGTATATCCTCCATTGTGCTGCCAAGATCTCAAATGTGTTCTCCACTATCAGTCTGGCTGGTGACAGCCGCTAGTTGAAGACATGCTGCTGTCTTGAGAGCTGACGTCCTGAAAAAGGCAGCCAGGGATGGTCATTACAAATATGACGTATATACAGTTACAATTTTACCATGTTGACTTTGGTAAATCATGCAAATGAAAGAAAAGTAACATATGTTGTATTTACACAGCTTGGCTTGTTTCCCAGCTACCAGAAAGCAAGAGCTGGATGAGGCCTTGGTCACCATGATTTGTAGTCTATATCCCTGACGTTACACTTCCGAGGTTGCTCCGGTGCCGCATGTATTTTTGCAGATTTCTGCTTCCTTCCGCTTTCTTTTTGTTGGAATTTCAAACTCCGGTGGATTTATGAGGACTATGTTTAACTGCTCCTCAGACCTCTGCAGGGTAAATCCAGACAGCTAGCTAGACTTCTGATCTTCCAATCTGAGTTTTCTCTCGCACGACTATTTTGCAGCGGATCCATACGGAGCGTAGCACCGCCCATGACGATTGTGATTGGTTTAAAGAAATGCCAATAAACCAGAGCAAATTTTTCTCCCATCCCAGAATGCTGTGTGGTGTAGCCAGACCCTCCTCCACTCCTCAGCGTCTGGATGGTCTGGCAAAGCGAGATTACCATGATTGTGAAGGGCACAAAGCAATTCAGTGTTGTTGAGAATGTATGTAATGGATTTAGTGACTTTGTTGGCAAACTAGACTACGTTCATTTCATTCGTTCTTTGTCAGGACTACTAAAATTCCCTGAGGCCCACACTGTTAAAAATATAGCTGTGGTGAAACTCAGTGAGAGATAACTTATGCCTGGTTACAGATGGTGCTGCTTACATGATGGCCTGTGGCAGGGAACAGAGGCTCACAATAAGGTAATACTAAGGTAAGTTACACAATAATGTAGGTAGTTACTGAGGAACGAATGAGGAACAAATGGTTAGTTAATGAGCAGTTACTGATTGACTGTGATTTAATCACTAATGGTTTTTGGTAAACAATATTTATCCCAATATTTATGTTTATATCTAAAAATCATATTAAATATAAAGCTGTTTGGTGCTCTCTTGCTCTTGATCCCTATGATATGAAAGGCAACTGGATTTGCAAGAAATTCTTTTGCTTCTCATCTTAAAGGCTTCTTCAGTTTTGACCGACTATTGGGGAGTTCCATTTATTTTGGCTGGTGGAGATATTCTGCCTCAGGGTGTTACATGGCTTAAGGTGTACAGGGATGTTGAATTTTATTAAAGATCTGTCTGAGTTTTTCTGATACCCCTGCTACGTATGGAATGACAATGCGGTCTGTTCTCAGTCCTTTGGTGGTTTTGGAAAAATCACTTATTAAACAGAACACCAGTATTGACTTGTCTGTTGAACTGTGGATGACATTATTGACTAGAGTCTTACTCAATCACAATGAAATTTGTATGTTGATGCACATATCCATCCGTAGTAGATGAAAATATTGTCTTGTAAACTAAAAGAGGCGAAATTGAAGGTGTTTAGTGACTTTGGAGGGGTCTGTGTTCGTGGATCTCTGCCCAATAAAGCCATGAAAATGGCCCGCTCAGAAGGATATATATATCTGGTTGAGAGGCGTGGTTTAAACCTTTAATAATCCGTTCAATAGGAAAATATTAGCGCCTAATGGCGGCATGGAGGGTGGCCGGGCGCCGTTCATCTGCGTGTAATCTGTACATCATAGAAAGCTCTATACTTAATTTGGTATTTGGATCTGTAACCAAAGTGGTAAAGAAAACGTTTCAGTATGATTGTGCAACATATAGCCTACTTGTTATGAGAAAGAGTGGCTGTGCTGCTATTAATAACTGATGTAAGTAAAGATCTTTATCCCACCTGGTATTTATCAGCCTCTCATTATTGTCAGTGTGGGCTATCACTGCAGAAAAAGAGGTCGATAAGAAGATACATTCACTTTGCACACAACAGATACTCCACATTGTCGGCGTCTGGTACAATGGGAAAGACTACAAGGCAGGAATGGATGTTGCTGTGTCTGATCTTCCTGGAGCCACACATAAAAATAAAAAAGGCATCCATGTCCAATATGAATAACAAGATATATTTATCACAAATACATGTATGAAAACCAAAAATAAATCAATTGAATAAATAAATAAGTTGGGCTAGTTTAACAAACAAATGTAAATGTTGTAAATATTACTGCACCAACAGCTGAACTGAAATATTTGCAAATTGTGTTGCTTTAGTTTTTAGCCTGTTGAGTTAGGTTGGCGTTTATGGGCAGTTCTGCCTGAGGAAGTCTAGGACCCGAAACTGATTGGTAAATTGGTAGTCTCTCAATGCCAGACCTTCCTTCACAGCACTGCGGTGGAGGGTCTGGCCAGTCCACATAGCATTTTGAGTTTGGAGAAAAATGTGCTCTGGTTTATTGGCATGTCTTTAAACCAATAACAAATGCTGGACGGAGCCCCGTACCGCTGCAAAATAGCCTCAAGAAGGAATTTGTTTTGGTGGAATATGTCTGTTCAAAAGTTGTTTTAGTCATGCAACAGAAAACTCAGATTGGAGCACTGTGGTGTTGGAGCACTAAAAATAAAGAGACCAAGTTAAATTATATGGGTATATATAAGGTGATGCATATAAGAAGATTTGAGGGTTTTGATAAAGAACTATAAAGGCAGTTTGAAGCTTTCCAATGAACAGGTTTTTCCAAACATAATTATTCAAACATAATTCAAAGTTGTATTGCATTTGAACAAGTCTCAAATATATATCTGAAAATACATGGGTAAAAAAACACTCAAAAACAGAGCCAAAACAACATAAAATGTTTCACTTCCTAACGTTACTTACAGACTGCACTGTATTTACAGTGATCTAAACTGGATTGAACGTGCCTTTAAGTTGTCATATTCAAGGAAACTGTAGATTGCACTGCAGGTCTCTGGGATGGTTTTAGCAACAAGAGTGTCTGGTGCGGAACAGGTAGGAAAGAAAAAGGAAAGACTCCTAAAACTGCCACCTAGAAAAGGGTACATCTTTGTGGATGACTTGAAACTGACTATCTGAATAGATATTCCCTTTTCTTTTTATATATATATATATATATATATATATATATATATATATAGAGCTAGGTTTACTTAACTTTTAGTCTGTCGTGACAATTGAGTTATTTCTTTTTTCTTTTTTATGTATTATATAACTGACATCATTATCTAATCTTGTGGAAGATCATTTTATTATTATAGTAATAGTTGTGCAGTCATATGATAGAGATAAATGCCTCGCACTTCTCCCCTTTGATGCTGTATGAAGGATATGGATCATAAATTGTTACACTGTTTTCCTTCCTGAAAATGTATCTGCGTGAACCAATCCTTCTGTAATTCCTTCTGGGGATTACTTCTTATCTATCTCCTCTCACTTTATCAAAGTAAATGAAGCGATTGTTAGACAATATATGTTGTTGTGTGTCTCAATAAACCTTGTGAACTGAACCCTGTTTCGTGTCACTTTATTCTCCGAGAACTCGTTACTGCTTTCAGAATCAACTCACAGAGGTCAAGCCAGTATACGATAGGATTCGAACCACAAACAATCGTGATCAGTTTGTTTCATAACATGCAGCCTACTTTCTTTATTACACTGATTCTCAATACAGTAATGAAATGGTGTAGTGTCTAAATGACATGGAAAGGCCTAATCTTCCCACCCCTGTGTAATGGGATATCCATCCATCTTCGTCCGCTTATCCGGGGTCGGATCAGGTAATGGGTTATATCATACAGAATACTGCTAGTGTATGTTTTATGTGCTGTAGCTCACCCATTACCATCTCTATATGTCAATTTGCACTTTTCTGTGTATTATGTAAGACCTAGATTTAGATTGTCATTTAGTTTTTTTTATTACTTGTGATTTTCAGTTTTAAACAAATCAAATTAGGAATGTTGGAGGAAGCCTAAGAACCAAGATTTTGTGTGACAATCACCACTTTTGTAATTGTTGTGCATCCGACAATAAATAACTTGTAACTTGAATGTTCTGTGACCTATAGGGTCAGTGGGCATCATACCTGTAGATGTGATTAATCTGCGTTAATAAAGTATAATCCTCAACAACCCTTTTTTCCCATGACTAAGACGAGACGCCACCACTGTTGAGACTAAAATGTAGTTTAAAAAATAATCTGGGGGTTGTGGAAGAGATATTAGGTGTCAGTGAGACAACCGTTCACCACTGTGTATATGCGGTGTGCAGGGCCAGGGAGCGTGCCTATGTTCCCACAGCCCCAAGTTTCCCACATTTCTAAGAATTCTTTTTTCACTGAAAATTAGGGCCTATGTTCCCACAGTTCTAAGATTCTTTTCTCCAAAATTAGGCCCTATGTTCCCACATTCCCCATCCCACTAACATAGTGCCTAATTTTAAGAAAAATCTTGTGAAAAAAAAATTCTTAGAAATGTGGGAACATAGGGCCGTGGGACCATTGGGCTGTGGGAACATAGGGCTGACACCCAGGGCCATACGATTCAAGCTGTTAAACCAATTCGTCAATTCGGCAAAGCTGTTTCCATCTCCCATTTTGTGCATTAACTCTTTTTTTGAGTGACCTAAGTGAGCGTAAAACCTTTTTTTGCAAATTTGAGTACGTTTTTTCAAATTTTGCCATTTCTATCAACATTTTATAATGCGATACTTCACATGACTACTGACTGTTCGTGTGTCTGCAACTGTGCTCCGGCACCTTGTTTAATAAGTAAATTATTAGCCTAATTATTAAAATGGTGGATTGTGGAGTAAACAAGAGTGCCTCTTTGACCTGTCCTCCCATTTGTACCACAATAGAGAGGGGAAAGAGTAGATAGAAATTGCTGCAGCCCTTGAAATCGGTGAGTAATATGCTATAGCTAGCTAACGTTAGCTAACCACTGTCCTGAACTAATGTTAGCTACTGGAATGTTTGCTGTTAGCCTACAAGCTAACCAAACATTTTAGCTGAAGATTGGTAGTTTCAATCACATAAATCTGGCTGCCGTGCCTCCTTTCTCTTACGTGTGTGTTTGAGTATTTACTTCACGTATCCTGTTATCTCAGTTGAACTCAAATAATCTGTCCTGCGATTGAGGACGGATGTTTTTTTTTCCCCACATGATCATTACATCACCTTTCAGAACGGAGATCCTTTTCAAAGGCACTATATGATCATGGGATAAAGTGAAGGCTGCTGCACTCACATGATAAACTAGATGCCACGTGGGCCCTAAACAAATCACCCAAATTGTTCCAGAAAACTTTCTTATAAAACACAAATGATAGGACTTACTTACCTTGGGTCACAATAATCACAGACTTATGTATAGGTAGTCCATCTGGAAACATTCCTGCCTCCAAGGTCAAGATATAAGCTAAAGAAAAACCTCTCGGCTGGTTTAATCTTTCTACATTATTGACAGTGTGTAGCTGAGCTGTAGCCATTTATTTTGGGACTACAGTATCTAGGTCTAAAAAAGGCAGATCCACACCGCTACCACTTAACTAGATAGTGATCTGATCATTTCTCTAATAATATTTAAAGCTAGAGCAGCTCTGTTCCAAGAAGGAGCTCCACACAAAGTTGAAATCAGTAATCAGAGGTGCAGTGCTACGCGCTTCTCTGTGCTTCTGTTGGAGCAGTCGCCCACTAATAGTTCCATAACCACGGTGTCTGTCCCCCGTCTCAAATCAGTTAAATCAAAGGTAAACAAAAGAGGTGTTATACTAAGAACCTAATTGGAATTAAAACCACCACTGCAATGATAGAACAGAATAGGAAAATTAGATGTAGACTATTAAATATTAGATCTCTGTCTTCTAAAGCAGTACTAGTAAACAATTTAATATCAGATAATCAAATGGATCTATTCTGTCTTACCGAAACATGGCTGTGCCTTGAAAGATATGTTCGTCTAAATGAAGCCACTCCTCCCAGTCATATTAATACTCAAATTTCTCGAGGCTCTGGCCGAGGAAGGGGAGTTGCAGCCATCTTTGATTCAAGCAAGTTAATTAATCCTAAACCTAAACTAAATTACAACTCGTTTGAAAGCCTTGTTCTTAATCTTCTACATCCAACATGGAAAACATTAGAGCCAATGATATTTGTTGTTGTTTACCGAGCTCCTGATCCGTATTCTGAAATGTTATCTGAATTCTCAGAGTTTTTATCATGTGTAGTCCTTATATCAGAAAAAAGTACTTATTGTAGGTGATTTTAATATCCCAGGGGCGGATCTACAGGGGGGCAAGGGGGGGCAGCTGACCCCCCACTGTAGGGCCTTGCCCCCCCAGCTGCCCCCCTAACTTTGGTGTTCAAAAAACTTTGCTTGTAAAAACAAACTGACACTATGTGCACAGGCTTCTTAAAACATTGAAACAAACAATTAATTTATATTAATTCATAATGAATAATAATTGTAGATGTAATCTTAGCCCCCTGCCCCTAAAATACTCAGCTACGTCCCTGCATCAAACGTGCAGAGCGGCGTTCGCACAATCTGGCTCGCACACACACACAGCGAGTCTGCTGCGGGGCGGTGGCCCTGCATCCCGGCAAAGACTGGAGCGACCGAGCCGAGCCTCGGAAAGTGAAGTCAGTTTCCCCAGGTGAAGTTAAAACACACGTTTCATCTAAAGTTAAGTTTGTAATAAATGTAATGTCTGCTAAAAGCGAGTCAGCATCAACAACAGCGCGTCCATTACGTTAGCCAAAAGTCAAATCGCTCCCTCCTGGTTTGTAAGCGCATTCTGCTGTTTGATTAGTTTGATTTCAGTAAAGACAAGAAGAGCATAATACAAAATATTACAAACTGGCATGTTTGAATTCATAACGTTTACAGAGGGTCGCTGTTTCGGTGGCGTTACGTTACAACACACTACACAGTGGTTGCTGAGACCGATCATTTGTATATGATTAGTTAAGGAGTACTATAAAATCCACCTCCTCTCACATATCACGGCAATACGGCTGCACAAATTAAACCAGGCGACATCCTTTACTGTCAAACTGGGAAAACAACAAATACAACGTGATTAAGAAGGCTAGTCGAAACATAACTGATGTGTGCATGTAATAAATCTTGTCTGATGTTATGTTTTTTAGGCTACTTATATTAGCTACAGGGCCATACAGTGTAATGTAATAGAAGAATAACAAGAGCTTTTCACATCTTGACTTTTGCAGGCCAGAGTAGCTGGAGATATTAGCTGAAGCCTAAAAGTGGGTATATTGCCAGCCAAGAAAATCCTGAGATGTGCACAGGAGGAAGAGAAGGAGGGAAATGAAGAAGGAGAAACTGGAGAAACCAGGCAGCTCAGAGCAGGAGAAGACCACAGAAGGGGTTGCAGAAATGAGTGAAAGAGAAGAGGGAAAGGAAGAATTGACAGTGAGAGATGAAGAGGAGGCTGCAGGTTCAGAGAGAGGGACAGAGGCAGAGAGTGATCAGGAGGAGGCAGATGAAGAGATGACAGAGAGGAAGAGGAGGCTGCAGTTACCCCTGGACCATATGGTTGGTTTATATTCTCCTTACATATAAATTGCAGTACAGTAACATAACATGTCGTGACATGACCTTTTTTTTTTTGTTTTTGGCTATTTCCATTCTGTTGTATATGTTATAGGGTTAGATATGTTAATATTTAAATATACAACAACAGTTCACTCTTCTCAAGACACTTTACAGATAGAGTAGGTCTAGACCACACTCTTTAAGTTACAAAGACCCAACAATTCTCCAAAGAGCAAGCATTTGGTGCAACAGTGGCGAGGAAAAACTTCCTTTTGGGCAGAAACATCAGACAGATCCAGGGTCTTGGGGGCCGCTGCCGGTTAGATACAGATGGATACAGATATACAGATACAGAGAATTATGATTCATAATAATGGTAATTATAGTAACAAAAAAGATAATAGAACTATGACTAGAAATAATAGTTGTAGCAGTTTAGGGCGTAGCAGGGCGTTGCGGGGCGTAGTAGGGCATAGCAGTTTACATATGGGGGTTTCCATGTACCGTCTTCCCCTGCCACCCTACCAAGATCTCTCGCTACCCCTTTGCCCCCCCATGTAAAATTTTCTAGATCCGCCACTGTAATATCCATGTGGACGTTGACAACGATAGCCTTAGTATTGCTTTCAACTCACTACTCGATTCAGTTGGTTTGGTGTGTGCATAAGGCCACTTACTGTTTTAACATAACCCCCCAACCTTATGCTGGCATATGGCATCGAAATTGAAGATGTAATAGTATTTCCGCAGAATCCTTTATCAGAACTTTTGAATTCTTACTACCCGACTATACGAAATTAGATAAAAGCTTCTACACTAGGGCCCTCATTTATGAAACGTGCGTACGACCTATACACGGCAGAAAAAGTCTGCAACATTGTTTTAGCCTGTGGGGTTCTGCACAACATTTCGCAGGGAAACTGGGTGCCATAAATGTAGTGATGGAGCCAGATGACCCGATGCCCAGAGAGCAGTGTCCAGAACAGCCCCAAATGAAGGAGACAGGATATTATTATTCCTCGCTTTTAAAAGGTAGCCTATAGTGCTATGTTTGGCAATGATATTCATAGGCTACAGGAAACATGACGATGCACAACATTTTTATTTATTATTCAGGTTTTTATTTCTATGTCGTTAACGATTTATTTTCTGTCATTGACCGAGTTATTTCGGCTTGTTTTCCCAGCCCCTCTGCTGTCAGGAGACAGGGTCGTGTTGGTGGTCCAGCACGGGGGGGCGGAGGACACGCGCTCTCCCTTAGCTGTTGTCTCGTTCTGACTCATGAAAAAAAGTAAAATAACACTGCATAAACTCCGCTACCGTGTTTTTATTTAAATATAGGTACACCATGTAGGCCTAAGAGATTGCAATAAGCCTGTATATTACTATTAGGACTATAGAAAATGCGTCAAGGATGTATAAATTAAATAGGTTAAACTTCAGCTGGAGTCTGATTTACTACGGCAACACTGTTGACCGCATCAGTGATCTCTTTCCATTCCGCATTCTTTCTACAGCCTTTAATAACAGTTTTCAGGCTGCCAAATAGTACACACGTTAGTGCAAATGAACCAGAGATATCAGGGTTTCAATCTCCACCTCTGAAAAGTGCCGCTTCTCAGCCGGATTACGTCTCACCATGTCGTAAATTGTAGGGGCGAGGCCTCAAAACCGAGAATATATTGGGGCGTGATATTTAAATTACAATCATTTCCAGCCGCTGCATTTATCAATGTACGAGCATTCTTACGCTCTGATTGGTGTGATACAAACGTTTCATAAATCACACGTGAAGCCTGTCGTAAGATGATTTCTGCGCTCATATCTGCGCTGGTTTCTACGTTAGGTTGATAAATGAGGGCCTAGATGCCTATCTGACACTGCTATAGCTAAATTTAAGGAAGATATTCCAACAGCATTTAACATAATGTCGTACCTTAATATAACAGAGGACTCTTATGTTAACTTTAGTCCCTCCCAAATACCTTTTTTAAATGGTGCTACGGCCTGCCTACAGACGACTTCAGACTCTGTTGCTCCTCTCAAAAATAAGATCATGGAGCAAAGGAAGCTAGCACCTTGGTATAACTCCCAAACTCGCAAATTAAAACAAACCTCGCAAAGACTTGAAAGTAAATCTAAAAGGCCCTCAGAAATGCCAGATCAGACTATTACTCATCACTAATAGAAGAAAATAAGAACAACCCAAGGTTTCTTTTTAGTACTGTAGCAAGGCTGACAGAGTCACAGCTCTATTGAGCCATATATTCCTCTATTTCTTAGTAGTGACGACTTCATTAGCTTCTTTAATGATACAATTATAACAATTAGAGATAAAATTCATCACCTCTTGCCTCAACTTCTAACGGTTCACCTTTAAACGCAGGACCGCTAGAAATAACGACAAGACCTGACATATACTTAGACTGCTTTTATCCTATAGACATTCAACAATTAATGTTAAAGGTCTCTTCAGCTAAGCCTGTCTCTTAGACCCAATCCCAACTAGGTTACTTAAAGAAGCGTTACCTATGGTTAAGACTTCATTACTCGATATGATGTATGTATGTACGGCAGTCATTTTAAGTAGCTGTGATAAAACCTCTTCTGAAAAGACCCATCCTCGATCCTGATGTCTTAGCCAACTATAAACCTATATCTAACCTTCCCTTTCTCTCCAAGATCCTTGAGAAGGTAGTCAATAATCAGTTATGTGACTTTCTACATAGGAATAGTTTATTTGAGGATTTTCAGTCAGGATTTAGAATGCACCATAGGTTACTGGTGAAAATTACTAACGACCTTCTAACTGCTTCAGACAAAGGACTTGTCTCCGTACTTTTCTTACTAGATCTTAGTGCTGCATTCAACACTATTGACCATACCATCCTGTTACAGAGACTGGACCATTCAGTTGGTGCAGCGCTCACTCAAGCAATCACACATGGAGCAACCTGGAGAAAAGAGGGAGGAGGCGCACACACACACACACACACACACACAACTAAATAAATACCCCTGTAATAGCACAATGACCTTAGTGTCAAGAAAACAAAGCAGCACAAAAAACAATATGACAAGCAGTGTAAACCTATTTGTTGCATGACGGGACATCGCCCAAACGGGTAGTGCGGGTAAATTGGGAACGTCTGGAGGAGGCCCCTGTCCGACAGACTTTCAACTCACACCTCCGGCGGAGCTTTTCGTGCATCCCTGTGGAGGCTGGGAGCATTGAACCCGAGTGGACAATGTTCAAAGTTTCCATTGCTGAAGCCGCGCCTAGAAGCTGTGGTCTTAGGGTCTTAGGTGCCTCAAGGGGCGGTAACCCACGAACACCGTGGTGGACACCGGTGGTCAGGGAAGCTGTCCGACTGAAGAAGGAGTCTTTTCAGGATATGTTATCCCAGAGGACTCCGGAGGCAGTTGCAAGGTACCGAGGGGCCCGAAGGGCTGCAGCCTCTGCCGTGAAAGAGGCAAAGCAGCGGTTGTGGGAGAAGTTCGGAGAAGACATGGAGAAGGACTTTCGGTCGGCACCAAGGTGCTTCTGGAAAACCGTTCGCCACCTCAGGAGGGGGAAGCGGGGAACCATCCAAGCTGTGTACAGTAAGGATGGGACGCTGTTGACCTCAACTGAGGAGGTAATAGGGCGGTGGAAGTAGCACTTTGAGGAACTCCTAAATCCAACTAATACGCCCTCTATGGTAGAGGCAGAGCTGGAGGATGATGGGGGATTGTCGTCAATTTCCCTGGTGGAAGTTGCTGAGGTAGTTAAACAACTCCACAGTGGCAAAGCCCCAGGGATTGATGAGATCCGTCCAGAAATGCTTAAGGCTCTGGGTGTGGAGGGGTTGTCTTGGTTGACACGCCTCTTCAACATTGCGTGGAAGTCTGGCACGGTGCCTAAGGAGTGGCAGACCGGGGTGGTGGTTCCCCTTTTCAAAAAGGGGGACCAGAGGATGTGTGTATCACACTTCTCAGCCTCCCCGGTAAAGTCTACTCCAAGGTGCTGGAAAGGAGGGTTCGGTCAATAGTCGAACCTCGGGTTGAGGAGGAACAATGCAGATTCCGTCCTGGTCGTGGAACAACGGACCAGATCTTTACTCTCGCAAGGATCCTGGAGGGAGCCTGGGAGTATGCCCAACCAGTCTACATGTGTTTTGTGGATCTGGAGAAGGCGTATGACCGGGTCCCCCGGGAGATACTATGGGAGGTGCTGCGGGAGTATGGCGTGAGGGGGTCCCTTCTCAGGGCCATCCAATCTCTGTACAACCAAAGCGAAAGCTGTGTCCGGGTTCTTGGCAGTAAGTCGGACTCATTTCAGGTGAGGGTTGGCCTCCGCCAGGGCTGCGCTTTGTCACCAATCCTGTTTGTAGTATTTCGAGGATATCGAGGCGTAGTCGGGGTGGAGAGGGGTTGCAGTTCTCATCGCTGCTTTTTGCAGATGATGTGGTCCTGATGGCATCATCGGCCTGTGACCTTCAGCACTCACTGGATCGGTTCGCAGCCGAGTGTGAAGCGGTTGGTATGAGGATCAGCACCTCTAAATCAGAGGCCATGGTTCTCAGCAGGAAACCGATGGAGTGCCTTCTCCAGGTAGGGAATGAGTCCTTACCCCAAGTGAAGGAGTTTAAGTACCTTGGTGTCTTGCTCGCGAGTGGGGGGACAATGGAGCGGGAGATTGGTTGGAGAATAGGCGCAGCGGGTGCGGTATTACATTCAATTTATCGCACCGTTGTAACGAAAAGAGAGCTGAGCCAGAAGGCAAAGCTCTCAATCTACCGGTCAGTTTTCGTTCCTACCCTCACCTATGGTCATGAAGGCTGGGTCATGACCGAAAGAACGAGATCCAGGGTGCAAGCGGCCGAAATGGGTTTTCCTCAGGAGGGTGGCTGGCATCTCCCTTAGAGATAGGGTGAGAAGCTCAGTCATCCGTGAGGAGATCGAAGTAGAGCCGCTGCTCCTTCACGTCGAAAGGAGCCAGTTGAGGTGGTTTGGGCATCTGGTAAGGATGCCCCCTGGGCACCTCCCTAGGGAGGTGTTTCAGGCACGTCCAGCTGGGAGGAGGCCTCGGGGAAGACCCAGGACTAGATGGAGGGATTATATCTCCAACCTGGCCTGGGAACGCCTCGGGATCCCCCAGTCGGAGCTGGTTAATGTGGCTCGGGAACCCCCGCGACCCGATACCGGATAAGCGGACGAAGATGGATGGATGGATGGATGGATGGACTGGACATCGCTAAATTACAAATCCAAATTACAATCATTGTCTCAGTTGAATCTGGGTTGAAGCTAACCCTGTTGTTTCTATTTGCCGTGTTTTCCATGGCATGATCTTACTTTTTGTGTACCTACATGTGGCGAATGGTGCTTTACGCTTCATAGTGTCAAGACATGAAAGGTCTCATTCAATGTGACATTAGCTTTCTCTAAGCCGATGCATTCGCTCTGAATTATTATCGCCTGACAACTTTGGCCCCCCATGATATAGCAGCTGCCCAGTAGGTTAAGGGCTCACAGCAGGGGTGTACAGTTGTCTCCTCTAATTTCCCCGAGTCACTTTTTCATTTAAGTTTCAGTTCTTTTCATTTAACTGCAGTTTCTGTGTTCAGAATCTTTTTCTCACATACATTTTTCCTGCTTGACTCATTTCACATATAGAGTATGTAGAGGCAGAGCATGTTGGCTATGCCTGATTTAATATGAACAGATTATTAATAACAATATGAGTACATGAACCTAACAGCCTGTTGACTGTTAACAGATGTTTGTACCAATACAAAGATAGGATAGTATTGTTTTGTATTGTTGTAGATTGTACATTATTTGCACCCCAAGTGTGAAACACCAAACGACAAATAAATAGCAGATGCTATGCACCAATGTGTTACTGTGTGTATTTTTTGCGTGCGAAGGAGGGATGAAATACATAGCAGGCAATAAGGGGTCTCTAAAGCTACATCTGAGCCTGTAACCAACTCAAGAATTGCACAGCGCCCGTCAGCGATATTGCACTAAACCTGTTAATAATAATGTGTAAAATGAAGGAAAATGAAAAAACACCACTAAGAAAGAAAACAAATTATACAAATAAAGTCTGTTACTCTAAATTAATGGAAAAAAACAATGACAGTCAATATTGCACTCAAAGACTATATACCTATAAAAAATCAAGATAATATTAAGAAGAAGAAGAATGCCAATTTTCACTCTGTTAGTACAGAGTACAGTTGGACACACAGTGGCGGTTTTTGGTACGGGCGGACCGGGCAGCCACCCGGGGTGGCATTTTTTCATGTCACATGTGTGCAAATATTCCAACTTAAAAAAAATAGTAATATCCCAACCTTTATTCTCCAAATATTCCAGATTCCAGCACGAGAACTTAAAAAAAAAAATAAAATCCTCTGCACCGCGAAGCGTTTTTCTGTTTTCTATAATTTCACTGTGTGGGGAATTGGCAGATTAGCGCCCCCAGCAGCTGCAGGCGCCCTGCTTGCTGAGAGAGGTCAGTTAGTTTTAGGAGTAGGAGTTGGTATACATATTGAGGGGAGCGCAAGGACGGGTACAGCTTTATCAAGACTAGTTAAACAGTTGTACAGATTTATTCCCAACGTGTATATATTTAAAATTATTTGTTCTTATATTTTCACCTATTATTATTTCATGTATATTGTATCCTATTACTTCATTTATATTCGGTTTGTGCTGTGTGTCTGATATTGTGCTGCTTCAATCATTCATCATTTTTTTTGGGATCAATAAAAATCTATCCGTCTATCTATCCATGTATCCATCTATCTATCTATCTATTTGTGATCTTATGTGGTGGGCTGGTTTGGGCCAAAATGCCAGGGCTGATTTTTGGTCCCAGTCCATCCCTGTCAGTCATTGTGGCTCAAGCAGAGAGGAGCTTTTGCAGACTAAAGTTGATCAAGTCATACCTGAGGTCAACCATGTCCCAGGAACGGTTCACTGGCCTTGCCGTCATCAATATCAATCACTCAATAGGGGAGCAGATTTCATACAATGACATCATTGATGATTTTGCATCAAGGAAGGCCAGAAAGGTCAGGTTTTAGTTTTAGTTTGTGTTTTCTGTTCTTAGTGCTATAGTATAATCATTAGATTATCTTTAGCGTGTCTTCACATTTGTGTGATGAAGGATTTGTGCTATTTTGAATATTTATTCTATATTGTGTCTTTTGGCAATGTTGGAGGTAGAGATTGTGCACCTTAACAAAAAAAAAAAAAAATTGTTGGGGGCTTGAAGGGGGTCTTGCCCAGGGCGTCATTCAATGTAGAACCACCCCTGTGCACACACATTACCAGTCCACACTCCATACTTTGGTCCATACGGGGACTTGAACCACCAAACCTCTAGTTCCTAACCCAGCTCCCTACAAACTGAGCTACTGCCACTCCTAGACCACAGCCTGGCATATTTTAGGACACAATGTATTTCATAAAATGGTCAGACAGTATGCCGTAGCCACAGCAAGCGCACATAACTGCTTTCTTGCGCGCTGGAGGGCATACATGCTGTCGCAGGTAAACTCTGCTCTCAAAGTCAGCACGCTCGCGCGAATGTAAGTGACTTTTGACGATTTGTGGTGCGCGCTCGTAGCTGCCTGTACAACTCTTATCATTGTATTGGTGCGCAAAGTCTAATATCAATGACATCTATGATATGACATAATCCTGACACCATGCAATTCATCCGCTGGGGACCATGACCATGAACAAACATTGCCATCCCTAGAGTCATACCGCTACTAACACAAATTAGGTGTTAGTGCTCTCCAATCTGTGTAAATGATTGCATGGATCTGACAACTTTAACGGATACATTTTTAGAAACAAATTAACAATACTTAGTTCATACTTTTCAAAAGAAGAAATAAGCAAATGTACTGTTTGTTGGCAGCTCCATATGAGGAAGTAAACAAACTGCCATGTAATAAAATTAAACCAACAACAGTTGTTTATTGTGCAGACAGTACGTTTTGCCCAAAGGGGTGAACAAGATGCAGTGATCTTATACTGTACAGTAAGTTCAGAATTCAACCAGTCAGAAGCTTTCCTTTGTTTTTGTTCTCCTTAGATATAACATTAAACTGTGTCTATGAGGTTTAAGGGCAGATTGTTAGAGGTGCTGGTAGTTTCTTTACTTGGCTTGGCTAGCTGTTTCCACTGGTTCCAGTATTAACGCTAAGCTAAATTCACCGTCTCCTTTTTGTAGCTTGACTTGTAATAGACAGATATGAGAGCATCTACCCTCTCATTTCAATCACAGCAAAAAAGGGAATTGTATTTCTTCCCAACATATGAAAATATTCCATTGAAGAGCTGCGTACGAATATGTGTAAAAGGACTTAATATATATATAATATATATACACAATAACACTTGTGTGTATGTTTTGTGATGTACTGTAGCTAATTAAACCTCATACTCTGATGAAAGATTTGAAATGCGTATGTTTATAAGACACAGCAAACAGAGCTACTCCATCAAAGAGCATATGTTGCCTTAAGACTGTTTGTCACGCTTCCTGTTAGCCTATGTAAGGGAGGACGTTCCTTTTGTGCAAATGTCAAATAAATGACACAGAGATGCCTGGACATGCTGTCACTTATGGCCACTGAATAACGTGTGCTGAGGGCCCCTGGTCATGATAATTCAGTCATTTTTAACATCTAGTTAATACAGAAGTGTTGAGGTTTACCCTTCAGATAAGGGCTACAATTTCTACATGGTGAATCAAATGGGGATGTAAAGACCCTCAAATAAGAGCTAAAAATATCAGCACTGCAATCTTATCTAGTGTGCTGTACTACACTTTCAAAGCAAACTGCCTTGTGACTGAACTGATGGTGCTTTCCGTTTTTGTCATCTTGGAAAACAATGAAAGAACTGTAGCTCATTTCAAAGAAGTATTTCTATATAATATCGGGGAAATATGCTATCGCCAAGAGTTAGATGATGAGATTGATACCCAGTGTTGGGGAGTAACGGAATACATGTACCAGAGTTATTTATTCAGAATATAAATGATGAGTAACTGTATTCCGTTACAGTTACAATTTAAATAGTTGGTATTTAGAATAGTTACATTGTTGAAATCAATGGATTACATGACGATACTTCTTTTTCACGAGTTTATTCACTCTCTAAATAAATGAAGACAACTTCATGCATTTCCCAGAAGCCCCAATGTGAAAACAAAAAGATTTGCTATTTGCATGATCAGTCACAATGGAGTCGGAAGAGGAGCAGCAGGAGCTAAAGGTAGAGATGGAGCCGGAACCAGCACAACAGAGCCAGGTCAGGAATGCGTTTCTATGTTAGAAATTCAAATTGCATTTCACATTAAAGAAAGAGAACAGAGAATGAAGTATAACTGTGCAGTGCAACCTCTGCTTACGAGCAACCAACCTCCTTTCAGCGTCCAAAGACTCCACCTCCAACCTGAAGAAGCATCTTAAAGTTAGTTATTAGCTAGGGGTAGTCGTCTGCTGTAGTTTTACAGGTCACCTTACTATTTTATAGTTGTATCAGGTAGCTACCTGCTTAGTTGACGTGCAACTGTACATTCTCCTATGGGATGATTTACTAGCCCCAGAGCCGTTGAAAGACTGACTAGCCCTGTTTGACATGCTAGCTAACATTAGCTAAAACTAGCTCGTGGTAGCTTAACTTAGTATGCAGTTCGGGACTACAAATACAAAAATTCATCTCTGATTTAACAGCTTTTCTTTATCTGCACTTGAAATAAAACCATCACCAGTTCTGGAATATTAAAAATATGAAATATTTTGCTATTATCTTCTTATTAATTATCACAGTACAAAGGCAGACCCAAATGCCCGACTCAAACAGGGAATCACAGGTAAGGAGATTTTATTGTTCTCAGAACAAAGCAGGCGACAGTACAAAAAGTGGTAGAAGTGAAAGGTCCTTGGTAGCCAACCAAACTCTTTGTCCCACTCGATACTGGGGAGCCACAGATCAGGGGCAGTAGGAGACCAGCAGGAGCTTGGCGAGAATTCTTATTCCGAGCAAAGAGCGGACAGGCCGCCACATACTCTCCAACCTCCCTCTTCATGGATGGCCACCAGAACCGTTGCTGTACCACAAAAATGGTCCTTTTGACACCAGAATGGCAGGTGAGAAGAGAGGTGTGCGCCCAATGGACCACCTGAGCACGGAGTTCAACTGGAACAAACAGACGATTAGGAGGGCAGCCAGCTGGAACCGTGAGACCTCATTGTGCCCTTTTAACCCTTTCTTCCACCTCCAAAGCAACGGCTCCCAAGACACAGGAATCAGGTAAAATGTTTGCAGGTTCTTCAGGGAATGGGTCAGGATCAAACAGGCGGGACAAAGCATCTCGCTTGACATTTTTGTAACCAGGACGATAGGAAGTCAAAGTCAAATCTGTTAAAGAACATAGCCCACCTAGCAGGGCGTCTTTTGGCAGAACGTAGGTATTCCAGATTCTTGTGAAAGGCTGTTCTGCTTCCTTGAGCCAATGACGCCTCTCCTCCAGTGCCACCTTAACTGCCAGTAACTCCTGATTGCCAACATCGTACCTCCTCTCAGCTCCAGTCATTTTACGGGACAGGAACGCACAGGGATTAAGTCTCTCATCCTGCAAGGAACGTTGCGAAAGAACAGCTCCAACACCCACATTTGAAGCATCCACCTCAACCACGAACTGGCATAGCGGATCCGGCAGGACCAACACAGGAGCCGAATAGAGTCGTTGGAGGTGAGAAAATGCCCGTTCAGCGGCTGGAGACCACTGGAACGGCATCTCGACAGAAGTAAGCTCATGAAGAAGAGCAGCCACCGTACTGAAGCTTCTGATGAATTTACAGTAGAAGTTGGCAAACCCGAGAAACCTCTGCCATACCAAGGATTGAGGTTACTGAGGTCTGGACCTCAGTATTTGGAAAACCTAACCAGAAAGGAAATGTGACTGTATGTCCTTCAGCAACTATTTTGCTAATAAAATTATACCCCAGGTTATGCAATGCAATGCACCCTTCTGTAAGCGATGGACTTCAAATTTTATATAAATGCTCAATCAATCTAATGGGATTAATCGTTAATCAAAGAAGACATGCAAAATGTTTAAATGGAAACTCAGGCAGTAAAAACAGAAATTAAACAAACAAGAGACACCAAAATAAAATTCAACGAAAACCATGGAGATGATCAAGAAATTGAAATTTGAACTGGAAGAGACCCTGATGGCAAATAAAATGGACAAACTCAAATGGCATGAAGATGATTTTAGGAACAAAAAGGTTTACACATGGCAATACAAAATCAACAAGCACAAGAACCTTGGCAAACCAAAGGGACACCTTGTTGAATAAGAAATAAAACCTGAGCTGGGTGGTAAAAACGTCTGAACTCATCTCCTTCCAAACTTCCAATAAATAGGCTTTTAAAAGTTGTTTTAGTCGTGCAACAGAAAACTCAGATTGGACAGAAAGTCTAGCTAGCTGTCTGGTTTTACCCTGCAGAGATCTAATAAAAGGAATTAACATAGTCCTCATAAATCCACCGGATTTTAAAATGCCAACACAAAGGAAGCCCAAGGCAACGGATATCCGGCCTAAATGAGTGAAATCCGGCGGATTTTCCGGCGTCAATGGAGCAATCCTGAATCAAGGATATACTGTAGACAACTCCATGCGTTACTCATCTGTCTTTCTTGACACTTCTCTGTTTGGTCCTGTTTTTCCTACTTCTTTCTCTCTGTTTTTTGCGTTATTATGGTGCTGTAAATCTACGTCTTTGCTCTATAAGGCATCATCTTGGGCTAGGTGCATCCCCGTTTGTTTTCAGTGTGTTTTACAGGGAGATAGCTAAAAACTGAATTTTAATAACATCTGTTTAACAAAAATGCCATCCTTCAGCTAATTATCTTGAGACCACTATTGACGTGTTGTCATCAAACTAGTACCATTCATATTTATGCTGTAATAGGAAGAAGTTAAACTTCAGACAATGTGGATCATATTTTTTTAGATAATAAATTTCAAAGAAATCTAAAATGTGCCATGCCTTGCATTTAACCTGATTTGCTATACAAAGCGGCGGCACAATAATATCCATCGAAGCAGGAAAAAGCCCTAAATTATACTGTGATTCAGACAAAAGCATCTGTCGTGACCTTCTGGAGTCTTGAGTATGCACAGCATCAAGGGTCAGAGCGAAGATAGAAGCAAATTGCAAAGAGGGAGGCTCCCTCTTAACAAAAAACACACTGACTCTACACACTTTCACCCTGCCACATTCACACATACACGCCTCCCTACCATCTCAGCTCCTTTTAGCAGTTCTCAGAATCCTTAGGTAATAATTAGATGATAATGGAAAAGGTCTTAGACAAGCACCCTTTTCACTCTCTGGGTGGATTAGCATGTGAGTGCTATGCTAATGTTTTTCCTTCCTTCCACTCCAAAACTGCAGATGAGCAAAAGGAAAAGAGTACAAAGGCAGAACCCCAGGACATGGTCCATGAATAACAATCCACTTACTGTATAATATATATAATTAATTGCATATCACGTATGACTTTTATACTGCCTTAAAGGTAGGCACTACAAGAGCCTGTCTAAGTAATGGAGACCAGACAAGCAGTCTGACATACAGACAGAATTAGACAGCAGTGTTGCAGCAGCTTCTGGATTCATCTCTATACACTGTACACACGTACACACACACACACACAGACACACACGTGTCGCCAGGAGAAGAGGGGGAAATCCCCAGAGCTGTGGGCCTCTATATGCTTGGCCATCTCTTTGTGCAGGCATTTATCTCGTGATTACATTCTGAGTGAGACGCTGGTTAAACTTTTGTACTTCATGTGAGGATTGTTCTAATCATATGCAACATGCAATTGAATGTAGCGAGGACTGTAGGCTACTGGTTATGCACAGCATGCATTTGAACAGTCAAACTTTATACGGGCAACTTAACAGGTTAGTGTACACTCAACATTGTCTCAACTCTGGCTATGTTTGTATATTGCCATTAAAACATGTGGGTGTGAGCTCTGTGACAACAGCCTGCACAGAATTTGCTTTCACAACCTTTCCTGCCATTTCATCACTGAAGTCACGTGTTTTTTTAAGCCAAAAGACTGGACAGAGCGAAAAGCGAGAAAGACCACACTCTAAGAAATGAATCATGGGGTTGGAAAATAAAGCTTAAAATCAAGAGCTTTTTCAACATTAAAAATTACATGAAGTCACATGAACATGTTTTAGACAGCTGTTAGCTTATTTTTAGAAGTTGGTCAAAATGAAAAAAGAAGAAGATTGTCTTAACTTAAAAGAATATCAATTTTGAACAAAGATGTTTCCGTAAACTTAACAATAGAAAAGTATTTAGTTAGCAGAAGTTCAATAAGAAGTGTGTGCAAGCAGAAAAGAAGGCTGAACATGCACGCCTGGACTTGTCTGCCAGAACCAAGGGGGTAAGCCTCTCTCTAGGGCCGGCGATTGCTATAGGCGACCTAGGCGATTGCCTAGGGCGTCAAAAGTGTTGGGGGCGCCGTGTCGCCCTTAGGTCTACTTCCCATTAATAACAGAATTAGAACGACAAGCGAAATAAAACGTGTTTATTAAACATGATAATCCTAGGGCGCCCCTCAGCCACACGTTTACTTGTCAACCTTTCATTACGCGACTTTTCCAGTCTACGGGTCAAACTCAAACACACAGAGCTCTGAAGCAGATCTGTGCGTCGCTTAGTGTCCACTCTCTCTGGAGAAATAGAGACGAGCAGCGGCACTGACTGCAGCGCGCCTTCCCTGGTCTGTGCAGCTTCAGGTTTATAATGGACGCGCTCTGCTGTGGGCATGCTGCGGCACATGTGTCCCTATTTCTGCGTAGTTTTGTGTTTCCACCTCCGATGTAGAGCAGCGTAGCATACAGCCACTTCCCTAAACTGTCTCATTCAGAGACCAGCGTCTCAAACGGGGCTCTGTCTGTCAGGAGGTCTGACATTTACCGTATCAGCAGAGCAATCACGTAATGCACAGCAGACTATGGTGCAGGTGGATTATTTTCTGAAATATAGTGAATTTATTCTTGTAATAGTCTATTGTATTATCATATTATATTTCTCACAATATCACAACTCCTCCAAACCTCTTAGAACACAGATGAGATATACTGTATTGTGAATGTGCACAAAGTTTTGAACATGAGCAGAAATCTTGCTCAAACACATCTGAAATATTACAGTCGAGGGGTTTATTAATTAAGTAAAATTAATTCATGTATCATTCAGGTGAATAATTTTAATATGCACATTTAAGGTGGTTACTTCCTCAACAAAAGAAGCAAAAGTGGGAAATGATGCCTAGGCTACATGTGTGCTGACTCAGATATAATTAGAAACATCGATCCAAAGAAAAATAAATAGATGAAAGCAATACAGAATGCCTGAGAGCCTTTCCAGCATAAATTGATTCAGAAAAAGGTAAAAAAAAAAAAAAAAAAAAAAAAAAAAAAAGAAGTGCTAAAAATTCACCAGAATGCAGGAAATGAAGTATTTAATGCTCAAAACTTTCAGGGGGTGGACCCCCAGACCCCCCCATCATAAGTCCCCACGCACATAAATCTGGAAACAAAACACTGGCCTTTGGGTTCCCAGACCAGTTATGATTAGACCAAATGTTGGTGCCGTCTAACTTACATGGAAACTAGAAACTAAATTGAACATACATTGCTACTCTATCGCTGACATGGCACTGTGGAGATCTGGCAATTACCTTATTATCCATTACCTTGTTTTTGTAAAAATAGGCTAACGATTGTGTCATAACCACATGACTTATTGTTTCATAGTAGAGGAATGACCGTATTACAGGAGAAGCTTGCAGGCAGTTTTGACTTACATTAGCTGTTAAATCCAAGATAAATCCAAGATTGAGGCAGAGCTGTCACAAGCTACAACAGACTTGTGGTCCAGCAGGACGACCGAGCCCTACATAAGTCTGACAGTCCATTTACTCACAGAGGACTAATAAATAAAAAGTCACTGTTTGCAGATGGCCTTTTTCTCGGAGAGTCATACAGCCGAGAATATCGCAGAGGCCTTGAGAGAAGCGGTGACCACTTGGGGCTTAGATGAGACACGTCTAGTCTGTATAACAACAGATAATGCAGAGAAACATTGTGAAAGCTGCTGCTCTGAACAAGTGGAGCAGACTGCAGTGCTTCGGCCACAGACTGCATCTTGATCCTTATCCAAAATATACATTTTTACTCAGCTGTTTTACTTAATAACCTGTGCCGAACCTGACAATACTTTGAAAATAAATGTGTTGCATGTGTGTAGAGCTTTAAAATGTAAGAAAAAAATACAGAAACTAAACATTTGATTTTAAACAACCTATTATTTCAATCAGGAGAAATGTTGTTGCAGATAAGCAAACATTTATTTGTAAGATACAATTGCAATGTAAGGAAATACACAGAATTTTGGAGACTAGACTCCATCTTAGAAGGGGTATATATACATTATTGAGGTTTAGAGACAACCAAACATATTACCCAATGGAGTCTAGACACTGGTGGTGGCGACTAAAATCCATAGACCGGAAGAACCAAAAGGGAGCCGTCAGCCGGATAAGACAGAGACACCGTGGTCGAAGAAACCTGGAGGCAGAATTTTATGAGAACATCGAGCTGCAGGCCCTGGAGCTCTGTCAGGGCAGTGGCGTTTGGTAGTCCAGTAACCCAGAAAGGGTGAGTTTGCGCACTATGCGCAGGTTTTGAGCACCGCGGGCTGCCGGCTGTGACGGAGCTCCATCTAGCTCACAGCGGGCCGGGGTCTGTGAAGGAGGACAGGCCGGGTGGCGAGGCAGTAACCCAGGCAGCATTGGCCGCTGAACCCTGACAAGATTTGCAATTAGCCATACATTTTCGTAAAACAGCCCATATTTGACATAGTTGATTTCTCGCATAAAAAAGTCTCAGAAGTGAATTTTGTAGTGGAATAGCAGAGATCTGTGTGACCTAGATTCAGAAGACTACCTGATCTCAGGTCAATTCAATTCAAAACAACTTTATTTATCCCCATAGGGCAATTCTGTTTTTAGCATACCAGTCGTATCAACAAGACAAGACAACACTTAATCAGGCATACAGACAAACAGAGAAACACTGTCAATGACATCATATTGCATAAATGGGCATCAAAATCAAGCAAGAAATACACATACGCAGGCCACGATACTGACTAAGCAGCAACCAACTCTCAAGATAGTAGCATATTAAATAAATAATAATAATACTTAAGTAAATACTAAATAAGTAATGATACAAAGGTTTTGAATGCCTGTCGCATATTTAGTTGCCGCTGTCAACAATATTTAAGAATTTAATGGCAGAGAGAATAAAAGAATTGGCATATCTGTTAGTTTTCCTTGGGGGGGCAAGGTAGCGTTGTCCTGAAGGCATTAGGCAGAATTCCTGACGAAGAACATGGCCAGGATAACTCATAACCTGTCTAGCCTTCTGGAGCACCCGTTTTTTCCAAAGGGAGCTCAGGTCTGTCAACTGAACACCAATGATCTTGGAGCAGATTTTGACAATACTGCTTAGTCTATTCTTGTCCAGCACAGACAATCCATAAAACCAACAGATAAAAGAAAATGTTAAAAGGCTTTCAATAAATGAATAATAAAAGTTACATAAGATCCTCTGCGACACATTGAAAGAATTTAGCTTCCGCATCAAGTGGATTCTCTGTTGTCCCCGCTTAATGATTGACTCTGTGTTTTTATCAAACTTCAGGTTTGAGTCAAACATGGTTCCTAAGTACTTATATGTTTCTACAATTTCAACATTTTCTCCATGAATAATGCTGTCTTCTGGGTTAAAACGATTCTTTCTAAAATTAATAATTAACTTGGTTTTTGTCACATTAAGGTCCAGGGAGTTATCATCACACCAGTTCACAAATTGTGATAAGGCACTTCCATGGCCCGATTCCATGGGCAGAGTCGTCAGAAAATTTCACAAGGTAGCTACCCAGTTGTGAAGTCCTGCAGCTATCTGTGTACATAATAAAAAGCAAGGGAGAAAGGACACAGCCCTGCGGAGACCCTGTGTTTGAAGTGAGGATACTGGACATGTGGTCATTCACAAATACCTGCTGGAGTCTGTCTGTTAAAAAATTTAAGAGCAGCAATAAAATCTGAGCAGGTATATTAAAATAAGAGGCCAGTCGCTCTATTAAAATATGAGGCTGCATCTTATTAAAAGCTGAAGAGAAATCAGCAAATAAAAGTCTTGCATGTGACTTTGGTTTTTCGAGGTGCTTATATAATCTGTCTAAGATGAAAATCTTAGCGTCATCCACACCTTTCCCAGCTTGATAGGCAAATTGTAGTGGATCTAATTTTCCATCGATTAAGGAGAGAATTTCATCTTTCAGTATTTTCTCAAAAGTTTTCATCACAAGTGATGTTATTGCCACAGGTCTGAATTCATTCATTTCTCTGGGATTATTAGATTTAGGGACAGGTATTATAATTGATGTTTTCCATATGGCGGGAATCTGACCACACTCAATACACATCTGAAAAAGAGTTGTAAACACCTCACAGAGCTGGTCCGCGCAATGACGCAAAACGCGTCCACAGATGGAGTCAGGGCCAGCAGCTTTACTTTCTTGAAAAGATTTGTGACATTACTTTGTGTTATCACTAGACCACTCTCTGGAACAAAAGATTTCCGCATTTTAAAGATATCATTCACAAAATCAGACCTTTCAAAACGAGAAAAGAAAGAATTAAAGCCATTTGCTAAGTCTGCATTTTCCACACCATTTACATGAATGACCTGCTTGGTCCCACAGGAAGATTGATTAATTGATGCCATGGATTTTATACCTGTCCAGGCTTCCCTGAGGTCTCCACAACAATACAGATTTTCAATTTTATTTCTATAATTCCTTTTGGCCTTCTTTATTTCGACCTTAACTTCTCTGGAAGCCGCTTTTTTCTCCTGGGGGTTTCCTGAATAAAATATTCTTTTCTTTTTGTTAATGGCTGATTTAAGATCTTTGGTCACCCAAGGTTTATTATTTGGGAAAATAACCACTTTTTTAGAAGGAATTACTGAATCCACACAGAATGTAATATATGATGAAACAGTGTCTGTAAGTTCATTATTATCATCACAACCGTCATAAAAACAATGCCAGTCTGTACACTCAAAGCAAGCCTGGAGGGAGGAGATGCTGGCCTCTGACCAGATTTTCACTGTCCTTTCTTCCCGCTCTAGGCGCCTGAAACATGGTTTGTATACAGGCATAAGATAGACACTGCCATGGTAAGAATCACCAAAGGAAGGCATAGGCAAAGATTTATAAGCCCCACTTACTTTGTCATAGCATAAATCTAGCATAGTGTTCTTCTGTGTGGTAGAACAAGTCACATACTGTTCATACGTCCTCAACGTATTTTTTTAATTACAATGATTAAAATCTCCAAGGATAAACTTGGGTGCCTCTGGGCAGATAGAGTCCAGTTTATGCGTGACGTCAGCAATCAGCTGGGCAGAAACTGAGGCATTGGCCCGTGGATGAATGTACACTACTGTGTAAAAGTGTCACGGTGCTGTCTGTTTTCCCTCTCCCCTCTCCCTTGTTTTTTGTCTGTCATGTGCTGAGTGGGTGTGGTGCTCCTGACTCTCTCTCCCTCCTCGTCAAGACACCTGTGGCTTCCTGTTCACCTGATTCACATCCAGCAATCACCACTCCTGTTTTAAAACCCCAGCCTTGGGGTTGTTTTGACTTTTTGTGTTTTTGTGTCCAGATTCACACTACAGCCCTGGAAGCCCAGTCTGCCTGTCTGAGCCTTGTTCTTCTCTCGAACCTGCTTCTCACCTGTCTGCCCGCTCTCAGCCCCAGGGGATATCCAACTCCTGCATCGCTCATTTTTTGTGTTCAATAAACCTCAATACCTGTTCCGACCTTTTTCCGTGTCTGCGCTTGAATCCAGACAGCCCAGCCTAACAAAAAGAGCTGTTGAAACTCACGCGGCAAATAAAAGGGACGGAGAGAAATAGTCAACAATTCCACATCTGGGGTACACATCTTCTCTCTGATCACGACAGTGTTACAGTACCTTTCGTTCACGTAGAAGAAGCACGCGCCTCCTCCTCGGTTCTTGCCGGTGATCTCCAATGACCGATCCATACGAATTGGGCTTCCAAACCCAGTTAAGATAAGATCCGAGTCCAGGTTTGCGTCACCGAGCCATGTTTCAGTAAAGGCAAGGAGACCAGTGTTTTGAACTTCCCGTTTAAACTTGGCATATGTTTCCAGCTCATCTATCTTGTTTCTGATATACTGTACATTTGACAACAGGACCGAAGGAAGTGGTGGTAATTTACGGCGGTTTTCAAGCCAAAGAGTCTTAAGTCTCCGACGCAAACCACCTCTTTTTCCTCGTTTCCGATAGCCTGACGACTTAGACGGCCTACAAAGTTCCGTCGGTATGCCCAATGATACAGTTCCCACTGTAGAAGTCCGTAAGGACAAGAGAAGCTCACGGCTTACGTGTGTAGGTCAGTTGTGTAGCCTGTGTAAATGTTGGGGCGTGACAAAGAGAGAGACTAGTGCTAAATGAGGAGGAGCCACCGAGTTGACGTCAATTTGGTGGTACGTTGTGATTTGCCCGTTTTCAGAGGCAGTTTCAAATAGTGAGATTTGCAGAGGAAACAGGTGTCACTGGGATTTTGAGGTTTTATGCAGAGAGAGTTGCATAGGAGTAGGATGATAAGGCAGTTTATGCCACACAGGTGTGGATGGTAACCTGCTTGCGGCTGCCACTAAAGTGGAAAGCCTGAATTTCACTGCCGAGGTTACACCCATAGTTCTCTGAGAAGTCTACATATGAATGCTGGCTTCATCTTCACGTGGCGTTTTCTTTAGCTCGCTGAGTGTTTTGGCTGGATGGGACCAATTGAAATGGTGCTTTGCTAGGGAGTCAAGCTTCTTGTTGAGCAAATAATAACTGCTAGCAACTCTGATATGGTGTTAGATGGAATAACTCCTCTCTGATGCAATCTATATCTAGAAGCTTGGCATTTTAATGGGGGTGAGGCTATTTGCACCCCTGGTACAATTAGCAGTGTATGCTATTTGTACCCCTGGTACAATTAGCAGTGTATGCTATTTGCACCCCTGGTACAATTAGAAGTGTATGCTATTTGCCCCCCTGGTACAATTAGCAGTGTATGCTATTTGTACCCTGGTGCAATTAGAAATTAATGCTATTAGTACCCCGCCGGTGCACACAGCAATGTGTTCTATTAATACCTCGTCTGGTACAAATATCAATGTATGCTATTTGCACCCCTGTGCATTTACAGTACCTTGGCATATATTTACACACAGTTATCCATACTACTCATGTATTACACCTTTTTGGAATATTATCGCCCTGACATTCTTACCCTAACCATAACCAATCCCACTCCTCATGCCTAAACCTAACCAACCCAACCAGAGCAGGCATATTCATGAGTCTTTCTCTACCACCCTGCAAAAAAAAAATTATTATTCAAAATCCCAAATTATCCAATCCAAATTTAAAAAAATAAGATCACCACACAGGATAATCAAACTCCAAACTCCCATACCAAAGGTAAGCGTACTAACCACTCACCAAGCAGTTCTTTCAGTATATTGAACAACTGTTTACCACTTGGTTTCTTCAAGCCTCGGTTGCTAGGTAACCATACTGTATACAAAAAAATAGGTACTAACTAACAAACTAACAGTTGTATGCTTTCACTGAAGACAGAAAGCGCAACTGTAGTATCCATTTTCCAAAACTTCCCTAATATGCCAGTTTCTGCGGTCATGGAAGATGAACGTCCGCCATGATTTCGGTGCACGCGAGCAACGTTTTTTTGTTGTGCAAATAGACACTCCGTTTTAATGGTCTATGCGAGCCCATGTATTTCGATCAGCTTCTTTAGCTGGTGTAACATAAAAGGGGCAATATCTCAGAAATTGTCTATAGGACAATTTAAGGTGTCTCATTGCTGTTGCATTGTACCGTGTGTGTAGTAGAGTGTAACAATTTTTTCGGGACTCCCGCGGGTCACGTGATTCCCGCGGGAGTCCTGCGGTACGGGAGTCAATTTCACTGTTGGTAACATGTTTGGGGCGGATAGAGCGTAGAAATCAACGGGAGCGGGACGGAGCCGGAGATTAAATTTAAAAATGACTCTGCAATGTGGTGAGTGCACCCAACGATTGCGAGGCATTTCGTTTTAGAAAAGAGACGTAGTTCATCAGGTAAATCTACCTGATGAAGGTCTGAGACCGAAACGTATTTTTCTTCTAAATAAATTATTGCTTGCGTAATGGGCAGTGTGCGGGATTTTCTCTAAAAAGTTTTAGAAAAGAGAACCACATACAACTCACAATACATTTGTCACACAGACACACAGTCTGTCAGAGCCCATATGAGCTGATTACATGGACCCCATAAGGGACAGGCATGGGCCAATTGGGCATGGGTTTGAACTGAGAACACATATATGGGTCCTGCATAGCATTTTTATGGGCCAAGTGGGCATGGGTTTGAACTGGGAACACATATATGGGTCTTGAATGGCACATTTATGGGCCAAGTGGGCATGGGTTTGAACTGGGAATGCATATATGGATCCTGCATAGAAGTTTTATGGGCCAAGTGGGCATGGGTTTGATCAGGGAACACATATATGGGTCCTGCATGGCATTTTTATGGGCCAAGTGGCCATGGGTTTGAACTGGGAACGCATATATGGGTCCTGCATGGCAGAGGCGCAAAGTAACTATGTAGGCCTATTGATTTATGTAATTACTTACTGTACAATTTTTAGTAACTTGTAGTAACTCTACATGTATGCTAATCAAGCATGTTGAGATTGAGTAATTGTAACTCAATACATTTCAAGTCACGCTAGTCACCAAAGAACAAACATTGCATACATGTAGATCTTTTGCCAAAACAATCCATCAGTCATTTTTGTTAGTCGTGCAGAAAATGAAAAATGTAACTTCCCAAAAATGTAAAAAAACTCAAAATAGGTCAAAGTTTACGCTGTGTTGAATTATGCTGATTAGTGGACTCTCAGAAAGGTTGCAGGCCTACCGTAACACTTCAAATAATAGCCCAGTCCAAGACGCCTGTCCCTTGGGGCAGAAACACATATTTAGACAAATAACTATGCTCGATATTATCGGCCGATATTGGCTTTAAAATTAAATATTGGTATCGGTTTTTGAAATGGTTTAAAATGACTAAAGTATGTACTTGTTTCGCGCTCAAAACGTTAACAGTCCATTCGGAAAGCACTGCTGCTCGCTGTGACTTCGAGGAGAACTTCATATCAGACATTCACAAATTGAGGTAAGTTGAAATATTATGTTGCCAGAAAAATAACACTGCAGATTGTACAGCCATATCATCCACACGTTTACTTGTCAACCTTTCATTACACGACGTTTCCCGTCTCAGACTCAAACACACGGAGCTCTGAAGCAGACCTGTGCGTTGCTTAGTGTTCACTCTCTCTGGAGAAATAGAGACGAGCAGCAGCACAGACACCAGGGGCATCGGACCGGGGGTAAAACCAATACTGATTACCAGGGCCCAAGGGGAGAGAGGGTGTTACAATGGACAGAACGGACTCAAACGCAATGCTCCAAAGGTGAACAAATACTTTAATAAATAAAACAAGGAGGGAGGAGTACGGGAGAAAAAAAACTAGGAAGGCGACGGACCAAAAGGGAAAACCTAGGATGGTGAGGAACGCAGGAGAAAAACCTAGGATGGCAGGGGCTCAAGTGACAAATCTAGGATGACCAGGGGGCTCAGGGAGTCGCGGGGAAACCGGGGCTGGGAAGCCGCAGAGAAGGCACTGGAACGGGGGAGCCGAGGAGGGGAGGAGGGCTGGCTGGAACGTGGAAGCGGAGGCAGAGCGATGTAGGGTGCCGCGGGAGGAGGACTGAACGGGGAGGCCAGCTGACTGGAACAGAGGGAGGAAGTGGATCAGAGAAGATGAGGCAACAATTCAGCGGAGATGGTCTGTTGAGCCGGGGTTGAAGTACTCTGCTTGATTGTAGATGGCTGGCAGGTGTGAGTGGCGGGAGAGCGGTGATGGGTGATTGACAGCAGGTGTGTGTAGTCAGCTGGCCAGCAGTAGGCAGGAGGGGAGGAGGAAAGCAGGGAGTAGGCAGTAGGGGAGGAGGGAAAGCAAAAGAGACACAGGGAGAGAGAGGCAGAGCAACAAAAAACTAACAGCAGAGAAAAATAAACAGAAACTAACAGCCAGCTGGTCCCAACCATAACAGAGGGCCCTTGAAAAGTCTGGAATATATTTTATTTTACCTGGATATTTTTATTTCCTAATAACATTTCATAATGCATATCAGATGAAATGTAAAGTTAGTGTATTGGCTGAATAACTTGGTTGATTGACTACATTTTGTATACAAAAAGGTCTCACCACCCCCTTGCTAATGTGCCAAATGGTTTAGTCCACCTGCATGCATTACGTTAGCTAGATCGGTTGAGAGCGTCTGGTGGAGCGCAAATTTCTGCTGTAGAAATTTTCTCAAAGAAAGCCAAATCAGGCTACCAAAAAGAAAGGAAAGACAGGAGCAGGAGAGAAAACAGATTGAGGGGAAACAATTGGAAACTGACTTCTTTTCAAAGAAAGGTGAGCACAAACTAGAAAACCAAATCCATGGTGCAAATCCAAACTGCTTGAATATCTCCGTGACTGTTAGCGCTAAAAACGGACTGAGACAACCCATTGAAAGAGCAGAACATGCAATTGTTGGAGCAAAAAAGAACCTTGCTAAATTGACTTATGCTCCTTTGTTTTTAGGTGCACTGAAGAGTAATGCAATGACTCAAAATGTGAACTGCAAAGAAGTGGAAATGGCGCTGTTGAAGTGGTTCACATGCGCACGTGACCATGGAGGGGAGAGGGCTGCAAGAGCCCAAAGAGAAAAAGGAGCGTCCACCACACAGATGCCATGAGTGTATTTTGTAATAATGTATTTTTTGCAGAGGTTTTTTTTTTTTTTTTCAGAAATCTTTTTTTTTTTACATATATTTTTGATTTATTTACCGGTATGTTGTGACATTTAAATTGTTTCTTAAAGATTACGTTTGTTGTTCGATGTAACAATATATTTCTTGCAGTTCAAAGCGTCAAGTGTCTTGTATTTATCTTGGACTTATATTCATTCTTCGTTTTTCTTAGATTGTTTCCTTAAACCATTTGGCATGGTTGTGCTTAGATAGGCCTTGCGTGAATTGCCCAGTTAGGACCCACATAAGATCCTTACAGAGCCCACTTTAAGCCCATAGGGGCATTCACGGTTGAATCCTGGTGCAAGCCCACTTTAAACCCCTTTAGGCAGGTGGGGCCCAAATGGGTCTGACATGAATTACCCGGTTAAGACCCACATAAGACCCTTACAGGTCCCACTTAAAACCCATCTGGGCATCCACGGCTGGCCCCTGTGTGGATCCCGGGTGCAAGCTCATTTTAAACTCCCTTTAGGCAGGTGGGGCCCAAATGGGTCTGACATGAATTACCCAGTTAAGACCCACATAAGACCTGGGTAGCCATGGTTGGATCCCGGGTGCAAGCCCACTTTAGACCAATTTGGGCAGGTGGGGCCCAAATGGGTCTGACATGAAGTGCCCAATTAAGACCCATGCAGTACCCTTACAGGTCCCACTTTTAGTATGTCTGGGCTTCCACGGCTTGCCCCAACGTGGATCCCGGGTGCAAGCCCATAATGGGGCCCACATTTGCCGCCCATGAAGCCCTCATCTGGGCCCCACATGTCATTGCTGGCTGGGTGCTTGTGTGGTGTTGCAGCTGCAGATGTTGTTGGACGTTGCTGGCAAATACGGCTGTGCTCCTAAGGTGGTGAAACAAGTTTGTGGTATTACCACTCTTGGTGGGGATGACGGTCTTGCATAATTTGCCGACGACATTGGTCTGACTACTGTCAGACTTATAAAATCAAAAAAACTGCCATACTGGCGAGCTGACTTTTCCTGTTTTATCAACAATTTCCTCGCTCGCTGTGGCACTCAATTTCAACTTAATCACTCCACGCCGCTGGTTCTGTTATTGAAGAATCCAACACGAGACAGCGATGTGGCGCAACCAAACTTGATACTGTTACATGATTGGCTGTTGTTGTTGTCACTCCCTACGTTGCTAGGTTACCAGAGAGTGAGTGCCTTTGTTCATGCAACCAAACTTGCTTCGCAACCTCTGGTTTCTTCCGACGAAGAAAAACAAGTTATTGAACGTTTTATCAAACTCATTTTCTATTGATTACGTGTCTATCGCGAGACATATCGTTATCTTTTTATCACCCAGCCCTACCTCAGCCCTTTGTTCCCTCATATCTATGAAATTTCCCCCTCATCAAGATTGGGCCCTATGCTCCCTCAGCCCTATGTTCCAAGGATTCACCACCCCATGTCTTGTATTTATTGCTGGGGGAACACAGGGCTGAGGGAACATAGGGCTGAAGGAGCATAGACACGTTCCACAATAAATAATTTTTTTGAAAAACAAATTAGATCTTGAAGCCTCACACAGAAAATTCCTGGTAGAAGCAACTGAACTTGTTTATAGTACCACACTATGCAAACATTGTGTTGGCCTTTTTAAAATGAAACATGATTCATGCTGCCTTTTTATAGTGGTGGTGCACGCATTTAACCCTCATGCCCTCTTCGGGCATTTTTGTACATTTACATTTTTGTTAGGTTACTGCTTATTTCATCAGAACCTTTCTTTTTGGTCAACATTTTTAAATCCAGTGTTTTTTACTCTTACATTTTTTTTATACTTTATTGATTAATTTTGCACCCTCTGGACACCTTCGTAGCAAAAATGTACATGTCCAAAAAACTGATATTAAATCATCATATATCAATATGTTTTTCTGCTTTTTTTTTTAATAAATCACTTAAACTCTAACTTGGTCAAAGCTACCAAAATTCAATCATTTTCAGGATGTTAACTCTTTATGCCAGTTAAATTCTTTGAAGTAATTATTATTTATGAAAAACCCAACAGAACATTAATTATTTTCCATAAAATAAATCGTAGGGGAATGGGGCTTTGGTGGTGATTAGAGTCTTGGATATGTCAAACAACAACAACAAAACTGATTTGATTGCATTAGTATTTTTTGTTTATGTTTTTTTATGACAGATACTCCCTCAGGACACCTTCGTGGACAAAAATGTCTCATTGACTTCCATTAAAACCACATGTTTTTATCTCACTGCATTAACAGTATAAAACCATGCATTCTGTAATGTCAGCATTTCATTTTGAGTGGTGATATTTGAAAGTTTTACTGTATTCCACCGGATTCATCCATTTTCCCTTTGTAGGCCGATGCATGAAATTATTGTATGTTTGCCAGTTATATTATGGAGTCAAGTGTGTGTGTGTGTGTGTGTGTGTGTGCGTGTATGTGTGTGAGAGAGAGTTTGTGTAAATCTGTAAGCAAGCGCTGATCATTTTAGGGGTGAAAAAAGGGCATCTTTTGAAGGAAGAGGCTTTAGAAATGGTCATGCAGCCTTTATCTGCCAGCAAACTGCAGGACTCATCTGAAGATGACACAAGTTTCGAGGGGGAGTCTGACACAAAATGGTCACTGGAGTCCTCCAATTCTGAGTGCCTCTAACCCTTCCTCTGAAAGTGGTGAGGTTACTGATCCTGTCCATCCTAAATGTGAGTGGACAGCAAAGAATGGGCAAGTCTGGTCTCCATCGAATACTGAGATGCTGCGCTACTTTCAAGCACCGACCGGCATGATGCCAGGGCCCACGAGCTATTCCATATCAAGAATCCACGATGTGGCATCCTCTTTTGACCTTTTCTTCACTCCTGACATGATCCATCTGATAACTGGAGCAATAAAGCAAATGACAAACCTACACGGGAGGCGTTCAATCTCAGGATGGGGTGATGTGGATTTTCAAGAGACTCAAGCATGGGACTTCTCATGGCAGGTGTGTACCGGTCCAAAGGGAAATCTACCCGGATGCCCATAGTGGGAGACCAGTCTTCAGGGTCACAATGTCCCACAAACGATTTGAAATGATAAGCTCCAGCGTCCGATTTGATGACCGACTCACCCGTCCTTCTCAACACAAGAGGACAAGCTTTCTGCTTTCGGGAACATGTGGGACAAGTGGACAGCACCTCACACTCCTGTTCAATCCAGGGGACGACATCGGTGTTGATGAGCAGCTTGTACCCTTCAGAGGCCGCTGCAAATTCCGGCAGTATATGCCCAGCAAGCCAGTGAAGTACAGGCTGAAAATCTGGGTCACCGCAGATGTTACCACATCATATGGCTGGAGGTGCCTGGTATATACTGGAAAAGCTGCTGGTGGAGCTCCGGAGATGGGCCAGGGAAAGCGAATCATCCTGGACATGACTGAGGGGCTCAAGGGGGTCACAATTACTTGTGACAAGTTTTTTACTTCCTACTCACTTGTTCAGGAGCTTCTGAGGAAGAAAGTTGCCCTGGTAGGGACCATCAGGGCAAACAAGCCTGAGCTTCCCCCCAAACTGAAGCAGACAAAGGGGAGAGCTGTTTTTTCATCTCTGTTTGCATTCACAACCACCACCACTGCAGTGAGCTACATACCGCGGTGGGGAAGAAATGTCGTTCTGAGCAGCAAACACCGGGAACTAGGTGTACATCAGAATGAGAAGCAGAAACCACAAATCATTGACTACAATCGCTGCAAGGGTGGCATGGACAACCTGTTATGGAAGTTTCCTTTGCAGCAGGGGGGGGGGGAATTTCAGAGTTTAGTAAATTGAAACAAATAAGACAGACTGAGACTAAAACCAAGTTGGGTTTTTGTATTTTATTATGAAAGATATATTATATTTGCAAATAGGAGCAACATGATTTCACAAAAGGCTGCAGCCCAGTGTGGAGTCAGTTTCTTAAATGAGTGCACAAGAACACTAGGCTTATATGCATCTTCAGAGTGACAACACACACGCACTTGGATTATTATGACGCTACAATTTTGACAGGCAATCTGATACACATGAAGACAATCAGATGAATACAAGAGACATCTCGGAGCCATCTCACCTCCTCCTCCCTGTACGACTGTCACCCTCCCAGTTACAGCTAAACTGGCATGAGAAAACTAGAGATAGGTTTAGGGTGACCTTGTACCTTTATTGGTTCAGGCTAACAGTGCTCACATAATGTTCCAGACTGCATGTCTCACAAAGTTAGAATCAAAATCTGCATGTGGGAATGAGATAGACTCTTTCAGCATTTGTGAGAGCAGTAAAGTAGAAATAAAACATAAAAATATAAGGAATTGTGCTTAAATGTAATTTTGCCATTACAAACCTTGACAAGTTATGTGATTGTATGCTTGTATTACTACATGAATAGATTCCAGACATAGTCTACTTATTCTCACTGATTGTGATGATAATAATAATAATAATAATAATAATACATTTTATTTACTGCGCCTTTCATGTGTCATGAGGTCAATCTCGCCAGCGGTCCCGTTACTAGTTTGTTTGTTTGAGATAAATATATATTTATTATGATTGCTTATTATTATTAGACCTATTTCTTGCATGTATATGAAGAATGAATTATATAAATACTTGTGAATGTTGAGGAAGGACATTTTTTCATGATCTTTGTTTTCTTGGTCATTTTTAGGTGGTCAGCACCTCCAGCTGTAGGAGGCAGACCCATCGGTGGCCTCTTGTCCTCTTCTTCAATTGCATCGATGTCTCCGCTTTCAATGCTTTTGTGCTGTTCACTGCTGTGGATCCCTCCTGGAACCAGCAAAAAACATACAGAGGTTGTTCTTAGAGGAGCTGGGGAAATCCATGGTGTCCTCAGAGATTGTGGGGAGAAAGCATCCCCCGCGTACTCTGGCTGCTTCTGCCATGGTGGTGGAGTTAAAGACCAATATTGATGCCCTGGCAGAAACCACCAACACCGTCAATGCCTCTGCTGCCGCCAGCTCCACCAGAAGGAGAGGTGTGTGCTGGTTGTGTACAGGCCTAAAAAAGAGGTCTTCTACCACCTGCACCAAAGTTAACAAGTGCATTTGTAGAGACCACCAGGTCACTTCCTATGGGATTTGCTGGTCTGCTGCTGAAAATGAAGTAAGAACTAAACACACACACATAGCTCCATAATATAACTGGCAAAAATTCAATAATTTCATGCATCAGCCTACAAAGGGAAAATGGTTGAATCTAAATGGGATAAAGTAAAAATGTCAAATATCACCACTTTTCTTCAAAATGAAATGCTGACATTACAGAATGCATGGTTTTATACTGTAAAGGCAATGAGATAAAAACATGTGGTTTTAATGGAAGTCAATGAGGCATTTTTGTCCACGAAGGTGTCTAGAGGGAGTATCTGGTACTACATAAAAAATACTATTGCAGTCAAATCAGTTTTTTGATAATCTTTGACATATCAAAGACTCTAATCACCACCAAAGCCCCATTCCCCTACGATTTATTTTATGGAAAATAATTAATGTTCTGCTGGGTTTTTATTACTTCAAAGAATTAAACTGGCATTTAAAGGGTTATAATCCTGAAATGATTGAATGTTTGGTAGTTTTGAGCAAGTTAGAAGTTGTTAAAGAAATGTATGAAAAAAATCTGAAAAAATATTGATGTGTGACGATTTAATAGCAGTTTTTGTGTGCATGTACATTTTTGTCCATGAAGGTGTCCAGAAGGAGTATTGGCACTACATAAAAAATACTAATGCAATCAAATTATTTTTGTTGCTTATCTTTGACATATCCAAGACTCTAATGACCACTAAAGCCCCATCTCCATATTATTCATTATATGGAAAAATAATATAATAATTAAATACTTCAAATAAATAAACTTGCATTTAAAGGGTTAATATCCTGAAAATGATTGAATGTTTGGTAGTTTTGAGCAAGTTAGAAGTTGATTAAAGTGGCCATATTATGCTCATTTTAAAGCCAGCCATCCTGTTTAGCATACTAATTAAATTCATTCCCACTATTGTCACTACTTCACCTTCTTCCTACACAATTCAAGCCAGCAATCCAGTGTAGCGTCAGCCTTTCAAAATACAGCATTCAAACCGCAATTTCTTCAGAAATTGCATGCTCCAGTTAACTTCTGTCCTACAGCTGGGAATAGACGCGCAAAAATGGCTCACTAGCGCCCCCTACAAAGTAAAAAAAAATTGAGGCCCTGCAGTGCGTTTAACGTAGACTCACGAAACTCGGTACACATATGTAACATGTTGAGATGTACAAAAAACGTCATTAGAGCTATACCCTAAACCCAACAGGAAGTCCGCCATTTTGATTTCAAAGTTCGAAATTAATGCGATTTTGGCCATTTCCACATGTCGTACTTTAACGAACTCCTCCTAGAGATTTCATCCAATCAACTTCAAATTTGGTCTGTGCCATCTTAAGATGTTAAAGATGAAAGTTGTTAAAAGAAAAACTTTTCGTCATAGGGCGTGGCCGTGGTGGGGCAGCCATTTTGTGCGTTTCGCCATCAAAACAGGAAGTGGGTGTAACTTGAGTTTACATTGCCCAATTGGCTCGAAACTTTTCAGGATTCATAAGAGTCCAACCCTGAGGACAAACAAAGGCGATATTTACTTAAAGTCATAGCGCCCCCTAGTGGCAACAGGAACATGCGTGGCATGGCGGCTATTTTGAGTGTTTAGCGATGAACGAGAAAGTGGCTGTAACTACAGTCTACATTGTCATATCTGCTTGAAATTTCAAGCCTATGCACTCGCGCATAGGCGCGACGGCCCGTCCATCGCTGCTTGCATCTTTAATTGTAATTTGAGATTGTACCAGAATAGCTTTACATGGTTTAATTTTCAAAAAACACCATATTTTTGTTGTACTGCACATTGCTGCAGCTCCTCTTCACCCTGTGTCAGGTCTCTGTTTTAGCTACAGAGTGAGACCTCTCAACTTCTGTAACATCTTTGTTGTCAGTCGCACATGCGCAGTAGCTAGGTAAGGATTACGTGAGCTAGCTAGCGGTTTCTCCAACTTCGGCCTGTACAAGGCAGGATTAGCCGGGAGACTTCTAAATGAGGGCGCACATCCAACTTTGTGTGGAATACCTGCAGATCATACAATTTATTTTGTAGATTAGGGTGAATTTGTTTGTGTTGTAGCAGTGTTTTGCCATTGAGAACGTGTGCATGCTAACGGTTAGCCCCCTAGGCCCCTCGTTTCATCTAGTGACATAGAAAGCCGTGCAGATTTTGACCAGCTCACAGGCAGGACACATTCAGAAACCGTATCTCACTCAAAACAGCATGGATATTTTTTTTTCAAAGTTTGTATGCGTGTGGAAGCACCTGAGACACAAAATAACCCCAAATCCCAGAAGAAGTGATTTTTTTGTAATACGGGCACTTTAAGAGATGTATGGGTGGAAAAAAGCAGAAACAAATATTGTGTGATGATTTAATAGCAGTTTTTGTGCGCGTGTACATTTTTGCCACAAAGGTGTCCAATGTTACGGTAAATTTGAGGAGGGCACAAGGGTTAACTCTGAGTGAATCTACTCTGAGTTGATTGAACTCAGATCAGCTGTTTTGGAACCAAAAACTCAGTTTCCCATCCCTGAAACGGGCCTCAAGTCCAACGAGACTAACTGTGAAAGTTTTGTCTAGGATCTGTCGCTAAGTGGAAAAAGAACCAGGTATATGAAGAAGAGGTTGATTGTGGCTGATTAGAAGCCGCTGGACACCTTACACACCTGGAGAGAGAACAGAACACTGCTACACAGAGGCAGTGGTCCTGACAGATATGTTGATGAACAGTTAAACACAGCATTGAATTAAGTAAGAATTAAATGTGGAAATGAACCCCCTTCTTAGTCTTCCACAGTGTGTGTCCTTAGAATCTCAGACAGGCCACATAAATTCAAACGGTCAATTAAAAGACCCTGGCACATTCTAACTTTTCATAGAGGGAGAAACTTTAAAGACAAACTTGTATACTCAGATTGGCTCCAAACCAATCCAACTGTCGTCACCCTTACCAGAAGGCACTTTTAAATGTGGTCCATGCACACAATGCCAACATACGACTAAGTGCATTTCCTTTTTTCATACCATAACAACAAAAAAGTACGAAATCTAAGGCACAATTTCCTGCACGTCCACAGGAGTCAGAAATGCTAACAAAGACAGTCCAGTTGCCCTGCATTTTGCACACACAGTATGACATACTGGTGTACTGGCATTTACAGAGTTCAACAGTTCAAATTTCCAGACGAGGAGGTAACCTAAAGCCAGCCTTAGATGTGAAGCATATTGGATAACTGAACTAGAGACCCACGCACCTTAGGGAAAATATGAGGACCTGGAGCTCAGGGTCTTCCTGTAGAATGTCCTGTCTATTGACATATCCTGGAACAGGCTTTTTTTGCCATGCCTTCATTTTTTAGGGCCATTGACAGAATGCTCCCTCCTTACATTGCTTCACTGTTAGAGTGAAACTCCGGCCGTTATCACACATCGTCCAACAACAGGGGCGTACTGACAATCTGTGCATTCTGGAAAAGTCCAGAACGGCCGTCCAACCGACGGCCGTCGGCAAAAAAAAAAAAAAAAAAAAAAAGGTCTATTAAAGTGATATTAACAGCCAACAGCAGGGGGCACAAATACAATTACTTATATAATACGTGTAAAAATAAAACTGAAGAAGAAGAGTTGGCCTACATCATTAGACGTGAGTTAATTTCACATCAGCATTACTGGTAAGTGCCAGGAGCAGGAAACACTATAGGCTGCCTTTATCCCTATTTTAGCGAACTGCATGTTGTCAGCTCAACATGAGGATGTTTAATAATTTCTGTTAGGTTAATTTGAAACATTAAACGCATTAGAAATGAATCGTGGCTTGACCGCAATTTTTCACTTGGTTGTATATGAGAGGTTATAGTGAACTCACTTTTGCTGCTAGGATGAAGATTATGATATTAAATTAATCGGGAAGACATCAGGCATGCATTGGTACCACTCTAAACATGCTAACAAACAGGGAAGGGGGCTAAATAATTCACCAAATGTAACCAAAAGTTTAACCATAAAAATCCTAGCTTGCACTTTCTGTCTGTCTTCCATCAAGTGCAGTTTTTCCTTGTCTTTCATATTTTGTTTTCTATTGTCGAACTGGCAAAGACCTGGTGGTTGTTTGTGAAAGCTTCAGAAACAACATTGATAGGGCCTAGTCATTTTCATTATTTCACAGCCTTAATATGAATCAAAAGTGTAATATGACATTGAGAAAATATTAAATAGGTTATTCACTGCAAATTTTTTAACACAAAGTAACACGTTATATACATTTATATTTGAATAGTTATAGTATATAATAACTAACACTCTCAGTGTAGTTTTGGTATAGGCCTACAATATATCTAATCCCCATGTTCAGGTACAGCAAGTAGCCTACTTTATCTCTGAAAGTGTTGTCAGTAATACTCTATACTGTTTACAAGTTTGTGTAATTTGGGGTTTCTGTAGCCAGTGACATTCATTATTCATTATTTGTATTTTAATTTCAATGCAGATGTAATGGCATTGTACATTTTTTGTTTTTATTTGAAGGCTGAGGCTTCATTAATAAACACAACCCCATTATCATTTGAGATGTTACTTGCTATGAATACCTTGTCTGATAGGCTACAGTATTGTGGCATTGTATCAGGACATCCTGGCTAGTGTCTGTCACGCACGGCTAAGGGCAAATGGCCGGATGATGGGCCTATTTGAGAGAAAGTCCAGGGCTGTTTTTTAGCCCCAGTACGTCCCTGTCCAACAACCTGCTCTTACTTAAGGTCCCGAAGGTACAGACAGAGCTAGGGAAATCAGCATTCTTTTTTTAATGCGCCAACCACCCAGAACAAGCTTTAACAATCAGTTAAATAAATCTTCTTCCGACATATGGGAAATGTAGAGCAATGGTGTTAAATAGTCCTGTTTGTGGTTGTAATTGTTTTTAGTAATTTAATTGTTTTTGATTTTATCTTGATTATTTTATAATTTATTTGGTTATGTCCTTGATTTCACATAATTTTTTGAATGACTGCATGTCCTTGTTTCTACTCCAGTCATTGTATTTCACAAGTTTTGCATTCTTTGTGTATTGTGTTCAAAATTATATTGTGTATTAATTTTCTTTAAACTCGGCTACATTGAAAATGAGGACTTGGCCTCAATTGTAGCTCTGAGTACTAAATAAAGGTTGATGATGATGAATTGACGCAGGTGGACTTATTTGGCCTGTGGCTATTTTTGGTGGTTGATTTTGGATTATTCTTGATTTAATAACATGGGGGCAGTGAAATGGTTTAAAATTTAGACTGTCTTTGAAATCCACTGAAGTATTCTGCATGTTTATTGAAATCTACAGAGAAATAAGAAAAATATTTTTTGTGGGTAAAGTTGACGGGCAGTTGTGTGTTATATACTTTGAGTTATGTCTTTTTTATGTACCACTGACTTAAAAAAAAGTTTTTATCATATGTGTGATAATGGAAACACCTCGAGACAGCTGTGGATCATCGTGTAAACATGACTTGTATTTAAGCACCATGCACTATGTAACTTTACTACAAGAACCCATAAACCTTTTTGGCTGGATCCGAATCACGGGCGGATACAAAAAATGTTAACAGACTATTAACAAAATTGCAAGATAGGGCATGCCTTGGCGGAGGTCTGTGCTCTCTGAGTATATATATATATAAACATAAACACGCGGCAGTACAATATATTGCGGTTATCACACAATCTTTTCTTAACATGGTGGTTCTCTGATCACAGCATGTGAACAACTTGAGGAAACAGAACAGCCAGCTGAATCTAAGCGTGAACTAAAGAGAGTTACTTGTGGACCCCTTGTAAGCTCAGTTTTCTGACCTGGCTATTTCTAAAACCCTGCGAATGGCCATGAGCCTATAGCTCAGATGTCCTCTCAGAACACAGGGCCCCTGTCCGTCCCCAGAGTTAAAAAGAAGTCAGCAGGCCACAGGGCCTTTTCCCATTATGCCCCCTTGAAAAATCTTTCTATGGAATCCAATCTTTAAATCCAAAACTCATCTTTTTGCCTTAACTTTCAATTATTTGCTTATTCTTTCATTATCCGGCTGGCGGGTTGGTCTCAAGTCTCAATGTAATATAAGCTGCGTAATCCTGCCAATAAGAATAATATTAACCTTTGGAAAGCCACTGCTTCTCAATAAACCTCTGGTGTTTGTGTCCCACAAACACTGCTGTTTCTCTGTCTCTCCCTCCCTCCCTCTCTTTTTTCTTAGGCTTCTCTGTGCTGGGCCATCGGCCATCCCGGTTGTAAATGATCCGCTCAGTTTTGCTTCTTGTATGTTTGGTAACCTGTCCTCTTTCCCGGTTGCATGGTGGAGAGGAGGTTGTATGGGTCAGGCTCTAGCTGTTTGGCGACACCTGAAAGCTGCTTGACATCCTCCTGGACCCATCTTTCTCACTTATGTTCTAGGGATGTAACGATATGTCAAATGTTGCAATACCGCAATAAAAAAATGTATCAATACCAATGTGGGAATGACAAAATCTACAATATTACATTATGTCACTAGTACAGCTGCGTTCTCCTATCTCTCTTGTGTATATATCATTGAAAACTGTGTTTTCCTCAATCCTTGTGTGCAAGAAAAGCAGTGACAACCACCGTCTTCACAGAGAGATTGGAAACGAGAAATTGTCGGATGAAGAAGATACTTGCGGCGACGAAATTAAGATATTGAATTTGAGATTGTGGATGCTCCATTGACAAGCTCATGTGTGGCAGATAGCCTTTCTCTCTTCCCCAGTCTTTGTTTAAGGTTTGTTTAGGGCCTCAACACAGCCTGCAAGCACTTCCGGTCGGTGGAGCAATGGTGGTTTCCCCGGTTTCTTGGTTTATACAAAAAATGGGAAAAAACTGAAAACAGACGTTTTCATTCTTAGGAGCCCTCCAGAAAGCTCAGGTACTTTCCCCAATTTCTAGGTATATGCATCCAATCTTGCAAACCGTTTATATGACATTTTTTCAAACGCCCTAGCCATCTCACAAGCCCACTCCTGGATTGACAGCACCCCTTCATTCCTCCATCCTCTTAAAATAATCTGTCTAACACAGCAGAAGCTGCGCATTATTATGAGTCCCTCGCCGACAAGTCACTCCATATTCTTTATGAACGCCATCGTCTTTTGGGGGGGCATTTAAGTGCCTTGACTCCATCCTTGGCCTTGATTTCAAGTTTGGCAGGATACAGGATTCTGAATCTCACCTCTCTTTCATGAAGCTTTTTCTTACACTCCTTTAAAGCTTTAGTGCGTAACTTTTTGATATTAATGAACATCCGTTACATTCAAGCCATTGCCAAATGAGTTGCTACAAAGCTAATCAAGAGTATCAGCTCCACACAACTCTCTCTGTATCTCTCAGCATGGCTATGTTCTGAAGATTGTGTCATCTGGTGATTTTCGCGCACAGAAACTCGAGGGAACATAATTACCTCTTCTGAAGAGTCAATCATGTTTTTTTAATCCTCCGTGTCCTTCGTGGTTACCAAACTTTCTGCTTGGACTCAGATAAACTCTTGGTAATAAAACAGCAGAGCACTCTCTACCCGTTGAGTCGAAAATCAAGCGCTAAGTGGAACAGCCCTGGAGGCCTGGAGAACTTCCGTTGTATAATATGCAGCGTTTGTTTTGTTGCATTTGTTTTCGGGGATTGTGTGCATTTCTTTTTGCATCATTTCTGTTTTTTGGGTTTTGTGCTTTTCTTTTTGCATTGTTTGTGTATTTGCAGCGTGTTGCTGTGTGCTGGCATGTGTTGTCAAATTTATGAAGATGTTTTCTTAATTTGCTTGTGTTTTGTCTATTTGCGTGTGTTTCATTAAGTTGCAGTGCGTTTTCCCCTGTTGGCCACCGCATTTAATGAATTCTTCAATCACAGCAGTTAATCTGAACACAGAGAAAAAAGATTACCTGTTGTAGTTGGGAGCCTCTCTGCGGGCAGCCTCCTTGGATTCTTATTTCCCTTGTTCCAAAAAGAAAGCAAAAACAGTTTTGCTGTCTCCAGTTGTCTTTAAGTCCAGTTACAGCATATGTGTGTCAGCAGGAAAGCAGTCTCCTCTCCACAATTGATAGAGTGCTGAAGAAAAATCCCATTGCAATAAAGCAACTCTACAAGGTACCTTTTGAGAAGAATGGTAAGGGAGAGAAGGAGCTGAGGTACAGTATGGACAGGTAATAATTCATTATTGTACAGTACACAGTGCTGTAATCTCCTTGTCTTTCAGTATTGACAATTACAACCTGTATATGCAGAATATGTAACACAACATGGTAACTGTATGATTTACAAAATCAACTGTAAATTATTTCCTAAATTTCTAAATTGCTTTACTAATTTTTATAGAAAGTGATGGAGCTGGAAAGTGATGAATAACCACACATTTTTGTGTATGATGATTGGCAGGATTCAACTTGACTGAAGTCAGGAGACATGGGCGCGTTGTGTTTGATCAAGCCATGTCTTTGGAGACACACTCAAAACAGCTCGTCAAAAATTGCTTTTATCATCTTAGGAACATCTGTAAAATACGCAAAATATTGTCAAAAAAGGATCTGGAAATGATAATTCACGCTTTCATATCAACAAGACTTGACTACTGCAATTCTGTTTTTTACTTGTCTGAATAAGTCCGCCCTGAACAAACTGCAAATTGTTCAAAATTCTGCTGCTAGACTTTTAACAGGTGCTCCTCGAAGGTCTCATATCACTCCAGTCTTGTCGGCTCTCCATTGGCTCCCTGTAAAATTCAGGATTGATTTTAAGATTTTAGTACTGACTTTCAGAGCCTTAAACGGTCAGGCCCCAGAGTACATCCTGGACCTTTTGAAGCTGTATTCCTCTGGCCGGACTCTTCGGTCCGCTGGCCAGAACCTGCTTGTAGTCCCTAAGACTCGTTATAAGACCAGAGGGGACCTGTCTTTTGAGTTTGTTGCTCCCAGACTATGGAACGCCCTGCCCCTGTCCATGCGTCTGGCAGACTCTGTTGTCTCTTTTAAAAAGGATCTGAAAACATGTTTATTTAGGAAAGCTTTTGGTTGTTGGGTTTTCACTAGTGTCACTTTAATTTTACATATGTATATACATTTTACATTGTTTGTTTTACCTCTTCTTTTGTACAGCACTTTGTGATTTTATCTGTGAAAAGCGCTTTATAAATAAATTTTACTTACTTACTTACTTACTTATTATTGGTCAGCGAGCCACTGTTTATGGGTAACTACCGTTTTTTTCAACCTATTTCATCTACCCCTATTTTCCTATGTTTTTGTGTGTAAGTGACTAATGGGAACAACAATCTTTGACATTGGTCCAGTATGAAGCTAGATCGCTGCAATCAGCAGTGGCGAAAAAAGCTACAATGTAAGTTAATAGGGCAATTGTCCAGCTTGTATTTACCTTCACAAAAGTTCTTGTTTTCCCGCTCACAGGCTCAGATTAATATTCTAAATGTCTGACAACATTATGGAAAGGATTTCTAAGGAGTCCTACTTCTTTATTAAAGAGTACGATCCTTTTTTTGGCGCCTGGGTAGCTAACCTGGTAGAGCAGGCGCCCATATATAGAGGTTTACTCCTTGACACAGCGGCTATGGGTTCGACTCTGACCTGTTGTCCTATGCTGCATGTCATTCCCCCTCTGTCTCCCCTTTCATGTCTCAGCCGTCCTATATAAATAAAGGCCTAAAATGTCAAACAAATTATCTTAAAAAAAAAAAAAAGAGTAAGATCCTTTTTTTTTTTTTTATAAAACATATGTCCATATTGCTAAACCCACCAGACTCCATGTAAATAAACAGTAATTTTAGCATCGTAAAATACACTTAATTCAAAGTCGACAGAAACAAAATAAAACTATGAAAAGCCATTTTGAGTTGTCTTTCCACTTTTCCAACCATCGCTCTAGTTTTGGTTAAAATAAACACATAGTTTACCGATTAAATGTGGAAATATATTTTCTATTTACACGCTAAAAGTATAGCTTTTTTAAATGGAGTCTGGTGGGTTTAGCGCTAGCGAATTTAGAGCAGTTTCTGGTTAAATATAGAGGTCTTAAAGAGGTTTTAAAAGTCTTATCTCTGAAGGGATCCTTTCCATAATGTTGTTAGACACTTAATATTAATCTGAGCCTGTCAGCGGCAAAACTCTTGTGAGCACTCTTGTGAAGGTAAATTCAAGCTGGACAATTGCCCTATTAACTTACATTGTAGCTTGTTTCGCCTCTGCAGCGATCTTGCTTAATACTGGACCAATGTCAAAGATTGTTGTTCCCATCAGTCCCTTAGATACCAAAACATAGGAAAATAGGGTCCAGGTTGAAAAAAACGGCAGCTACCCTTTATTGTACCAGCACTTAAAGAGCGATGGAGCTGGAGGCTGATGAATCCCCACACATTTTTGTGTATGATGATAAGGCAGGATTCAACTTGACCAAAGTCAGGAGACATGGGCGTATTATTGGTCGCCGAGCCACTGTTAATGGGCCAGGCCAGCGTGGAGGAAACATTACAATGTGTGCTGCCATATGTGAGAATACTGCACTCAGCGACATTCCCATCATTGGGCCCTATAACACACAGTGTCTCTTCACTTTCCTGGAAACTCTTTACAGGGATATTATTCCTGACAATGAGAGGGGGTTGGTAAGAAATGACTTGCCAACATATGTTATAGTTTGGGACAAAGTAAGTTTCCATCGTTCAAAGACAGTTGGGGAATGGTTTGTTGCCCACCCATGTTTTTTTTGATGTAGTTTCTCCCACCATACTCCCCATTTCTAAATCCTATTGAGGAGTTATTTTCAGTATGGAGAAGATGGATGGTATATGATCACTGTCCTCACGACTGGTTGTCCTTACCCAGTGCAATGGATGGTTGTGAGGATATCACAGCAGATTGTTGTAGGGGGTGGCTGCGTCATGCCAAAAATATTTTTCCTTTGTTGCATTGCAGGGGAGGACATCAGGTGTGATGTTGATGAAATGTTGTGGCCAGACAGAGAGGAGAGATTGGAACACCCGTGAGGTTGATACATTTGTAGGATCTTTTCTTTTCTTGCACATATTGTACAGTAGTTTCTGATCATTTTGCTGTTGTATATCTTTTTTTCTGTACAAGCATTCTTTATGTATTTGTGGTTGGCTGGTGTGTACATAAAATGAGTGTCAGGCCCGCTCCCTCTGAATAGTAGGTGTCAGGGGCGATTTCAGGATTTTTTTGAGTGGGGTGCCACCCCGGGCGCCCCCTCTAGAGGGGGGGGGGTCCGGCAGGTGTGTGTGTGTGTGTGTGTGTGTGTGTGTGTGTGTGTGTTTTAATTGCTGGGGAGGATCCAGCTGCTTGTTAGCTTCTGCCTCACAGCAAGTTGGCACTGCAGAGTTTGATCCGGTTTCCTCCGGTTTCCTCCGGTTTCCTCCCAACATAACAACATGCATGCTTGGTAACTAAGACTACAGTTGAAAATTTGTCAGAGTCAGATTGTAGACGATTCTTCAGTTAGTCCATTCCAGTCACTTTTGTTTGTTTCAGTCACTTATCTCTGAGTACACTGTCTGCATTTGGGTTCAAATTGTCATTGTCATAAATGTTTTGTTGAAAGTATAGTGTGTGCCATTGCTGACATCAATACTATTCAGCTGCCCACATATACAATGTTTGCAATTGAACATAGTGGGTAACTGTCGGACTGGAGGGAAAAAGGGGACTGAGTACCCAGGGCCCTCATGTGAGGAGGGCCCAAAAAGATGCTAGAATGAATAACTGTGGATGTGGGGAGGGGCCCATAGAAAATGCCTTTCTACAGGGGCCACAATTTTGTGGTACGCCCCTGGTAACTATCACACTTCTAAAGTACACTCATTTGACTTTTAATTATGGACATGTAATTTTAGCAAATCCAGACAGCTAGCATCTGTCCAATTCGAGTTTTCTATAACATGACTAAAACAACTTTTGAACGTAAACGTGTTCCACCAAAACAAGTTCCTTCCTGAGGCTATTTTGCAGCCGCACAGTAGTTCTGTCCGGAGCTTAGCGCCGCCCATGATGATTGTGATTGGTTTGAAGCAATGTCAATAAAGCAGACAACGTTTTTCCCCCATCCTGGAATTCTGTGTGTACTAGCCAGACACTCCTTTGCAGCGCTGTGGAGGAAGGTCTGATAACCCCCCCGCATGTCTAGCTCCTGTAGAGGCTTAGATGCTTTGAAAAATGTTGCCTCTTTTCTTTCCCTTTAGCATCAATGTTGTAAAGTAAAATTTTATTGTATTTAATAAAACCGCCCAAAACCTTAAATTATTGTTCAATAAATTTCCCTTCAGTCAAAAGTCTCCAGACAAGATAATGTTTTGGGCTTTTCCGCCTTTATTTCATAGGACAGCTAGGTGTAAAAGGGGACAGAGAGGGGGAAGACATGCAGGAAATCGTCACAGGTCGTATTCGAACCCTGGACCTCTGCGTCGAGATCAAATCATTCCAAACCCACATTATCACTGCCAGAGCGGTAGATGGCTCTGTCACCAGGTTTGATATAGCTGGCTCATCATTGAGCAAATAGAGCTGTGACTCTCTGTCAGTCTGGCTACAGTGCTGAACGAACCCTTGGGTTGTTCTTATTTTCCTCTAGTAATGATGAGTAATAGGCTGCTGGGACTTCCTATACTTTTTCAGATTGTCTTGCAAGACTAAACAAGATTCTTCCAGATTGGTGGACCTCCATTTTCCCACAAGTTTGCATTTTAATTTGCAGGTTTGGGAGTTATACCATAGAGCGTTCCTTTGTTGCATCATCGTCCTTTTTTAGAGGAGCAACAGAGTTGAGTGTTGTTTGCAGTCAGCCTGTAACACTGTCTACAAGATGATCAATTGGAAAGGGACTAAAGTTAACATAGGAGTCCTCTGTTGTTGAGGAATTGCATCTAATTAAATGCCGATGGAATTTAGCCACAGCACTATCAAGTAGACATCTAGTGTAGAAACTAGTGCATATAGCCAGGTACTAATTATGTAAAAGGTATTAAAAATGGTCTGATAAAAGTGTTCTGTGGAAATACAATTAAATCTTCAATTTCAATGCAAGGTTGGTTAAAACAGTGAGTGGGTTTATGTACACTCTAACTGAAGCCAGTACAATTGTGAGATAAATGCAATACTAAGGCAAAACTTGCTTAACACTCAGAAAAAACTTTTTATTGTTTTTTCATTTTGTTAAGTAAATCCAGCAAGAACAGCCAGACAATTGGAAGAGCCCTTTCATTAATCTATACACAAACAAATATAGAAACCAATGACTAGACTCCTCCAGTCAATTTACAGAGGCTCTTCTCCTGGCGGCCTAGGACTCCTCTCATCCATTCGTCTTTCAGTGGCTACTCTCCTTCAGTTGGCCTGCAGATAGTATCAGGAATTTAAAGATTCTAGCATGTCAATTCTGCTTTTTAAGTTATTGGTGTTCTCTTTGTTTAAATAAATACATGGACATTGTTACATTTTACTGTTATGTCCCTTGATGTGGTATGTGTAACAGGGCAAAAGTGTTGATGCATGATTTGTTACTTTGCACAGTTTTATTGTCATGTTTTAAGATTGTTTGCTGTCTTTTTATCATGTACTGTTTTTAACACAAACAGCTAAACCTACCGCTCCTGAACTGCACACCCACAACTCACAACAGCAAATCAACACAAGGGGCAGAGGACTGTATTACGAATCAAGATCAACATGCCCTTGATTTCCTTCAGTTACCCGGCTTCACCTAACCTAACAACCACGGTCCCTGTGTCACAACGGTGGTTAACAACTAGTTCAATCAACCCAGGGTTTCCCAATCCAGCGACGTGCGCGTTCACATAAAAAGGCAGTGTTTGTGCAGCATGACTAATTGCAAACATCTACCAGAGCCGCATATTTAAAAAAAGAGAGCAAACTATAATTCTACATAAATATGAAGAACACAGACACGGTTTTACAGGCAAAACGCAATACAGTTGCTGCTTCCTAAAACAGGAAGGAAAGCTGGCAAAAAAATAGACGACGCTGTAAATCACAACGCTTATCAATATCACTTCCCCATCAGTCAGGCACAAGATCTGACCATAATTACACTTGTGCTTTCCATAAACTGTCGTTGCTTTAGCTATTATTTCAGTTGCGACCCCCGGCATGAAATACAAAATTCAAACCGATGTGTGGCATTGGCAAGACACGGCTCAACAAGCCGACAAATAGCACATACACAATTACAATTCCACTGAAAATCTTTATCTTTCATAAAAATACCCATCAGGGAATGTTATCGGGGTTGTCGGTCTCTAAATGTTTTTATTTTTCTGAGCGCACCTCTCTGTCTCTCTCTCTCTCCGCGCACCGAGCTCCACCTGATCTTCTAAGAACGGTGACGCTGTTAACAGTCGAGTACTGATTGATCAGTAGGCGGTGCTTTTACACTGGTTGATCTCTAATCTCCAACATAACCTGCTCCCGACCAGCTTAGGTGTTCAGCATAAGTTACCACGGCGATTGAACCCGGTAACAACTGATCCACCGTCTTGATACAGAAAACCCTGGGTTGAACCTGAAGTTACCTCGTTAACGCCAAATCTTGCTTCGTAGTACAGGCCTCTGGTGTACAGGACCTATTTTAATTTGCTTTAATTCAATCTACCATACCCCCTGCCAGATACGGCCTGTTGTACACTATACATCTTTGTTAACACGTGACAGCAATGTGAAAGCAAAGTAGGTCCTCACTTCGCTTTCAGGAATTGAGAAGCGTAAACTATATGGCAAATTGTTTAATAATTCCCCAGTTCTTAGAAATTTGAAAAGGCTTTAAACTTACTGTAGTCTAGTGGATAATTGCTTTCAGTAAGCAGGAGGTTGGGTGGAACTTCACATTCCTGTAACCACGTCTAGATCCAAAGTCCACTCTGTGCTGAAGCTTTATTGGCTCTCTGGGCAGATGCAAGCCACAAATGGTCTGCCCAGTGCTCTAGCAATTGAGGAAAACATCTTTTTTGTGGAGGCAGCTATCCTGCTCATGGGTGGACATTGCCGTTGCTCTGTTTGGTCTTTCAACGTTTCTTCTTTACACAATTGTGTAGTGGAAAAAAATAAAAACCCAATGTTAATATTAATTGTTTTACTTCCAATACTGACTCACTTTGTGTATGAAAAGCTTTGCATAGAGGGGCTTTCATATTGACACTACATAAGTGAAAAATACATGAAAAATAAATAAATGCCAGTACATGTTAATGTTCAAGATAGTTGAACCTACGAAGGACTGCAAACTGTAGCAATACAGTCTGTTGTTTTGCTAGTAAATCTCAATCTGAAAGCTCAATTGTCACAGAATGAACAAAACTTTGATGTGTTACCCTGTAGCTGGCTCCTGTCCTGGTCCCTGGTCAGAGAGATGACAGGTGTAGTCTTGCCAGGCTTCTTCTTTTTGCTGCACAGTTTTTTTAACTTCTTGAAGAAACCACAGGTTGTTTTCTTGGCTGTGTTCCGATGAGGTTCTGGATATGTAGGCATTCCCAGCTGTGTCCTCAGTGCTCTCACAATAGCCTCCTCAAAAGTGGGATCCCCTGATTTTATGACCTCTTTCAGTTCATCTACTGAACCAAACTCCAGCTGGAGGTCGCTAATGCCAGCTTGGTAAATGTCTTTGAAACTCCGACCCATCAAGGTGTCATAGAAGTGGTTGTACAGCATAGGGTCCACATCTTGAATCTGTTGAATCACTTTCTTTACAACCTCACTAATCATTTCACTGTTTTCAATACCGATGACAATAAGCATCTCACGAACCAGCAGAGTCAACAGGGATGCATGAAAATTGCCTCCCAGCAACTGTGCCTGCATTAGCTCAAGCGGCTCAGGGATAACTTCATATGTGACGATATTTTCTTGACTCAACACTGGAGCAATGTTAGGAGAAGGAGTTACAGGCACTACTTCTAAATGGTCCCCTGCTGCATGTCCTACAAACACAAAGTCAGGATCTACAGACAATTGTTCGAAAGCGAGTGGAGATGGATAATAAGACTTCTCTGAGTGTAGTTCTGACCAAAGGAGAACCTGCACAGCACAACGAGTAACAACCTCTGCTGTCCTCAGGTAAAGGGCATGAGCAACAATGCCTGAGTCGGTGACACCCTTTCGCCTCAGGTTTCTATAGATCACAGTGTCACAAATGCGAGTTCCGGCTGGCACTAACGGAATCTGGTAGTCACGTCCAGTCATTACCACATTAAAGGTTCTGTCTGTGAGTTCCCTTAGTTTAACGACCTCCAGCCAACTGTCTGTCTGCACTGCCCCCTGCAGATCTACTTCCAAAAAATCTTGTACCAGTTCGTCAGCTATATTCTTGATAGATTCCATCTCTATGGGACTTAAACGAGAAGAATGGTCCTCCGTTTTAGAAATTACTGTAATTGAACTGAAGGGACACCTATCAGAATGGGACTCTGTGTCGTTGGTGTCAGGCACAGCACCTGGTATGGAATCCAAACCACAATAGGAGGACATGGCAGACTCTTGTCTATCTAATTTCCTGTCTTCCACAGTCAAAATGTGTGTCTTTGAGCCAACTCTAATACAAACATCTCCATGGTTGCTAGGGCTCATTTCACAGTTTGACATTTGAGTGTTTTTTAGGACTTTCAGCATGCGAATGATGTAAGTCTTCACCAATTTCTTTAAGTCACTTTTGGAATTTAAATTGAATATAGGGGGCTCCACTTCTCTGCCTGGTTCATACAATGCAGTCTGGCTCCGCTGATCTTCAGTCATCTTTTGAGCTTGCTGCTGAGCTTCGAAGGCTCCTGTCAGTATGGTGGCAAACTGACGAACCATATCTGTAAGTTCTCCAATGGAAGTCACACAGCCACTGACAAAAATCACAGGAAGTCTAGACTCCAGGGCGGGAGTCTGAGTGAACAAAGCCAAGACTGAGTTGACGGTCTTTGAAATGTGTCTCAAAAGTGACTTGGAGAATTCCTTAGTGGCCACAAAATTCTGGACTTTGATCTTCAGGGCATTAGCCAGCGCCTGTTCAATAGAATCCCCCAGGTAGATGTGGATTCGGTCCTCAGTTAGGCCGAGGACAGATGGAGAAAAGGTGCCGTAGTTTCTCATGTATCTGTAGACCTGTGGCATTACGACATCCACAATAGCCTCTGCAAAGATCTGGATGATATCCATGCAAGAATTGGCCAGCCCAGCTGTCGTCACACAGCTCACCAAGCCATTTGTCATTAACTCCCAATGCCTGAAAGAAAGCAGTCAATGTTGTGGCATAAAGATTCAGATACCCATCTGAAAAAAACTAATTTATTCACAATTTTTACACAAATGTAAATTTTTGTACAATACAAAGACATAAAACGTTTGTTTTAAAGAAGGGTTTGGATTCAATGTAAGGGATTCCCTCTGCCATTTTCAATTCACCTTCAACATTCACAATTCATGTATGCACTGCCACTTTGCCACTTTTATAATAACAATGTGGTCATGACTTGACATGTCCTAATAATACTTGTAAAGACTATATTTTTAGCTGTAGCACTTACTTTGTGGTAATTTGTATCAAACATTTGTTGATTGTAAAACAGACTTCCTTTGGATCAACATGTGGCAGGTCAATATGCAGAGTATCAGGCGTTTGCACCAATGCAGCGGAACACCCTGATTGGTTCTGGGCTGGTTGTTCAATCATAGTGATGTTCCTCAAGAAGTCTGAAAGAAGCAAATTAAACCAAAAAACGGAGCATTTTCATCTTTGCAGATGTGGTATTTTTGCAGGGTTGTGTAGGGTCTTTAATTAAAAAAAATCTAGCCTTTATGAAACTAGTACAGTGCCTGTTCAAAATGTGACTCATTCGAAAGGGCTGATTGCTTGGCCTATGGTAGTGCTGCTTGTAGAATTATCCAGAACCAAATTGTACACCCAAATTATTTACAGTAGGACCCCAAATCACTTAATGTGCAATGTGTGTTTGTGAGTAGAGAGAGAGAGAGAGAGAGAGAGAGAGAGAGAAAGAGAGAAAAAAAGGTGGAAGGCAATGCAAATAAACATTTTAGTGTTGTCTTTTTTTTGTCAGTGATATTGCATGTTGATTTCACCAAAGTCAGTGTTTAATGACGCCGATGTTGTGTTGTCTTGTTAATTTAAAGAATGTAACACTTCAGTAGAGGTGATTTCCATACAGGCTTAGTGGCTTGACGGTTAACGTTGAAGAATGGATTTGATTTGCGGGGGTATTTTGCTGACACTAATGTTATACAGTAAGTGTTATAAGTTAGCAGTAGACTTAATTAACCGGACCCAGGGTGAATCTGATAACTGCTGTCTTTGCCCGGTCAGCTCCAAGATAGTCTTGCACAGCGCTGTGGAGGAAGCTCCAAGATTAGGTTATGTTCTACCTCTGTTTAGAAGTGGTGATTGTACAGCTCAGAACAATATAAATTGATATAGTGTTTGGCTTTTGTTTGATATTTAGTGTTGGTAAATCACCCAACTTTTGTATTCATGAAAACAGCATAATTTCAAAGTGGCTTGATTGGTGCATATTTTTCCATGTAGCTCTCAGTCTCGCCCCCACCCCCCCACCCAATCGCTAGCAGATGGGTCTGACCCAACAAAAATCGCAACATCACAGCAACACGAGTTTGGAGTTGCTTTTTTTGAGAATGCAATGTATCATCACTGACATGAAGATGGAATATAATGAAGCTGACTAGCTCAAAGGTTTCACGTTGCCTCGAGTTCAAGCACCCACGGAAAATACTGAGCATCCACGTGTGCCAGACTGCCAGTAGGCTACATTCATTTTAAATTTAAATATTGCAGTTGGTGCTAAGTGGAGCGTGTGAACGCTGATCGCGGTTAGCTGTCAGTTAAACTTCTCATCTCCAATCCTGTCTATAGAGCTCCAGCCAGCTCACAGCTGGGTCTGTGAAGGTTGACAGGCCGGGTGGCAAGCCGGCAGGCATCCGCCGTCACGTCCGCCTGTCACGTCAGACTGTGGAGCTTCTGAACTCTGACACAGTCGGACCAAATTTGCAATTAGCCATCAATTTTCATAAAACAGCCCTACTATGTTGATGTCTCTCATAAAAAAGTCTCAGAAGTGAATTTAGTAATTAAGTAGCAGACGAACAAAATCTCTTAAGTTTCCAGTTGTTGGCCACAACAGCAATCCATGGTTGTTGTGATTGTTGCAGCACTTTGCACACCAACACACTTAACTTTGAATTTCTGATTGGGCAGGTCAGCTGTCAATATGGGTTATTACCCAGTGTGCTTTGTTGAATGGTCTCAATGTTTTATGTGCAGTGTGCATTTAGTTTCCATGCCTATTGGGTTTCCAAAACAGTGATTAAATCTACCGAAATGGCCACCATAACAGTGGAGTATGATGTGTAAGATGTTGACTAAAGATACCAAAACTCCTCCGGTAGCCCCTCAAATAAAAAACGAACAGTCCCTTACTAACGTTTGGGAAAAATGTATTGAATAAAAACCTTTTTTGGTATAGTTAGCCAAGGTGCAAGAATAATCATCAGCAAGTGTAATACCAACTCACACGCTGATGTAAATTATTTTGGTGTTTGACCACAGTCAAAGAATTAGAGCCAGCTTACCTTGTTCCTGTATTAGAAATGATGGTCCGGTAGCTAGGTTTGTAGAAATAAAAACGGTCAGAATTTTTTTTAAGATATTTCTCTCAGAAAGTTTTCTGTACTGTTCAATCCTCTACTGGAATAGTCTCTGAAACAACTAACCACAGGAAGGGTTCCACTGTGATGTCACTCCATTATGACAGAGTTCTAGAATTTTTTTTTCGTCTGTCAACTGTCATACTATCATAACATTCTCCACCACCATAATATATACTTTTACACTTTGAAAGAACAAAGTACACACAAAGAACACACCCAGCCTCACCAGGTTGGGTGTGCACCCCATGTGCTGAGGCTCAGCCCGGGGATCAGTTCCGACTCAAGTCTTTTGCCGCATGTCATCCCCCGCATTCCCACTTTCCCTTGCTGTCCTATCCTTAAAAAAGGCCAAAAGAATTCTTAATTCCTTGTTCATTTTTTTTCAACCTGGACCCTTTTTTCACATGTATTGGTGTCTAAGTGACTAATCTTTGAAATTGGTCCAGTATTGAGCGAGAACACTATAACCGGCAGCCGCAAACTAGGCTGCAATGTAATGATATACAGTATTTATTGCCACAGACAGGCTCAGGTTGTTATTCTGACAACATAATGGAAAGGATCCCTACAGAGAGACCGTTTTGTTAAAGAGTAAGATCATTTTTGTTTAACCAGAAACAGCTCCAAAATTGCCATCGCCAAACCAACCAGACTCAATATACAGTAAATAATCAATACTTTTAGCGTGTATAGAGCAAGCATATTTCCACATATAAATTTTGACAGATTTGCAGTAAGTGAATATAAAAAAAGAAATTCAAAGATACAGATTTGGAGGGCCCATACTGTTTAAACATCCTTTAAACCTAAGGGGGTTAACACTCCCGTTGAAGGCTTTTTTCTTGTGACATCAAAGTGAAAGTTATTTTTTCAGAAGGTCATTTTTACTCTGACACATTTTGATTACAATCGCTTTACTATTTATCGGTAATCACTCCATGAGTCCTTTAACTGAGCACAGCTGCAGCTACAGAAAGAACAGTCAGGACTTCTCTTTACCCAGATTATAATGACACCACATGTGTCTGGAGCCTGTGAAGGGCACTGCAGAAGTGAAAATTGGAGGGAAATTGACAGTACTGCAGGGGGGGGCTGTTACATGGGACTTATGATTGTCCAATCATCAGAGCTCAATAAATGTTCCATCTCTACTAATAAAACTCTTTGTCACCATATTTTGGTGCTTTATTTTAAAATAAGCTACAGGACACGATGGCTTGGCCTGTTCTGCTCTCTGCTACTTTGTGGTCCTACTACCTGCATCGTCCCAAGAAGTTCTGATAAATTAGAATCACTCAATAAATGTTGTTGTGAAATGTTTGTTTAAAACAACAGTGTGTAAAATACAGTGTGTTTAAAAAAACATATTTTTACAACCAGCCCAGGGACAGCAGATGTAAAACTCCCTACAGGTTAATTCTGGCAAATAGATAAACCTGTAAGAAAAAAAAAAAAAAATTACAGTACATGATTTACAGCTACACGTTATTTGTTGATAACGGTAATTCAGTATTACTATTGACCATCACAGGAAGTGCTTTTATTTTGTCTGTTGTGTCTTTTTGCTAATTTTATATGATGAGATGAAAGTACAAAATGTCCGCCATGCCTACGTTTGTTCACTTTCTTGTTTGTAAAACTGCAGCACATGGAGCAGTCAGAATTCACTGCCCTTCCATAACCAAAGTGATTTGCACATACTGTCGATGTGAACTGACTTACCACTGGAGTACGTCGAGTCAATAGCACTTGGGAATTAGAAATTGGAAAATATTCCTTTGAAAGTACAATTAGAACAGAAAAATAAAAATGTCCGTAAAAAGTGTGATTCATTTGTTAAGTAATTCGCAAGTTAACTATTGACAATCGTGCAATGAATCGCAATTAAATATTTGAATTGATTGACAGCCCTAGTTTTTTCATCTAGCCCACATTGTCAGAAATACAACATTTACCACAAACCATTTAAAGGCGGGGTTGGTAAGGTTGAGAAGCTAGTGAGATTTGAAGGTAACATCTCCTTGGGGATCCCAACGCACACACTGTCGTGCACTAACCACTTTAATAGCAAGGCACCACTCAGCTTCTGCTTCACAGCAGTGCAGGGTTGCCAGGTTTGCGATTTACCCGAGGAATTGGGCTACTTATTTTTTTATTTTAAGATTATTTTGGGGGGCTTTTCCCTTTATTCAATAGTGACAATGATAGACAGGAAAGGGAAAGAGAGGGGATGACGCGCAGCGAAGTGCCACAGGTCGGATTTGAACCCAGGACTAAGCCTATGGCGCACGCACCATTGGTTGGGTAGACCAGACCCACACAGACATGGCATGCCCCCAGCCCAGCACCTGCAGCAAACAGACTAGTACACAGTTTACAACAAAACAGGTTAGTCAGTGAATTGGTCTACATGTAGCCTAGAAATCTAGACGCACGCTACTATGCACCGTTGGCTTGCGAGCTGGAAAAACCAAATTTTGGTCAGGCCAATCACATTGTGTATAGAGTCGGTGGGTGGGCTTATGGTTGCTGCTGCTGGGAACAGCGGTCTTCTGGAAGACTTGGAGTTAAGCTTTTCTTTGAGAAAAGAACAAAGAACGGCACAGAAATCATTCTTAAAAAAGGAAGATGTGTTCGGAGTTTTACCAACCGGATACGGCAAAAGTTTAATCTATCAACTAGCTCCTCTACCTTCTTCGTTGCTCTGCCTCGTTGTAGCGCTATCCTATTACATGCAGAGGGAATTTGAAAGACAACCGTTTATTCCGCCCCTCGGATTGAGCTCAATGGTGAGATCCCAGACCCAACATCTGGATGTGGGTCTGGCTTGTCAGGCTAGTCTACATGTGCATGGAAATTTATTTATTTTTTACATTATTATGTATCTAATTACACAAGGAGAATGGAGAATTTGGGACCTAGGTAAAATAACTTTAGGGGGAAACTGCTTTGAATGCTGGTACACTATCTACACATTCTTGCTGTTACTATGTAGATATTACAAACATTTGGCGATTATAGTAATGCTGTTGAACTTTAAAAGCAGTGTAAGGATTAGTGTAATTTGTTTTTGGAGAGGAATATTTTGAGTTCTGGTCTGGGTTTAAATTTTATTGGCCATTGGGCTGGTTTTGTCATGCAGACCTGGCAACCCTGGAGAAGAGCAGAGGAAGGACTGCAATTCTACTCATCAAAACTAGGGCTGTTGTTCATCAAAACGAATTCTGAAATTCAAATATAATTTGAATATTAAAAAAAATCAATACTATTCGAATGCTGAAATTACTATTCAAATATTGCTTTTTTTATGTGTCGCAATCTTGCCTTTCTCGCCATCTGGCCTAAATTTTGTGTCGTCTGATGAACAATAAAGTTTTGGAATCGTATCACAATCGAACACGTTCCCTTAATACATCCACGCGGTATCATCATCACAATACTCTCAAAAATGGTGGAGAGCGACGTCTCCACTGAAACGGAGATCACCACTCCTGACAATTTGAGAAGCGATGTGTGGAAGGTGTTTGGATTTCAATCCATGAATGAAAAAAATACAGATAAAGAAGTGGCAATCTATATGCAAAATCCGAATGAAATATCACTCCTCAACGAGCAACCTGAAAGCACACCTGACAACGTTACACCCTGACAAGCTAGGCGATCTGTCCGAGGAACCGCCACTAAAACATGACTTCTCTTCTGCCTCTCTCCTCATCACGGGGCTTACCAGCTCTCCGTCAAAAGGCGGTAACAGACAAACTGACACGGTTTATCTGTAAAAATATGAGACCGATCAACATCACGCAGGGGTCTGGATTTAAAATTTTTATTCACGAGCTTGAGCCAAGGTAGCTGCGCAACAATCACTGACAGAGTTGTGAAACTCTATGACACAACATCAGACAACATCAGACAAATGATCAGTGGAAAAAAAGATCGCCCTGACCACAGATGGCTAGACATCACTTGCCACAGAGGCATATGTGACAGTCACCGCACATTTTATAGATAATGACTGGGAATTAAAAGATATAATTCTCAAAACGCCTGAAGCGGAGAAAAGTCCACCGAGAGCGTTGAAGAGCGCACCTCGAACATACTCCAAGAGTACGTTAGTCGTGAGTCAGTGCTTTCCATCACCACTGACAACGCAGCTAATTATATCAACGCTGTCGAGAGGCACCTGCGGGCCGTCAATGTCCCGTGAATGGCACACACCATTAACCTGGCTGTGAGGAAAGGGCTGGCAGTGCGAGCTATAGAAACTCCAGTCAGCAGACTGAATGCCACGGCACCGCATTTTAACAAATCCACTACCGACACCTACCTTTTGGAATCCAAGCAGAAGCTGCTTGGTCATAAACCTGCGAAGCTAATGAACGGCTGCGCCACCCGATGGAACAGCGCTTACGACATTCGTGTCGGGCAGCCGAACAACAGTTTCCATCGGCTAATTCATTTGGAACGAGACCAACGGCAGGAAAAAAACGCTCTCAGTGCTATGGAGGACCTTTTTGGTAATGTTTATCGCCAAGGAGCAGGCGCATCATGTGGTCCCTTGGATATAGGAGCCTTGCTCGAGCAAGAAATGTTGATCTACGAAAGTGAGACCCCACTACCCACCGATACCAACCCATTATCATGGTGGAAGACGTCACAGTCTAAGTACCCCCACCTTGCCCAGCTGGCACGGTGCTACTTGAGCATCCCGGGCACCTCAGAGCAGAAAGGGTTTTCTCCACGGCTGGGATTATAGTAAATAAAAAACGCTCTGCACTAGATTCAGAAAACGTTGCTCTAAATCCTGCCAATGTTGTTTGAAATGTTGAATGTAAATGTTACACATTTTGATTTAGGCATCTTCATTTTATTTTAATTGTTTTTCTTCAATTTGTGAAGATCGGTTGTGCTGCGCAGTTATTGATGCAATCTCAGCAGGCGTTGTTTTTTTATATATGTCCACTAAAGTTGACAAATTAAAGTCATTCATTTATTCCGCTGTTTTATTCTTATTAAGAAAGCGATCACCTGTTTCCAAATGTTTCTATTGTAAATTGGAAGTCCCTCTAGCTCTAGTGGACAGAACGTGTAACAACAACCACACGCTGACAGTGGCATTGGCGATTCAAAAGCCTGTGTAATGTCGTAAATATCAATAATAGGATGAATTTGAGCATTTAATATTAAAATATTAAATAAAATAAGGAATGAAATTCAAATAGTATTATAGAGGAAGATTGACAGCCCTAATCAAAACTACTTTATTTTATGGACTGCATTAATGTAAATGGATTGTATTTATATAGTGCTTTTCTAGTCCTAAAAACTGATCAAAGCACTTTAACATAGTACAGGAACCATTCACCATTCATACACTGTGGCCGAGGCTGCCGTACAAGTTACCACCTGCTCATGAGATAAACATTCACACACACTCACGTTCACATTCCGATGCGCAGCATCGGGAGCAATTTGGGGTTCAGTGACGTGCCCAAGGACACTTCGACATGGAACTGCAGGGCCAGGGATGGAACTACCAACCTTCCGATTGGTAGGCGACTGCTTTACCACCTGAGCCACAGCCTCCCTGTCGACGCAATTTAAATAGTTTGATTTATTCCCAGGAGGAATTAACGGTACACAGTACCCTTTGTTTTTATATTTTCTTTGAATAAAAAAAATGATAAATTACTTTTCATGTATGTTATTATAACAATTATATCTCATCTACGTATCATATCATATCTTTTTTTTGTGTGGTCATAGACTGGTCCGGACTCAGTCTATGTGTGGACCCCAGGAGTTGCTACCCAAGTCGAAAAATAAAAAATATAAACGGGGAAGAAAATCAACTGGTCCTCAACCTGTAGCGGTTATCACATTCTATCCAGCTCTCTGGAGGCAGAGGCACAGGAAGCAAGTGACCTTTCTGTTTGTTTATTTCTCTCTCCGTCCTCTACTCTTCGTTGTCTCTCACCCTCTGTATTCCCTGCCTGTCCCTTTCTCTGTGACACCTCACTTGTCTCTTCTGCCAATGTACACTTAAATTTCATGTTTGAGTTAGCATCATTTTGGATTTGAATTCTAGAAATGTCTCAAACTGTACATAAACGTGAGCAAAATGTGTTAATAATCTATTCATACAATAATACTATTGCACTATAATTATGCTAGGTGTTAGTGTTTGTGTTGAACAGAACATGATGTAATGCTGATCCTATCCTGAGCAAAGTGGGCTGTATATGCTCTTCCTCTCTCCTTTCCATCACCTTATCTTTCTTTTTCTCAGAAACTGACAAACCTAAAGATACAGATTTAACTACAGGGTTATACATATCTAATCTGATATTTCATCTCCACCTAATACTAATATTTTCCCTGCTTCTATTCCGCTAAAACCGTGTTTGCCTGGTTTTTATTATTTTATTTAGGTGACACTTTTATCCAAAGCAAGTTCAAATAAATGCATTCAACCATGAAGGTACAAACTCGGAACAGCAAGAATCACATAAAAGAAGTACATTCTGTAACTTCAAATGTACCATGCCAAACTACAAAGTGCCAAATGTAGCCTAAGTGCAACACATAAGTGCAAATTATCATCTGTGCAAAGTATGCGTAATGTGCACTTTTTTTTTTTTTTTTTTTAAAGCACATCCTTCTTGGGAAAGTTCACGTTTTTTTGTGCAAAGGCATCATTTTAACATCTGGCCTATGGTGTGCCTAGTAGCCTAATGGTTGCTAAGCTATAATTGGACAATTGCTGTTTGAAGGAACTGTTTGTCTCATATCTTTTAAGCACTAAAAGAAAAAAAAGTGGCTGGCAAAAAATCTTTTAGATACAAATGTTAAGCATTCAGTCACCTCAAAAAACATCACTAATTAGGTATGCGGGATGACCTTATTTCTTCACTTGAAAGCTCGCAATGGCAACAATAATCAAAAGGAGAATGCATAGACGAATGGAGGCAGTCACAATTTCTTTTACGGTGCTCCTGCTGCTTTTCCAGCGCCAGTCCGTGGTGTACAATAAATTGATTCTTGAGATTTCTTGAGGAAACAAAAATTAACTACCAAACAATGGGCTGGATTTGAGCATTTGGTTGGTTTTGAATTGAATCTACTTACTTTACTGATTTAAAAAAGTATATAAAAACAAAATAAACAATAATACCGGTGAACAATAAGCAACACAAATTAACATATCACGTCCAAAAAGAAGTAGAAAGAAGCTTGTCTGGTGCTACCACTAGTCTATACAAATCTAATCCGTCAATACATCAATGATGTCAGTTTTGTTTGTGCTGACACTAATTACGCAATTATTCCAGCTAGTGATACCCCCCCACCGGAACACCTAACTGCCATCCACCCAACTGTCACTGCATGCCCTATGTGTCCCCTTCTGAATGTCCACATACAGTATCACAAAGACCAAAGCTGTGTCCCAATTCAGGGGCTGTTGCCTTCGGAGGCTGCACTCGTAGACTGATTGTGCCAAACCGGCGCGACAAAGGCTGTCCCATATCATTTAACTTTGAAGCCTCCTTCAAATGCGGCCCACAGATGTAGCCTCCTCTTACAGAATTCAGAGGACCCAACTGTTGTATCCATAGACAGTATATAATGGACCAATAGACCCCGTTGCTCTGGACGGAGACCAGTGAAGGCTATTAGAAGCACTTTTCCGGTGATGGCCAGCTTCACTGCGCAGCCTCCAACTGAGAGAATGTGACGTGAGCAACGTGTCTGAAAGTTGTAAGTCTTCTGGTAGCTGTGCCAAGAGAAATCTCAATCATTCCCAACAGATACGGAGACTGTAGGTGGATGTAAGGAGATAACATGGGCACAGGCTAATTATTGATCACTAACATGCTAGTTAACATTAGTAATTAAACCTAAACAGCTAATGTAAGTCAAAACTGCCTGCGAGCTTCTCCTGTACTATACGGTAATTCCTCTACTATGCGACAGTAAGTCACTTGGTTATGACACAATCGTTAGCCTATTTTTACAAAAACGTCTGCTACGGAGCCATAACGTGAGGTACAAGGTAATGGAGCCTTTTATACATTGTCATGTTTCTTTGGAACTAAACAACGGACAAATAGAGTCTTTAAATGCTTCAGATGTAAAGTTATTCGCAGTCAAGTGACGTAAAAAAAAAATGGCGGTCAGCGGAATGCTAACAGGAGGTGATGGCCAGTTAGCAACAAAATGGCGCCATGATGGCTCGAGTTCTGAAGCGAAGCTTACCCCCTTGGTTGTATCCTTCGCAGCCCCAGGATTCCCAGCATTCATTTCGGCATTCAATCAGAGGCACAGGCAAACACAAACGCTAACAAGCGTTTTTTTTCTTTTATTTTTTTTACAATTTTCGTCTTCTATTTTATTATTAAATTCACTTCTGAGAATGTTTCAGGTGAGAAATTAACTGTGTAGATGTTGAATAGGCAGTGTTATTAAAATGTATGGCAAATTAAAAATTTGCTCCAAATTTGCTTCGGAGTGTAGAAGCTCCATAAACGGCCTGACGCCAGCTAGCTCTGCAGGGGGGTAGCTAGATATCTGGCCGGCCAGTCGTGCTCAAAGACCCCGCTGTGAGCTGACTGGAGCTCTGGGTCTCAGAGACAAGAGATGTTCACATGTACGCTACATGAGGGTTTATTATTATTTTTTCCTCTCTTTCTTTCGGTGCTTTAGTTAACATTTTGATCACTTATCAGCTGCAGCTGTCAAGGTTGCTAGGCGACAGGAGCGACACTTCGACGTAAACAGGAAATGCTCTGAAGACCAGACCGTCTCATTTCGGAGTGCTGCAGACAATGAATTGGGACATAGCTCAAGTTTGATTTTTTGTTTTTTTTTCTTTAGCATTTGATCGCTCAAGCCGTGCATTTCACTAAAACAAAAATGTGAACCTTACGGTGGTGCTGAAGGAGAAGGCACCAGTGTCTGTCGCGGTTTAACGTTGAATTCCAACAATTGATCAACAGATCAATTATACATTTTTTTCTCCACACGTTTAATCCAACAGTACTCTTGTCAGTAAGACATGGCAGCCCTATTGTAAACTACACATACCTTTGACAGTTTGACAGATAGTTGCAACACAACATATTTTTCCATCTATCTTTGGAGAGACTCATTGGTCTTTTTCCTAATGTGACCATATTTTATGTTTTTACAACAATTGTGAAAGCAAAAGACGAAAGTTACTGGTAGTTTGGAAACAGACCCTTTGCCATAAGCTGACTTAGCTGAATTTTTTAATTGGTTTCTTCACAACAAACAAATAACGCAACAATCATTCCACAACATCCACCCTTTGGTCCCCAGAGACTGGCAAGCACAGACAGACAAAAAAAGTCAAATGTAAATATAAATATACAGAGGCATAAAACGCCGTGCTTATGGGGCGACCTCTAGCTCACCCAGTAAGAGCGTGCGCCCCATGTAGGCTGAGTCCTTTGCAGTGGCCCGGGTTCGAGTCCGACCTGCGGCCCTTTGCTGGGTGCCATTCCCCATCTCTCTCCCACCTTTCCTGTATTTCCACCGTCACCACAAATAAAGGGATTGGCCCCCAAAAAATAAAAATGCCGTGCTTATATCAATAATGGCACTATGGATAAAAGGTAAATAGAAATATATATTAGATATCCACATACCATAGGCCCAAAATGAGTGAAAGAGAGTTGTTGGGTTGCATATAGAGGTCCCGGTCACACCGTTGACAGGTTGGATCCAGTTCAGGAAAAAGTTGAGCAAGTCTGCTCTTAGACAGGTGAAGTCTGTGCAGAATATTAAATTGGACAACGTTGTGTCTAACACGTATAGAGGCTGAGTGAATCCTAGCCACAGCCAACCTCCAACTGTCCAAACTTGTACCAAAATCCTCTTATTTTGATGGAAGGTGGTCCAGAGAGGGCGAGGCAACAGACGGTACTAAATCATAGATTTTAGATATTGAGTTTTGTTCAGAAGGGCCTTAATGAATAATTTAATTCAATTCAATTTTATTTATAGTATCAAATCATAACACGAGTTATCTTGAGACACTTTACAGATAGAGTAGGTCTAGACCACACTCTATAATTTACAAAGCCCCAACAATTACAGTAATTCCCTCAAGAGCAAGCAACTGGCCTCAATCCTCTAACCAACTGGCAGGAGTTTGATAGGGGAATGTTGTGAAATTCTTTTTTGACAAAATTCCTAAGTTGGAGGTACCAAAAGAAGTGAGATTGACTTTAAACATATCTGTCACTGTACTCAGACCCTGCCTGGACCACTGTTTGAAAGTAGTGTCTAACAAGGAGGGCGCAAATAGTGGGTTACTGGTAAGAGGCATGCAGAAAAAGCCTTGCCTCAGCCCCCAGTGGTACCTGCACTGCGACCAAACAACAATTTTTATTAACAATATATTTATGGCTTAGTGTAATGGAATTAATGTTAGAATTTAAGTTTAATTTCAGCTGTAAAGATTGAAAAAAAACTTATAATTTAGATTATTATGCATGTTCATTTCATTAGAATATTAAATCAATAACATGCCATTTTACACAAATATTACCATTGCCATATAACATTTTTCTTTTCTTTTCTTTTTAGCCATATGGAGCTGCACTCTTTCTGCTGCAGTGTCTTTAATGTGCAACAACACATCAGAGGGACATTAACAAGCTTGGCTGATGCATACAGTACCAGTTGAGGCATTGTTAATGAAAATAAATTGATTTGGATGTTTACACAACATAATTATTAACTGTGGAAATGAGACTTGAGCCCTATATGCCCAATTACGTCCGTGCCGAGAGCAACACACAAACTCAATTTCAAAAGAGTGCGTCAGAGCAAAATCAATGGTTCGGTTCCGTTCACCATGTGTCATACCCGAACGGAAGAGTCTCAGTAGCGAAGCGTTTTGCATGTCCAACTCGCAGATTTTTTATTTTGGTCATTTGTGCTTCTACCATAAAAAAAGTAAGTAGTCAACAAAGTTCAATAGTTTCTTCCATTTAGTCCGGCTATGATCGATACAGATCAAGGATTTGGGGCTGTGTTTTAGTTGTTAAAATAACGTAGTGATGTAACATAGAATCGAGAGTCTTCACAAGACATTTATTTTGAAAATTGCAGTGGCTGCCGCTGAGGAAGCATTACATGCGTCCAGAAACATTGTAGGCCACTCAGACGTAACCACATTCTGTTTCACACATTTTATGGGAACAAAAGACCATCCCAACAGATGCACTGTTCTTAACCCTTCTTTTCTTCTCCCCACACCAGATGACGGAAAGGAACACCATTGTGTTGCAGAGCTACAGGTCGTCTGCACACCATGACCTGACCTCTCTGACACACCTCTCACTAACCCTGATTTTATTTTCTATGTTGACAGCTCTGCTTCCAGTCTAAATGAAAAAAACCAGGACAACCCAATAGAGGTGAGGTTATTTGTGCAATTAATATCCCATGCAGCTAAATGTGCTTACCAGCCACATCCAGCCCGGTACTACCTTATTTTTTAATCTGGTGCAAAGAAGCTTTTTTGGGCCTAAATGTTACAAAGACAAAGGAAATGTGCATTGATTTTAGACGTCACCATCCAACTCTTGAAAAAACGATTATAGATGGAAAAGAGGTTGAATTTGTTGAGTCGTACAAGTATTTGGGAATCAATATTGATGATTCTGTCTGAGAAAGTTAGCTAAGTTTCAATTAGACAGATCCCTGATGACATTGTTTTTCTAAATCTTTTATTGAGTCCATTTTTACTTTTTCATGTATTTGCTGGTATGCTTCTCTTAGTTTAAAACAGAAGAACACATTAGCAATGGTAAATAAAGTTTAAAATTATCGGGATTCAACAGGTAAAACTAAATGAACTGTACAATAGACATGTACTGAAAAAGGCGTAATCCATCATGTCTTGTAGTTCTCACGCCCTGCATGCAGAATTTAAGATGTTGCCTTCTGGTTCCCGCCTTAATCAGCCATACGTCAAAACAAATAGATATAAATTTTCCTTTGTACCCTCTGCTATCTCTTTGATAAATTCTGAAAAAAGAGGTAACATCCGCACTGAACTGAAATTTGAATTTAAATGTTAGTGGTATTAATATATCAATTTGTCTTAATATATCAATTTAATTTAATTTATCAATTTGTTGGATGTGTATTGTAAATTTTAATCATGTTGAATGTTTTTGTTGTCATTTATTGTTTGCTACTGCAGAAAAATTAATTGCCCCTTGGGGACAAATAAATGTCTTGAACTAGAATCCTGTACAATTACAGTGTAATTATCCAACTCTTAACTTTTAGGTAACAGAGCCATTTGAACTAGTTGGATGGACTTCATGAAGCTGACTGTAACTGAGGGTGGTTATCAATACATTTGTGTAATGGTTGATTATTTCACAAGGTGGGCAGAGGCCTACCCTCTGAAGAATAAATCAGCAGAGGAGGTGACCAATTGTATTCTGGATTTTGTATATAAATGCGGTGTACCTCAGAGACTGCTTACAGACCAGGGGACAAAGTTTAAAAACCAGGTAGAAATGACAAACATTGCTTATTTCTTACAGAGCCGTACTGTAAATGCTGACCAGTGTTCTGCAAAATTGAATTTAAGGTGAATGCCAGGCTCTGTAGGCAGCACGGTGGCTCAGTGGTTAGCACTTCTGCCTCACAGCAAGAAGGTTCTAGGTTCAAACCCAGGTCATCCCAGTCCTTTCTGTGTGGAGTTTGCATGTTCTCTCCGTGCTTGCGTGGGTTTCCTCCGGGTGCTCCAGTTTCTTCCCACCATAAAAACATGCATGCAACTAGGACTACAGTTGAAAATTAGCCGACTGGCTAACACTGGCGCATTTACAAAAATGTTGATTAATGTGCATTGTCCTAATATAAATAAATAAATCTTCTTCTTCTGTAAAGCCCTTGGCATTCAACTGAGCTTCTGTTCCCCATACCATCCTCAAACCACTGACTTGGTTGAGAAGCTTAATGGCACCATCCAGAGGTACGTTACATTCTTAAATTGGCCAATATACACCTACCCAGCATGAATACTATAGACTAAATTAGTGACATAAAAATGCCTGCGGTTATGTTATTTAATGCAAACATGTTCAGGTCTCTCAACAAACTGGCCAGGAATTTGCCAACCCAATGGGACTAATTCCTCCAACCAATTATGTTATATGTTGTATGTCCGTGTTATTTACTGTTTGGAAAGGAGGCCAGATACCCATCTGAGGTTCCAGAAGAGTATGAGGTAAGTTGCTGTATTTGTTTTGGAGTAAGTGGTCATAATTACTTGGATAAAGAGTTCCAAATATAACACTACTTGGTATTTTGGTACCTTAGGTGACAACATAAAAAACAGAGGGACTCGGAGGGAGGAGGTGTTTAAAAAGTATTATAATGCTATATATTCTTTTTAAATGACTGACATGATCTTTATTTCCAGTTCTTGAACATGAATGGAATTTAAGAATAGGGGAGATTCTGTTGGCAAAGTTGGGCCCCTATAAGCTTTTTACAACCGATTTTATGAACCTGGCTCCTGGGAGGGAATTGGAGAGTGAGGTAAGTCTTGTTTTATAAGCTGCATAAGATTTTTACTCTTTGATATTCACATTAATATTGTTTTTGTGTAGATTGTAAATACTTATCTGCTGTGGTTGGCAAAACGGGTAACAGAACAGAAAATCACAGTGATTGACACTTTCCAAATGACAGCAATCTGGAATGGTACATCAAAGGGGATGAAAACGGTAACGATGATAGTTGCTTTTAAATGTGTTTGGTACAATTATAACATCTAAAAAACTAATGATTACTTGCAGCTTGATGTTACTCAGTAGGTGTATTAATTGGGGCTATCTGCAAGGACAGGCATTGGACAGGCATTGAAAAAACTGCTTCAGTTCCACACACAATTTTCATGGAAAGCGTAGGAACCCTGTGTTACAGTTTTTTTTGTATCCCTATGTAGTGGTGTGTGCAGTAAGCTTGGCACGCTGTTGGTTCTTGAACGCACCTTAACTAGACCGAATTAGCTCCACCCAGACCTAAACCCCTCATTAGTTTAAGGAATTAGGCTTAAGAAATCATTTAGTTGGTGATACAAGCATGAAAATTGCCATGAGCTGTCTCAAAGGGTCATTTGACAAGAAACCGCCCACAGCAACATAAAATTTCAAGATGGCGGCAATTTTTCAGGATTACTGCCGCCCGCCATGTGTATCTTTAAATGATACATTTTCTCATAGAAAAGTATTGGGTTCCTCAAAAGATTCTGTCAAGAGAGGTAGTTTGACTGTGTTTTGTCTGACTCCTCACCCATGACCTGTCCAAGTTTGGTAAAGCCTGTCAGGAGTTGCCTCCCACTGCCATAGCTCTCAGGGTTCATTGAGGTACACAAGCTCCCTTACCACGACAAGGTAACAGTCACAAGGGAGTTTTTTTTTTTTTTTTTTTTTTTTTTTAAACTAACAGTTATTAAACATGTCAAATGAATACTGAGAGGTGGGGAAACAAAAATAAGATTAATAAATTAGCACAGTTGTGGTGCTGAACGGACAGTGCACCAAACAAAAAATTGAGCAATGACTAATACTGAATGTCAATAAGAACAGATCCAGAGGCAACAGCGACTCTGGCTGACACAGCCATGGAACCATGACAAATAGAAAGTATCTCAAACAATACTAAGGTACTAAACTGAAAATGTCACAGTGATAGTCTGGTGACAAAAAAAAACATGATGCGCCGATGTGGCGAGGGGAAGCCGAGCCATAGGCCTACACTGGAAAACATAGAGGACTAACACTGGCAAAAGGTTCTAGGTTCTAGCAGGGGCAACTACAAAGGCATGTACAACTGAGTCCATATCTGAAGCACTTACACCTTCAAGTACATGCCTTGTTGCACCTACATTTGGTCAACTCACGCATTTGTGGATGTCGCTTCAATGCCTGTCCCCACACGTATCCAGCCTCATAAGAAGCACGTTTGGCATTCTCTTTGAGTGCTGGTTGAGTTGGTGGGATCAAGTCATATTGTCTTTGCTTTCTGGCAAAGAGATCAAGCCTGGCCTCGTTCACAGTGGTGACATCGCTGGACCTGTCATACATTAGCACAACAAATCTCTCCAAAGCTTGCAGGTCACTATCCTCCACTGCAGAGGGACATTTGCTGAGTCTTGCAAATGTGTTTGAGACCTCATCACACACGTCCCATGTTTTCCAGGCAGACTTCTTTGATTTGCCATGGAAGGAGGACACAATGTCACAACCACTGAAGGTATGGAAGAAGAGGATACCACGTGTTTTCTCTGGTCCTATGGGTGAAACCACCTCATGTATAGGGATCCATCTTGTCTTCTCTCCTTTGCCAAACATCACCCACATTTTCTCCAGGCCAAGTTGCATCAAAGACGGCATAACAGAAGTGGCTATGATTAAAATATCTGTGTCATTGGCATCAATCATCAGGGATTTGTGTCCTTGTTTCACTGCATGCTGGGCATGAAGGAAAATATGCGTGTCTGCCTCTTCATGACTACACGGGGCTACTGCATCCAGGTTAGTAGTTTGGTTGCTAACAGCATCTTCTCCCTTCGTCACAATGACTATATTGGCTGTTTTCATTTCTGTTACTTTATCAGCAATAAAATGGAATAATTCCTGCTTGTTGTTTTCATCGTAGGAAGCTTTGCCAGTTTGACGGAGTTTTGCCTGTGCCTGTTACTCTCCTTCTGATTACTTTTCCCCGTTTTGACTCAGACTTCAGAATGGACTTCCAGTAAACATTGAACACAATGTCCGTCCACCTGTATGTATGGCTGTATGTCTCTATTCTTGGAAGTATGTCATTTATTGCATATTCATCAATCGTCTTGCTTGAACCTGGTGGCAGTGTATTCACCATAGCTGATCCATCCACTATAAGAACATCTGATTCTGGCTTTTTTTCTGGCAATGTCACTTTTGCTTGTAGTAAATCAGCCAGGTGTGATTTGGTACACGTGTGGAGTTTCCCTCCATCATTGAGAGAGGCGGGAGCTGATTGGTTCTCATGCATGAAGAACTCTTGTAAGTCACACTGCCTGTTCTGGCAAGAGATGAATAGTTGGGAGAAAAGTGGGTAGTCACCCTTAAGTTCCATCATCTTGGAGTTTGTTCCACTGACAACTGGCTTGTGCTTGAAGAAAGTTACCATATTCTTCTTGATAGGCTTGTAGAAAGAGCATGGACTGTCAAGGCTCTGTAGATCTGTCACAAAAGACTTGAACTGTCTGCCTTGTTGGTGATGTACTGCTATCAGCTCAGCTGAACGGACATCAACAATGTCCTTTGTGTCCAACACAAGCCGATCATCTGATTCTTCCATGAAAGGGTTACCCATTTCCCGCATCACTGATGTGAGTCGTTTCACTTTCTCAAAAAATGCTTTTTGAGCAGCCTCTGTTTGTTCATAGTGATGATTACCTTTCTTCACATCTTTAGCTCCTGACACAGCTTCATAGTTCGCAACTAGACGGCTCACTTCTGGACCCGCTAACATCCATCTTTGAAGTGTTGATGGGTTCTCTGTCAGCCCGACTGTTCCCCCATCACCTTTGATCACAGCATTGAGCCATTCATGAGCCTGATCAATTGCCACTGAAGAGAAAGCCCTATCTGACTTATGTACTACAAAGTTCCCCTTGGGGAACTCTGCAGCCACTTCTGGATGTTGCTCCTCAATGCACATCATGTCTCGAAGGTGTATTGGAAGCCATTGAGCATAATTTACATTGTTGTTGGCAAAAAAGTATGGGACAAGTTCAAACAGTGACTCGCGGTACAGTCTGAAGTTACCTTCTCGAAATGATCGGATCAAAATGAGAATGGTCAGCTCCATCCTATAAATGAGAAACCAGAACTTGAACTGTGGACTCTTCTGCTCCGTGCACCACACCTCAAAAGTGGTGTTAGTGTTGTCAGGTCTCCTCCTTGTACGCATTGTATGCATCTTTCATGAGCTCATACAGACTGCATACTGTTATCTGATGTGCATACCGTGTTTTAGTTACACTTGATGCTGAAAGAAATGAATCTGCTGTACCAGGTGAGGCTACCCCAGACTCAACGAGAGCACTATTACATCCACTGTCTTTGAGTAGCTTTCCGATAAATTTAAACGCTGTCATTTCAATATGTAGACCTCCAAACATGATCACATATTTGTCTTCTCCATATTGCTCTGGCCAGTGCCATTGGCTCTGCTTTGCAAGAGCATATAGTGGCTGGTCAGCAGCTATGACTGGCGTTTGTCCTGGATTCAGGAATGCTACTGTAAATCTACATCTGATTCTGTTAAATTGTTTTGTTTTCCAGTGTAGCTAGTAGCCAGCTTGTGGTGGAGGCTAGGCACGTTAGCGTGGTTCCCTTCAAAGATTGTAGTGATACGGTGACACGATTTGCAGTGAATTGGTTTGCAGTGGGCACATGCGGTGGGTAAGTTAGTGGATCCCTGGAACACACCCTTAGTAGACTCTCTCCACAGCTGGCCTCTGCCCACTTCTTTTAAAGTCATTTTAAATTCAAGCCATAAATGGGAGTGTATTGTTTTAAAATAATTAACCTGAATGCTAAATATATATTGTAATAAAACCTTTTCTACATTTTATATTGCAATTTGATTTAAAGCTTCTCATTTCTAATGATCCTCTTTTACAGTCACTTCCAGTTATCATTTATCCATTAATAAACAAATATTTCTTTTGTAACCACGTCTCTGTCTTGCTTCAGTTAGTGAACCTGTGTAGCCTTTGTATAACTGGGGTGAATGCTTGTTGAACTAGAAATAAACATATCTTGGGGTGGAAGTCCCCAGGTGGCGTTGTTGGTTAGTTAGACTCGGGTGGTGGCTCCTCCCCTAGCGCCACCCGCCTTGCACCTACATGGAAAAAGCATGAAGGAGAGTATGTGTCCGATGTGACAATGAGACGTCCGATATCTTGGGTGGCTGCAATAGAAAGGACATTACTTTCGACCGCATCTCCCAGTCGATGAGGGTGTTCTCTGCATTTTCATTTGGGTAAGTTCTCTGTAAATGTGTTTGTTTTGTCGGCTCTTAAAGCCACGAAGTGCACCTAACGTTGTTACTTAGCTTGCTAACTAACTACAGTGCTAAGCATAAGTGAATACACCCATGCTAAAGTTGACTAAAAAGAGGAATAAAACATCATCACCATACCACACACACCCACATATGCAAATCAAACCAGGCTAACTGAAATAAAACCATGCCAATCTGTAGGTATGGTGAACGTGATGTCCTAAAGATGATTTTTTTTTTTTTTTTTAAGTCAACTTTAGCATGGGTGTATTCACTTATGCTTAGCACTGTAGTTAGTTAGCAGGCTAAGTGCACTGTATCTATAAAAACTGTTTCCCTGTTGTTCATAATAAAACCGAAATTATTCTGTTCTAGGTAAACCATGAGATGTTTGAGAACCACCCTGACTGGAAACCATCTTTGCGGTTAGGCCACAGCGATAAGAAAACAGATGAAGCGAGATTTCAGCGGAAAGCAAAGCGCAGGACCCAGCACCAGGAGAAGCTGTTGCTGCCGCAGCATCAGGACCAGCTGCCATCCCCAGCACAGCACCAGGAGCAAGCGGCACCGCTGGCACAGCATCATGACCAGATGCCATCTCCAGCGCAGCACCAGGAGCCAAGCGCTGGCACAACATCAGGACCATCCGCACCAGCAGCCGCCATCTCCGGCACAGCACCAGGAGCCGCCATCCCCGGAACAAGAGTGTGTCTTTTGGAAGAAAACAGAAAGCTGAAGGAGGAGCTTGAAGAGTACTGGATGAATGAGAACTTTGAGTGGTGATGACAACAGAGTGAAGTATTACACAGGACTTCCGAATTATGTAATGTAGCTCTCACCCTTCCAACTTGTCCTGTTGACTCTTATGCGCCTCAGACTAGAGCTGCCAATACAGCACCTCGGCCGTCTGTTTCGGGTGCACAGGACAACAGCCAGTGATGCCTTTCACCATACACTCAATGTGATGTACTCACGGCTGTCTCCATTGGTGTACTGGCCAAGCAGAGAATGTTTATTGGCCAGCATGCCACACCAGTTTGTGGAATCGTTCGGAAAAAAATGTGTCCGCCATATTGTGGACTGTTTTGAGGTTTTTGAAAAACCCTCAAATGTACTTGCAAGGGCACAGACTTTTTCTCAGTATAAACATGCATACACCATGAATTACCCAATTGTGACTACACCCCAGGGTGTAATTTCTTTCATATCCGAAGGGTGGGGTGTGCGCGCTAGTGACAAAAAGATAACCGAGCAAAGCGGTTTCCTAAACCAACTGTTGCCAGGTGACGTTGTGCTGGCCAGATAGGGGATTTAATATCAGGGATGTATATCAGTGGGTATGATTAAGGGGTCGTGCACAGCTGGAGGCGAAAAATGTGGAGGAGATTAGGGCCATAGCACATCTCAGGATTCATGTGGAGAGGGTGATTGGTGTTGTCCAGAACAAATTTTAATTCTTACACTCAACTGTACCTGTGAACATGCTTCTCAAATGTGAAGGTGAAAACGTAATGCCGTTGGACAAGTGTGTCACGGTTTGCTGTGCCTTGACAAATATGTGCAAAAGTGTTGAGTGCAGACTGTTTTCTTTAAACTACAGTTTAATCTAATCTACTTAGAAATGACAGTTGAAATAAATTCTTCTTTATATGACTTAACAGTATTTATTGAGAACTTTAAAACTCATTAACATACATACAAAAGGTGAAGCAACATACCTTTGCCAGTACAACGGTGTTTTCAGTGTCTGTGGGCTTGTAGATGATCAAGTCTTGTAGCTTTCCAGGGATTTAAAGCTTTTGAATTCTTGCAAAGTGTAATAACTGATGCCAAAAATCAAGTAGTTAACCATTTCCATGTAGGTACAAGGTGGTAAAGTGTCTAGGTCTCTGTTCCATTCTGCTGCAGGCAACTCATATGGGTCAATGTTGTTATATCAGCCAGCTTCTCTTGTACAAGTTCGTCCTTGTTAAAAGAATGCTCCGTAACACGTTCGTACAACTCGAGAGGCTTCTCCTTTATTTCGTCTCCTGACGTGTGTACAGTATAGGCCGTAGTATATGGCATTACAAGACTAGCACCTTTTCCTGACGGCCAAATCACAAAGTCTTTCAGCCTCTCCGGTGGACGGACAATTCTCCCCCGTGAAGACACACGAGCCGGAGCAGGGAGCTGTGCCACAGGCACCGGCAGCACAGTCTGTTCCATAGGTGAAGGTGGCGGTGAAGACCGGGAAGGTGGGGAATGTTCCGCCACCTGCATGTCTTCCATTGTGTCTGGCTCCTTTGTAGGTAGGAAAGTTGGGCGTAAGTGTCGCCTGTTTCTCCGCAGTGTACCGTGATCCGTTTGGATCAGGTAGGACCTCGGAGTTGGGTGTGGCAGGTGGACTGTCCCTGTTGTTGTCCAACCCGACTCACTGTCTAGTTTGACTGCCACACTGTCCCCTGGATTGAAAGGTGGAAGTGGTCTGACGCCGTGGCGTTTGTTGTAGGCACGCCTGTAGCTTTTTTTGGCCTTGGTATCAGCTTTACGCACTTTTGAGAGGTCCGGCCATCTTGGAGACAGCACCGTGTTGACTGTGGGCATTGTTGTTTTGATCTGTCGGCCCATCATGAGCTGAGCAGGACTGCAACCCGTGGCATGCAGCGGAGTAGCTCTGTAGCTCATGAGAGCCAGGAACGGGTAAGCCTGCCGGAGAATCCTTTTCGCCGTTTGAACCGCCCTCTCAGCCTCCCCGTTGGACGGAGGGTAGTGGGGGCTGGAGGTAATGTGTTTAAAGTCATAAGTCATTGAAAAGTGTTTAAACTTCTCACTTGTAAACTGCCCTCCGTTCTCTGTGTGTAGCACGTCTGGACACCCCCATCTGGCGAATATGTTTTTAAGCCGTGCACAGGTGGTCTCACTCGTCATGTCAGGCAGATGGGCTATTTCGAGATAGCGAGAGAAATAATCGATAACGACCAGATAGTTCTGCTTGGCATACTCACAGATATCCCCAATCTTTTGCCAGGGCCTTTGTGGTAGTGGCGTTGTTATCAGAGGCTCCTTCCTCTGTGTTGGTCTGACCTCCATACATTCTGGGCATGTTGTCACCAGGTCCTGGATCTTGCTCTCAAGCCCAAGCCACCACACGCTCATGCACGCCCTCTCGCGACATTTAGTGATGCCCTGGTGCCCATCGTGCAGACGGTGCAGTATGTTTCTTCTCATGCTGTGCGGGATGACAATGCGGTCGCCATAAAGCACGAGACCTTTTGACACAGACAGTCTATATATTATCTATTTCTCCACTGGTGGTAGGCTCTTGCTCCTCTTCTCTGTCCATGCTTGTCTCATGCTTGATCCTTTCCAACTTCAGCGGTGACACAGGCCAGGCTGCGTGAACTGCCGCTTCAAATGCTGAGACATCATGTGTTAGTTCACACACTTCACTGTGTATGAGTGGTAGTGGCTGTCTAGATAGTGTGTCAGCTACTGTCAGTGTTTTCCCCGGAACGTACTCTGCTGTGGGGTTGTATCTCATTAGACACATAAGTAGGCATTGGCAACTCAGGGGAACTGCGTCTAAGTCTTTGTTATTGATCAGAGGAACCAATGGTTTGTGGTCTGTGTGCACTGTGAACTCACTAAGGCCATACAGGTAAGTGGAAAATCTTTCACAGGCCCAGACTACAGCCAGAGTCTCTTTCTCTATCTGTGCGTAGCGCTTTTCTGTATCAGTCAGTGCTCTAGAACAGAACGCTACTGGTTTCAGTCCTTCAGGGTGTCGTTGCAGTAGAACACTACCCAGCCCATAGCTACTTGCGTCTGCACTCACTATTGTAGGTTTGTGTATATCATAGAGAGCAAGAGTTGGTGCTGGGGTGACGAGTTTCTTTACCTTCTGAAAGGCGTTTGTGCAGCATCCCAGGTCCAGGTTGTGTCATCTTTTAGCAGGTCATTTAGGGGTTGTAGTGCATCGGTCAGGTTGGCATATCTTCCCAGATAATGGACCATGCCAAGGAACCTCCTCAGACCTGGCACGTCCTCTGGCGGCTGCAGCTCTGTGATGGCACCTACTTTTGAGGGGTCGGGCCGGACGCCGTCTCTATCGATGATATGACCCAAGTAGTTCAGCTGCCTTTGACGTAAGTGGCACTTTTTGTAGTTTAGCTTTAAGCCTGCGTTGTCCAGGGTCCGGAGTATGTTTTGGAGCCTTTTCTCATGCTCCTCCTCATCCTTCCCGTGAATGAGAATGTCATCCATGTAAACTTCAACTCCTTCCTGGCCTCTAAACAGTGCCGACATTTCTCTCTGGAAAATCTCTGGTGCGCTGGAGATTCCAAAAGGGAGCCGCTTGAAGAAGTATCTCCCCATGGGCGTGATGAATGTGGTCAATTTGGCTGTATCACGCTCCAGCGGGATCTGCCAAAAGCCACTTTCAGCGTCAAGCAGGGAGAACACACAAGATTCTGCCGAACGTGGCAGTATGTCGTCCACCGTAGGTAGGACAAACCTTTCCCTTTTTACTGCTTTGTTGAGCCGTTTGAGGTCTTTTTTGGGTCAGGAACCATAGGAGCACACCACTCAGTCGGCTCTGTGATTTCCTCGATGACTCCGCATTTCACCATCCTCTCCAGTTCAGCCTTGACTTTAGGAAGCATGGGGGCAGACACTCTCCTTGCCGTGTTAACTGCATATGGTTCTGCATCATCTCTTAAACATATTTTTACTGGCTTTATTTTTAAAAGTCCCAAATCCTTACCAAACGTGCTTTGGCTCTCCTGGACTTCATCCACTCTTTTTACGAGTCCCATTGCCACTGCCACATTTCGACCCAACAGGTTGCTGCTGTTTACCGTTTCGATCACATGGACCTTGTAATTGTAGAACTGGCCTTTGTACTTTGTTAAGGTGACAAATTGTCCCAAACAGTTCAGTTTAGCTCCAGGGCTGTCAAAGTCTTGGTTGTTCTTTTCTAGCTGGGGCAGGTGTCTAAGCTGGTGATAGGTTTCTTTTGATATCACGGTGGTCTCTGCACCAGTGTCAATCTTGAAGGAGAGTGGTGTCTCGCAAACTTTCAGTTTCACTGTCCATGGTGTAGTGTTGTCATCTGAGATGTAGGTGTACGTTTTGACTTCACCTAGAAAGTGTCCATTGGACTGGCTGGCATTCTGTTCCACTATAGTTAGTTCATTCACTCTAGCAGAATGACACACAACAGGAAAATGTCCGATTTTCTGACAGTTCCTGCATTGAGCATGTTTAGCTGGACACTGAGTGTGTTTGTTGTCCTTACCACACCTGTAGCATTTTGTAGTAGGCTTTGGTGGTCTTCTACCTCTGTCGCGGAATCCTCCTCCATGGAAATTTCCGCCCTTTTTCTCTCTCCCTCCATGTTGCTTGGAAAGTGCGCGTGTATGATTCCGTGCCACTTCGCTGAGTTAGTTAGCTTCGGCCGAGGTAGCTCTAGCCTGCTGGCTAACTTGGCCCTTTATCTGCTCGGACTGCCTCACCATCTCCACTGCTTTCTCAAGTGTCAGGTCTGCCGTCAGCTGCAGCTTGTCCAAAATCCCAATAACCAGCTTGTCCCTTATGTTTTGAACCTTCACTGAGCCAAACTGGCATGTCTCGGCTAGCTCATATAGCGTGCGGATATATTCCTCTGCTGATTCACTTTGCTTCTGTGCTCAAATGTGGAAAAGAGCCCTCTCGTGTATAACGTTCACTTTCGGCACAAAGTAACTATTGAGCTTCGCTAACACTCCCCGATAACACCTCCCCGAAGACAAAAGTGTTGAAGACTTGCTCGACCTCTTTGCCCAACGCATAAAGCAGCGTGCTAACCTGCACGTCGCCGCTCTCCCCGTTTAGCTTAGTAGCCATACGACACCGTTGAAATCGTTGCCTCCATTCCGGCCACTGCTCCAGCCGCGTAAAGTCCATCGGTTCGGGTGGGTTGAACTTCGCCATGACTCACTTCTGACACCATGTACAAGTTCCTCCTTGTTAAAAGAATGCTCCGTAACACGTTCGTACAACTCTCCTTTATTTCGTCTCCTGACATGTGTACAGTATAGGCCGTAGTATATGGCATTACAAGACTAGCACCTTTTCCTGACTGCCTTAAGCAACGTATCACATGCCCCCTTGTGGGGCCTCATCACTATGAGTGTAACCTAGGGTGACCAGATTTCCTGGAGCTAAAACCGGGACACTTTGAGCGTGACCGTAGTGTGTTTGTGCACGCACACGCTTTTTAACGTGAACATGTGCCAGCCCTGTTCAGAAACAGACACAGACAGTAACTTCATTATTTTGATCCTAGGCTCCTCGTCTAATAGTAAGTGTTTTTTCCTTTGAAATTAACAAAATTGCAGTAACAGCCTTTTTCAGTTTAGTGTGAGATTTATGTTGAGATTTTTTCTAAAAAATATTGTGTTATTTATTCCAATAACAGCAAAGTAATTAAAATGATTTATTGAAAATTTTGAGCATTAAACACTTAATTTCCTGCATTCTGGTGAATTTCTATGCACCTATTTCTACCTTTTACTGAATCAATGTATGCTGCAAATATCTTTATTTAAAGAGAAACAGATTACAATCCAAATATAAAAACATAATGGAATATATTGCAGTAAGGCTGTCAGGCATTCTGTATTGCTTTCAACTATTTATTCTCCTTTGGATGGACTTTTCTAATTATATCTGAGTTAGCACACATGTAGCCTATAGTAATCATTTACTCTTACCTCCTGTTTTGCGTCTTTTGTTGGTTAAGTAACCTCCTTAATGTGCATATGACAATTATTCACCTCAATGATACATTCATTCATTTTAATTTATTAATAAACCCCTGGACTGTAATATTTCAGATGTTTGAGCAAGATTTACTGCTCTTGTCCAAAACTTTGTGCACATTCAAAGTATATAAACACAGTAGTATTCTCTGTGATTTGGAGGAGTCGTGATATTTTGAGAAAAATAAAGTGATAATAGGCTATTACAAGAATAAAATCACAAGCTATATTTCAGAAAATAATCTATACCTGCACCATAGTCTGCTGTGCATTACGTGATTGCTCTGCTGATACGGTAGATCTCAGACCTTCTGACAGACACAGAGCCCCGTTTGGGTCTCTGGTCTCTAAATGAGACAAAGAGTTTAGGTATGGAAGTGGCTGTACGCTTCTCTACGTCGGAGGTAGAAACCCAAAACTAAAGAATACACGGAGCACAAACGCAACACATCTGCCGCAGCATGTCCACAGCTGAGCGCATCCATGAACCTGAAGCTGCGCTGCATTTTACAGAGAGTGGACACTAAGCGACCCACAGGTCTGCTTCAGAGCTCCTTGTGTTTGAGTCTGAACCATAGACTGGAAACGTCACGTCACGGGAACTTCAAACTAAATCATTAGTATTGCGCTCCTAAACTTTGTGTTTATGACATCACTGTATTAGACTGATTTGACTATGATTCCTCCAAAAACTTCACCCCTTTCACAGCTTTCCTCACGGAGAGACGGTTGCTAGGTGATAGCAACAAATACAGCATGGTCGCAGCTCCTGGTGTAAACCGGGACATTTTAGCGTCCCGACAGGCTTTTGTCGGGACTCGGGACAAGCAATTAAAAATCGGGACTGTCCCGGTCAAATCGGGACTGTCCTGGTCAAATCGGGACGTCTGGTCACCCTAGTGTAACCTTACGCCATAAACTAGATCCAGCATGTGAACAGTTACATGACATCTATAAATACCTCTGCTTGGCGCTGGTAGTAAGTTTCTCCCTGTCAGAGCACTTTTCTTTTGCTGCCTTCTTCTCCATTTCTTCTTAATTTTCTTGTGATTTCGCCGTTTAAACACCGTGATAATAATTCCTCGAGGTCTTTCCAGGTCCGTCTCTGTGTGTTGCTCACTCGTACACTGGTACAAAATGGTGGACGGGCTCAGACACCTCCCAAATCGTGACGTGACAGCAAGCTACCATGACGTATGTCCTCATTCTCAATATTTGCAACTCTGAGAATCTTGTACATTAAATTATCCTATTTATAAAAGGCTATGTATCCAAAAGAGGGCAGATCTATTTTTGTCGATCCATTTTGAACCACTACCCAACAACTCACACAGCGTAGGAATTTAACAAGGAAAGCAAATTCAGGATTTATTGACATGTCTTTTGTTAATATGTTTCTGATGTGCTTATTCATTCTTTACTTTGCATTCATGTAGAAAAAAAAAAAAACAATGTGTCAAGATGGAGGTGTGATGTGGTGTCACATCCCTGTCAGCAGGATTCCACATCCTGTGGACTGTTGGTGTGCAAAGTAAGATAATGTACCCAGTGTGCTTTTTAAAACCATTTTTATAAGGACACAATTAAAAAAAACCTGTATTTTCACGTAGCAGAGCCACTCCTAAATGGAGCCAGCATAGAATTTGATGTTGACGCGGCAGGCATCGACATCATGAGGGAAGAAATTGCCAGGAGACTGATGATTGATTCTGGTAAGCTTCAATTAACTGTGTATCAACCTCACTGAAACATTTGCACATAATTTAACTCACTGTAAAATTGGAATATCTTTTAATAGACAACCTCAATGAACGGTGCCATTGTTGCGGGGAAATGGATACTGAGAAAAGGGACACCCTGGAGGCACTTATGGACCGTTGGGTAGGAAGCTTTGAAGTTCTTTTCATGGAAAGTGCATTCTTTATTTAAAAAAAAATCAAAAGAATATTTAAGATTGGATGCACATCATGCACTCGATGGTTTCACTGGCTGTGTGTGGAAGTCCCAATATGGATGAGGACTTTTTGTGTCCTGCATGCACATCACCAACTGAAATAACCGTTTGTGACCTGAAGCGGTGGAGTCCTTTTTGGATTAAAACACTCCCCAGGAACTAACGATCGTTTACTGGGTGAAAGTATTTAGTTTTCCCCCCCCGAAGTGAACTCCGCTCTCTGGCTTGAAAGCACTGTTTTATGTTGACACCACATTGTGCAATTTTTTTTATATTATTTTCCATTGAAAACATATATATAAGCTTATAAATAAAAAAAATAATGCCAAAATAAAAATGTTTTGGCATGGCAATCATGGTTTTGAAAGGGTGATTTAATTCTTGCATGTTTTGTTTTGTTGTGCATGATCAAAATACCCCCAACTGTATGTTGGGGTTTGGTTACTAGCCAAAGCTCATGACCATAGGTTACGGGTTGGAACATGGATCGACTGTTAAATCGAAAGCTCGTCTTCCGGCTCAGCACCCTCTTCACCATGACAACCAGAAAAACGTCAGATGCCATAAAAAGAGCATAACATCACCCAGGGTTGATTCCACTGCTGCATTTTTCTCAGAAACTCTCTCTCTCTTCTAAACGGGCAATATTTTTCACTCAATATTTCCAAGAATGCTAGAGTTTTTAAGAGTTTTAAGAATGACAAAGTCTCAAGGTTTTCTTGGAAAACTTTCATGTGACGCACACTTTACGGGCAAAAAAAAAAAAAGGAGAAAGAAAGATGAAAAGAAGCTGTGACAGTAAATAAAGTAGATATTTATTTGTTTTAAAGAATCTCAGCTCATGCAAGGATACAGCTCTTGTAAACAAAATCACTTGAAAATATGTTATAAATGTGCACAGATTTCTTCTTGATGTCAAACTGGAATGTACAATATGTGGAAGTTAGCTGTATTACAGATATAACATGAAGAGCTGTCACCCAAACGCCCCCCGGTCCCGCTTTCCCACATTGTGATTATTTCATCGTCCAGCCATATCGTGTATAAGCTGCTTGCTAAAAAGTTGTTGTTTTTTTAATGTTGTTAGGCATCAACATATTGCATGAGTGCCATGCTCATTAAGGTCAGATATACTGTACAGTATCAACTTGGTCAAAGCACTCTGGAGTCCACGGTTGTCGGAGTCCTCTTGTTACACTTTGTGACACGAGCGAAAGCATGCGCGCACACACACACACACACATCGAACACACGGAATGAAGCCGGAAGAGGATTTAAAAGCAAAGCAACACTGCTTTAAGACATTTGTGAGACAAGATATTTAAAATACAAAAACAGTAACCAGTACTTGTTTGTTTTTTTTGTGGTACAGAGGAGTAGATGTGAAACAGCTATACGACATTTTGACTTGGAAAATTAAACCTGCTGTAGATCAACAATTGGGGGCTGAAATGTTGCTGTCACCCATATAGAGACCAGAAGCTAACCTTGGTACTGTACTCGGTTTTTCAAAAAGAATCTCAACACCGAGATAAGCAGTTAATCAGCACAGCACCACACTCGGTATTCAGGGCTCAGGGCTACGAGTTAGAGCCGACAGAGGAACACACGTGGCACTGTTCATTAGTTCTACTCATACCTGCAGCCCTGAACCTTGCTAGCAGTGGGAAGAATCCACTTACCCTGGTATTAAAGGGCAGCAGTAGTTCTGCTGAACACACTTTTTTTTTTTTTTAACTGTGTGGTGTACACTAAGTCTTAAAACTCTAACATGTAGGATTTGCCACACTAAAGCCTCAAACAAGACTATGAGTCAGCCATGCTAGCAGCTCTGGGAGGGTCTACTCGGCTTTGAGCTAAATGCTAACAAGCTCCAAAGACACGTTTTGAAAAACGGCAGGACCAATTTTTTGTTTGTTTGCAGTCTTCCACCGTAAAATATCCGACTCAGCATATCTTGATCATAATTTGAAAATAACAATCCTTATGAAATTGTTTTGTTTATGCCACGTCTTTATATGAAAACAAAAACAACAACATTGGCCGACATTTTGCTAGCAGATATTTTTTTTCTAAACTTTCATATATTAATATTGGCCTTTAAAAAATCCAGTATTGGTCAGGCAATAATGTTAGCATGCGGATATTAACAAGTATAAGGTTAAGCATGTTGACCAACTTAGTTTAGCGTGTTAGCATGCTAAAATTGGTTCACCAGTAAGTGCAGCAGAGGCTGATAGGAATGCCATTAGTTTTGCAGGTATTTGGTAAAAACACATTCTCACTCCCATCGCGTAAAATACCGACGTTTGGCCAGGTGCCTTAGGCGATGTTATTGACGCTCAAAGTCTCCTTTAGCGTCATATCTAAAACGCTCGGGGTCGGCGCTGTTGTCGTCACTTTTGCCACTCTGGGTCGGGACGTACGTTTAACTGAAATTGACATGCGGCACAAGAACGGGACAGTAAGGTTTAGGAGAAATATCGTGGGTGGGCTTATAAAAAAAATGAACGTTTCAGGGACACGAACCCCGGTCTCCTGTGTGAAAGTCCCGTGTTGTATTTTGCCACCACCCTCCTCCCTACGCGGCATTTCGGTCTTTCATACTACTCGCTTTCCGTTGTCGCTCTTAATACTATGTCATCTTAAAGCGCCGCAGAGCTGCTGCTCTGCCCGGTGCGTTCTACACACACGCCGAAGGGTGCTTTTTGCGTCGTATCTGACGGCGAGAGTCACTGCCCAAAGCGTCCGGATTTTACCAGTTGGGAGTGAGAACGGCTTGGTAAAGTATCGGACAGATAAGAGACTTGTTTGTGCTGATCCTCTCGCCATGCTGCAGTGACGTACACCGGGACTCCACCCAGCGTGAGAGTGTGGTCAGACTTTTCCAGCCTGGCGTTAAGTTACTCTAACATGTCATCCTGATGTTGGCATTGGATGACAAGTTAGAGAGTCACTAAAGTAATAAGATGCATCATCTGATAATACCTTTTGGGCCAATGCATCGGTTAGATATTGGGATATTTCACAGGATAAGTGAGAACTCTTGGTGGTGACACACACACACACACACACACACACACACACACACACACACACACACACACACACACACACACACACACACACACACACACACACACATACATCAGGGGACCACCAACATCCTGAGGATTCATTCCCTGGACCATTAATGTCTGTACCAAATATCTTTGCAACCCATATAATAGCTATCCACCTATTCCATTGTGGACCAAAATGAAGGCCTGACCAATCAACTGAGAGACAGATAGCGATTGCTATCTCCAAAGTTATTGCGCTAGGTGGCTAAAAAGACACGGGCTGACACAGATTGCACCAAGTTTCACTGGGATTGTCTTGACAAAAACTTCCACCGAGAGAATCGTTTCAAGGAATATATAAATCACATAAAAATTCTACACATAGGGGCCTTAAACTCTTAGCTCCTCGAAGAGAGACAGGATCAGGAGAATGTGAGTTTATTTTATTATTATTGCTGCTCTCTGCTTCCAGTTAGCTATACTTGCGTACTTGGAATGTTGGGAAGAGATGGAGACGAGAAGAGCTCATGCATGCTCATGCATAACACATCACAGAGCAGCACGACAAGGCTCCTCTCAGAGCTAACGATTCACCTTGAATCAAAGAGGGATGGGATGAAAGGGAGTCCGAGGTAGAACGGGCCGTGACAGAGATTACAGGGATGATGGCCAGATGAAAAAACAGGTCGCAGAGATGATCAAAGCGAGGCTGCTGTTTTTTTGTTGATAAATATGCATTGGTTATCAACCTTTTATAATGGAAGAGTGGATTTTCTTTGTTTTTTTTTTGCATGTGGACTCTGCATTACCTGCAGACTATAAACCCCTCCCCCCGGGATTCCACCAGGCGCGGATGTGCCGCGTTCCGGGCTGCGCCGTGGTTCTGTTCCGTCCTCCGCCAATGCCTCGTACCACACCGGGAGGGGGCGCGGAAGCAGAGCGGTTTTGCCTCCCCGACTCGCAGATTTTGTCGCTTTGGCCTTTTTCCCTACATATCTGCGGTTCAACCAATGAAAGTAAGTATTCCACATAGTTAAAATGGTTTCTTTCATTTAGGCTGTGTTTTAGTTGTTGGAACAGTGCAGTGATGTGATATATAAGCGGGAGTCTTCACACGGAGTTTATTTTTGAAAACTTGACTGGATGCTCTATCTTTCCACTACCTGCCCGGGCCTGTTGGAACGTCTCCCGGCGTGTGGGTTTAGCGGAGCGGAGAGCCGCTGAGTCGCGGCCGGTGGAATCGCAAGCTTTCTCATTTAATAGTTGCGCCCGGTGGAATCTCGGTGTTACTCTGGCTAAAGTTCTAAAAACATTCACAGCGAGTGAAACATTTTGACAAAAATAGAAGAGACCAGCATAGGAGAGGCCCTCTCTATATAATAGGCATGTCAGTAGACTTAAAAAATATAGATATACAATATCATGCTGCAAAATTTCCAGACACCATCGTGGTATATATATGTAAGCTCCCAATACAAACACTTAATATCATTTTGTTTTTAAACAGGCACAGTAGTGATACCCTGGATAGGAATGCTAGAAACCACATAAAAGACAGATGGAAGAAGAGCTCTCTCTGAAGTGTAGGAAAGAAAAATCCTTTGCTTATGAGGATCAAAAAAAGATGTTAACTGAAATCAAACATTTTCTTATTTTTTTTTTTTTTTAAAATCAACTATTTGTGCATCATAAAAAAATATGAGAAGAAGAAAAAAAAAAAAGAGTTAGGAGAGGAAAACAAGCGTCCCCTGCTTTATACAAAGTCAGTAGTACTGAGAGCGGACCTCCTCCCTGAGGGGTTCAAGGAACTCTGGAGTGACAGGGAGAAAGTGGGAGTGGCAGAGATCAAAGTCCAGCGCAGTAGTTTGAAGTAAGGCCTCCGTTTTTTTTTTTTTTTTTTTTTTTTTTTTGTGTTGGCAAAAGAAAAAAATAAACGAAAAAAAGAGAAACATATACATTTGTAACGTAATTACATCTAGCTTGAATTTTCTTTATATGTGCAAAATGTAAATCTTACAAATATTGGGAGAGTCCCCCGTAGATCACTGAAAAAGGATTGTGCTCGAGGTGGTTTGCCCCCCCCTCCGTCCATTCAGCGATCCGTCCGTCACCGCCGGTTGGTCGACAGCCCAGCAGCCGACTGCGGACTTCACGTCGAGTGGATGGTCCGCTTCAGTTTTTCTATCTCCATCTGCGAGGACACAGTTACAAAACACACAGTGTGGAGATTATAAGACTGAAAAAGTAGACCGACTGTCCGTACCCAATCCGTTCCACCTGCACAATCCGTTCTGCGCATGCGCTGTGGTACGAGGATTTACGACACTACCCGATCTGTTCCCACACTAGCCTCCACTGGGAAGCTAACGTTAGTTTAGCTAATAGCTAATTCGGGCGGACCGCTAGGTGATTATATCGGTCTGCCGTTATCCTCCACTGGGAAGCTTAAGTTACTTTAGCTAACAGTTAATTTGGCTAACCGCTAGCTGATTGTAGCGGTCTGCCGTCAGCCTCCACAGTTAAGCTAACGTTAGTTTAGCTAACAGCTAATTTGGCTAACCGCTAGCTGAGATAGCATGTAAACTTTAAAAGACCCTCAAAATAAAACTTGAAAACAAACGTTAACATATATAACAGCTGTTACGTCAGTTCTACTTTACTGGTGCTCATTTAAAATACAATCACTCAATACTTGTCTTTATTGTTATTACTGTAAAGTCTTAATTTTGCTGTAGCCTGCTTTTCCCATTATGTTTGACTTAACGTTATTTTAGACTGAATCTAGCTGTCCGTTCTGCCTGCACGATCCGTTCTGCGCATGAATTATTTGTCGGTTAGCCGAATTAGCGGTTAGCTAAACTAACGTTAGCTTGGGTGGAGGCTAGCGTGGAACAGATCGGGCAGGTTGTAAAACATTATTATCATCTGCGCATGCGTGAACATCTTGCGCATGCGCAGAACGGATTGTGCAGGTGGAACGGATTGGGTACTGACACCGACCCTGGTGGAATTACAGCTGGGTACCAACTTCAATACTTTTTAGGCACCGACTGAACTGCCTCTGAAGTATTGAGTATCGAAAAATGCCTCGTCACTCAATACCCAGTTTCAATACCTTAGGAGTAAATCTCATCGGCGTCAGTGAGCCAATAGGAACGCAGGATGCTTCTACCAAGATCTACCAAGTTTGTGATCGGCTGTCTTACATTACACGTCACAAGAGACACGCAGGAAAAACTCTACGTTACGTACAGACGGCTCATGTAGTAGGAGCTGCAAAATTAATGAAAAGATTTGTGCAGTAATGTGTAATATTGTCATTTCTTTTTTTTTTTTATAAATTGGTATAGATCAAGTATTGTTAAGGAACCGGTATCATAGTCACGTTATTGGTATCAGTACCGGTTCTGAAAATGTTTAAATGACAACCCAGCCCTTAAGGTGGAATAAGGGCTTAAATTCCTTATCTGCCAGAGTAAGATGAGCCCAAAATTAAGCCAACATCTCAGATCTTTTGATTTTTGCAGTAACTTTCTGCACGTTTACCTCTCCCCTTCCTGCCAATCAGGATCATTGGAACTGGGCTGTGGGCAATAGCTGTACTGTTTTAGTTATGCTGCTCTCTCGTATAAGCATTTTCTTTTGAATTTTATTTATTCATGGAATTTTTGTGTTGTGTATGAAAAGGAGGAAATGCAGTAAAGCTGCTGAATACTCAAATTTCCCCGGAGTGATGAATAAAGTATCTATCTATCTATCTCTGCTGGGAATCACGATGGTGAAGGTCTCCCGCTGTGGAAGGGAATTCTTTGTGGCGTGGATTAGGAGAACTAGGATGTTAATAAAGTCACGTGCTGAAGGAGAACGTGAGCGGAGCAGCAATTGACCCTTTATATTAAAAAAAAAGAAAAGAAACTTGACTAATGCAGACCTGCCAACCTTGAAGAAATATTATGAGTACAGCCTGGCTTGCTGAGGCACTGTGACTGAATTGAATTAAACGCGCAAAGCATTTGGCTAGGAAGGGCAGGTGGGTGGAGGGTTAAAATGCAGCGCTCTGATTGGCCGAAAGCTTAACATCATAGATGTAGAGTGCATAGAAACTGAAACCGGAGAAATGCGAGATGCAACAAAATGCGTACCTAGAGAGCAGCGAATCGTACAAGCGTACTTAAGGGTCAAAATGCGTGCCGAGTACGCAAAATGCGTACATGTTGGCAGGTCTGCTAATGTTGCCAGACCACCATCATAAAATCGGCTCAAACCACACCCACACTTTCTGAAGCAGATCAGTTGAGGTTTTCAGTGTTAAACTGTAAATAAATAATACCTAAGTGTTTTTTTTTTTATTTCAAACTTTGAATTTGGTTGTTGCTCTTTAAGTCATGACTACTAAACTTCACTCTCGAAGACTTTCAAAGAATTTCAATGCATACGGAAGAAAAACCATGAACTAGAGCAGCTTGGTCCACAACTTATTATCACCTAATTTGAACATTAAACGGCATGAATACATCTGGAGTCTAGTTACTAGCTCGTCTTGCCGGGAGTCGATGAGAAGATCATTACGACTCATGTCTTTACGGTAAACTTGGGCAAGCAGTTAGCTTAGCTTAGCATGAAGGCTGGAAACAAGGAGAATGGTTAGCCTGGCTCTGTCTAAAGGTAAAAGAAAATCAAGATTAAAGCTAACCAACATTTCTTGTAGCTTCATAGTCAACGGACAAAATGTCTAACTATTCTTTTTCCTCCACAGATTATGGACAGAAGAAGAAAGGCTCTCTCTCCCGTTTATCACATCAAGACAAAGTTCGGGCATGTCTAAACCAAGATAAAGTGTAGTTAACTTGCACTGTGTTCAAGGATCCAAATCTCACACTATACTGACTGATGCTAGATATTGACACGAAAGACAGTTATATGCAGAGTTAATGTACACGTCAAGCCAACGGAAGAAGATTGTCTATGGAAGGTAAAGAGAGAACTCAATAAATCAATTAATTCAAATCAAATCATCTTCTTCCTGGAACTCTTATTAGGGGCCAAGCAGCGAAGCACGAAAACTCACCACACTTTGCACGCAAGTCCAGTCCTGTGCCATACTTAATCAGTCCGATTTGTAGGCTAATAGTCCTGATGGTGGCACTAGCAGCCATCTAAAATCCTAAACTTAAAAGAATTCATAACAGCTCAACCATACATTCTACAACATCTCAGCTTATGTTAATAGTTTTTCCTCTCATACTGATGTTGATGCTCAGTTCTTGAGATGACTTCAGACTGTCCTCCACAAATTTACCATACAGATAATTGATATTTCGAAAATTGAGCCCACAGTGCATTAAAACGTTTACTGCATACAGTAGTGTAAACAAATACTGCAATTTATTACAAACCAAATCTTTGCTTATGGAAAAACATTCACAACATTTTGAGGTCACTATACATTTAGTGTGCAAAATTTCTGAATTTTATCTCAAAAAGGGAATAAAATAAAAGTTGAATTGTGTCCTCATCGACGCCATGGCAGTCAATGCAAAACATCTTTAAACATCAGTTTGTCAGTTATTGTGAAAATGAATCACAGGCATATCTATGTTGTCTTAACGAAGTACACAAATTCTCAGAATTTTGTAATGATAAATGATTTTTGGACATTTTTAAATCCTGCATTTTTTTGCAGTCCTGTATATTTTCTATACAATGTTGTGAAGTGGAAGTGATCAACTGGCCAATTAGCTCACTGAGATCAGCACTTGCCTTCAGAACCAAAGGTTGGGAGTTCAATCCTCCCTTGATTCAAGTTGGCCATCTTTTAAACTTAGTCAGCCATTGTGCTGTGTACACCTTCCGTGCATGTTCTAGATGTTTACCAGCATCAACACACCTGTCTGAAATGATCAGCTCATTAGTTTGTGTCCTAGCTCAACATGCCACTGTGAACTCTGGCACTATTGCAGATTGGGCACACATGTTTCCTAGAGGAGCGGTAGCTCAACAAGGTTGATACTGGTTTTCAGATTGAGAGGTTAGGAGTTCAAATCCCCAACGCACCACTCACCAGCCACTTAAACAGTAGCCCTGTTTTATGGGCATACTCAACGGGTGAGCAGGAATGTCTCGGTTTGGCATTTCTGCGGTTACGTTGTTTATTTGCCTTTTTCCCCTCTTCTCCATCCACCGCCTTTTTCTTTCCCTGCTCAACATACTCGGCCCGAACATCTCTGCAGCGCAGCTATAATTGCTACTTGTACTACGACCACTGATACTACAGAAATATCGAAATTTTAGCCAAGATCAAAGCTCCAAAAGTCCAAAATAATAACTCGGATGGCAATCTCTAAAAATAAGCATGCATTATCCTTTGCTTTCCCTGGTTTGCATATATTTTTACAGATCTGTGGAAGTGGAAGTTGACCATAGGGGGGGGTCAAATAAATCTTTAACCCTTGTGTTGTCCTTCGGGTCACCGGGACCCAAAGGACAACACAAGGGTTATGTACTTCCGTTTATTTTGTTGAGAATTGCTCTCTAAACCCTGTCTCTCGTAAAGTAAGTGAGAAAGTTTGTTTCTAGAGCACATTTAAACACAGTTTAAGCTGGCCAAAATGTTGTACAAACAAGCACTAAGGTGCTGTATTAACCCTTGTTTTGTCCTTTGGGTCACAAGGACCCGAAGGACCACACAAGGGTTAATTATGTTTCTGTGGGTGTGTGGACCATGAACGCCTGAGGCTCCCAGCAGGGATTCACTCTTCCCATTTATATTAGTGCCATGCTGAGAGGGGCTGGGCCGTGTACGCCTCGGTTCCATCAGAAGAATGTAATTGTCAGACCCCTGATGCTGGGGGACGGCAGAGGTCAAGGAAGCTTAATGTGCTCACTGCAGCAAGGGAGATTCTCGAGGGACCACTCAGGTGAGCATGATGGCAGCCATGTAACTAACAGAAGTAGCTGACCTGGCTTAAAGAAAAACAATGGCTGGAGGTTTATCTCTATTTTCTTGTAATACAATGTAACAAAAGCTGTAAACATTTAAAATGGTTATATTACTGAAAATAATACAGTTTTACTACAACAAAACTGTCTTCAGGTATGTCGTTTCATTGTCCAGCCAGGTAGAAGTACTGGACAGGTAGATCCGAATTCCAATTTATTTTTCAATCAAGACATGCAATTACTGTTTCATAACACGCGCACGCGTGCCAAAGACAGAACAAACAGTGGACGCAGCATCAGTGAAGTCGTCACCCATTGGTTTGTGGACTGCTAGGGAGGATTAAGCGCCCAAGCCATTGTTGTTCATGGTTGCAATTGTGATGCCTAAGCTAAAGAGGGAAAGTTGCAGAAAGCGAGTCATCCAGTGGAGATCCAGTACCGGCGAGTAAACACTGACATCCGGGTACTGAACCCTGATTTTTAGGCGACCAAAATGTTCCAATTCACTAAGATCAAGTTGAAAACACACAGTGAGAGGGACAAAGTTTAAGATGAAACCCCAAAACACCCAAAAACAAGTTCTCGGCTTTTTTAATGTTCGCGGGGATAGGGTTAGCATTACTAAACCTCTCTCCTCATAGGTCGGCATGTAGCCACGCCCTAAGGCATCCCTTGATTTAACGACAAATTTAAAATAAATGGGATTCTAATTTACAAAATGAACATCATGCTGTATGGACAAAGACTTGAATATAGCGATTGAGATCATAAACTCAATATGAAAATGTTAACTGAAGTAATAAATCAAGTGAGAACGAGGGTCATTTCATTTTTATTTTATAAAAACCGACTTTTTGCAACCAGTGGAGTTGCCCCCTGCTAGAAATTTGATATAATTGCATTGTGTTGAATGTGTGCTTGCTCTGGTCAATCAATATTTGGTCAAACAAATGAGCGTAATGAATGTAGACAGCCCAAAATGCTTTGCTGTGTGGATCAATGTTACCTGCAGAGCAACACGCTTCAGCCTTTCCTCATCCAGCTCTGCTCGTAGCTCCGATATCTCTTTCCTGGAAACACGCACACACACACACACACACACACACACACACACACACACACACACACACATTAGCACATGTTTAGTTCTGCGGCATATATAAAAGGTTCATGCTTTTGATCTAACTACCATGAGTTCTTTGGAGATTACAAAATAGGTTTAAGTCTCAACATACATTAAGTTCCACTAACAAAACCCAATGTCAGCTCAAGTCTAAGCATCATCATGAAGCACTGCATCACTGACTTTATGGTTAATGACCCACATTACATATGTGTTTCAAATGAGCCAAATAGCGGGTTTTCATTCTTTAAAAACAGCCAGAAGTGCAATATGTAAAGTGACAGTCCGACCTGTGTGCACATAACAATATCGTATATAATGAATAGTATTAAGTAATCAACTTCACATATAGGGAAATGATAGTTGGAATATTGCTGTAGGCAAAGTAAATGATGGACAGAATTTTAAACTATTAGTAATTCAGAGTGACTGGAGTGTTGTATAAAATGTACAGTATGTTTACTTAAAAAGATACATTATAGATGGAAGTGGATCAGAACATTCCTACAAGCATGGATCCTTGCGTGACACAATTTTCCATTTATGCTTCTCAAGCTATCATATCCAGACCGTGTTCTTATCTCATTGAGGTTTATTACATTTGCTGGGTCTTGAGCAGCTCTACAGACAGCAGCAGATCCTTCATCTGGCTCTTCAGCTCGTCAAGCTCCGAGTTAGGCTCTTCGGGCTCCAGCCGGGCCCTGCTGCCCTGCGACACGCTGTCTGAGCTTGGGGCTGCTGCAGGGATCGGCTTGGCCTCGGTGCTGGCCATGGCGGGCCTGTGGAGTGACGGTGACTGGGATAATGTGTTTGTGGAAGGCTGTGAAGAAAAGAAATTTTATAAAATTGGGAGAAAGAAAGGAATCTATTCAAATTCGATTCACAAGTTCCTGACTCAACTTGTTCTCCAATTGATTCAATTAGGGATATTTCAGTTACAATACCAATTTTAATTGAGAATTGTCCCCAAAGCAGTTACATTCAGTGTTTAATATGTGTGCAACTGTACTAAAAAAAAATTGATTGTTAACGTCCCCTTGCGTGGTGCAGAGACGGTATATACCTAGAGCAATTCAACCGTTCAATGCCCTGGGTATCTAGTTTGTCAAGTTTCATGAGGCTGTGATTGTTCTAGATGTCACAACAGGCCTTTTTCTACAGTGACACAAGTTTTCCAAAAATTGTCGCACTACAATGAAATGGCAACATCGCACATGAAAAAAATAGGCTCAATTAACAAGAGTCTCAGCTTTTAACGCTTACCCAATTTATGCAATTCAAAGACTTTCATTTTAGAACAGGCGGAAATAAGAAATCTATACAGCGTGCAAAAAGATGCATGGTTGTAGCCAAACACTACATGAGATTAGCACTTACGTAAAGGGGAGACTCGTGGGTACCCATAGAACCCATCTAAATTAGGATATCTTGAGTTAAGAGGTCAAGGTCCACTTAAAAAATGGCCATGCCAGTTTTCTTTTTCTCGCCAGAAAAGATGCATGGTTGTAGCCAAACACTAAATGGGATTAGCACGTATGTAAAGGTGAGACTCGTGGGTACCCATAAAATCCATCTAAATAGAGGTCAAGGGCCACTTCAAAAATGGCCATGCCAGTTTTTTTTTCTCGCCAGAAGAATGACTCTTTTTGGTCTCTTTTGGTCAGCCAATATGGCGGTTATATTTCTAGAATTCTGGCCATATATTTAAAATAGCCATATAATGGCCTACATTCAAACAATAAAATGCAAAACACACAAATGCTATGATCAAAGTTCCAACTTCCATCAAATGTATTTCAGTTTTTCCTCAGTCGCTTTGGTACATTTCTAAGACCACAAATGACACTCTCAAAACTGCTTGTTCAACCTTCACATGATCTAGTCACTTGTGTACCAGATAAAAGAAATTCATCATTGTTTTGTTCAAATTGCAATTGCTTTTGTACTTGCATGCAATTAATCATGTAACATTTTCTGCTGTTACTGGAAGTCTGTTGAATGTCTTACCCCCCAAAACATCTAGGCACAAGTTTGTGGAAAATGTCTTTGAATGCAAATTGGTGGAACTCATCGTCATAATCGGTCCAACCTTTTCGGTGTCATTTTTTTCTTTGTGCTAGAAAGTAGTTTTATGTTTTTCTTTCTGAATCGCAATGACACTGTAATTTGTTGAAAAACTGAAAATAAAAGCATAAATGTGAATCCTGTTCAATCTCTTACAGTCCTAATCTCACATGAAGAAATGTGTGACTTTGTACTGTTGAAATGTATGAATTCCATACAGCAAAAGTGCAGCCTTGTGCATTTTCACCGTCCTCGAAAATGTAGCCCTAGTGTACATCAGAAAATACAATGTTATATTGACAACACCACTAAGCGTTTTGACAAAACTAAGCATCTTCTTTGTGAACAATGACACAAGGACTTGACATTCTGACAGCACGGACATGTTCATTGACATAAAGATTTACTTTTGAGGAATGGACTAGATATTTTGAGCAAGTTACAGGCTTTTGCAGGTCACCCATTGTGTGGTGCCGTTTGTAATAATTGTTTTGTGAAATCGACTTACTGGTTTGCAAATGTCAAGAATGATTCGAGAAATGTACCAAAGCGACTCAGAAAAACTAATAAAAAAAAGTCAGCAGAATGAAACCCTTACAAACTTTGCAAACTGAGCATATAGGCTACTGTACAACAATACAATACAACAGACAGTGTTGCTATTAGGGTTGGGCAATATGTCAACATTTTCCAACTGGCACTTTCAGCCCAGCAACCAGCAATTGACGATATATTCTGCATTTTATCCATTCATACCTTCAAACTCTTAAGGGGTGAAAAAGGTGACAAACACCCGAACCCTCTAGGGAGGGTCTGGGGGCATGCTCCCCCGGGACAAGATTTCTTTGAAATATCAACTTTTAAAATGTAACACTCTGGTGTACTCTGAGAAGACAATTAAGGAGGAGGACAATATTTACTCAAGGCAAAAACATTTCTTATTCAGTAGTTATTCCAGTGTTTCCCCTGTTAAGTCAGTTTTCTTTTTTTATGATTTTATCAGGAATTTTTTTTAACAGAATGAGCTGCAAACATGACTGAATTTTTCCCATTGTTTGCTATAAATTGTGCAAAACAACAGATGCATACCCTTATCAAAAGTGCCACTGAAGTATTAATGTATCTTAAATAACAATTAGGGCTTGCTTTTTAACTAAAACAAAACACTGTCAATAATAGAGGGAAGAAGATACTCATTTTAGTTTCTTTACTTATGTATTTCAGTTTTTCCTCTAAGTTGTCATCCGTCTGTATTAACAGTATTTCATTGTAACTGTCCATATCATTATCCTAACAAAAAGCTGTCCTGGTAGGAGATCCCACGGTGAACCAGAGAAGGGCACACAGAGTCCACGTGGTGTAATTTCACCACAAGTCTGAGATGCATGATTAAGAGTGCTCCAAGCTAGGTTTCAGTCTGACTGCTCGGTCTGTCTCTCTCTATGTGTGTGTGTGTGTGTGTGTGTGTGTGTGTGTGTGTGTGTGTGTGTGTGTGTGTGTGTGTGTGTGTGTGTGTGTGTGTGTGTGTGTGTGTGTGTGTTTGTGTGTGTTTGTGTGTGTTTACAACAGGGTGGTCTGACGAGCTGTACCCCCTGCTGAACAGCCAGAGGTCTAATTATCCTTGGTTGACAGTGACTAATCGAGACTAGATAGCATCTAAGGCAAGTAATGAAATGCTGAACAGGAAGACTTAGCAGATGGTGGTCGTCCTGTTTCTGTCTGTCTGTCTGTCTGTCTGTCTGTCTGTCTCCTTCTCTCCACGTTTACTTCCGTCACAAACACACACTGCAGAGAGCTCTTTCACTGTCTGAAAGGTTCCAATTAACTGGCTTGTCGGTCTTTATCATTGATATATTTTCTCTGTACGAGGCTCAAACTCCACAGTGCTCTAGGCCTACAACAAACATGTACTTTAATAATAGATTATTGTGACAACTATGTGTCCATTAGTGGTTAGGTCCTATAGAACGTCGGAAAATACTGTAGTGAGAAAAGCCATTGCATCTGTCCATTATTCTTCTAACACCTATTCCAAGCAAAGCTGTCCTGGTGGCAGATCCCACTGTGAACCTTCACACTCATTTCTTCTTTCTAATATGGCGAAGCTCGGAGTACAGTAGTTTTTTTGTCTTCACTTTATTTTGCTCTCTTGTGTTCTCTTTTGTTTGAATGCTGCCTTGCATCCTTTCTGGTCCCTGCTGAGTTGTTAGATCAATACAGGTATGTCTTTATCATTTCTGTAATGCTGTTAAGAAAAAAAAATTTTGTTACGTGACTTTACCATTCTACCCGGTTGGGCCAGTTTTCAGGTTCAATGGCTGCAACCTATAGATTTTATGTCATTTTGATGCTTGCATCCCAAGTTTAATGCATTTCTAACAAAAAGGTTAATGGTGAGGATTTAAATCCACTGCTGTAGAGTAGTAAGGATTACGTGGCTAGTTATGCAATAGGAATCTAGCCATTTTGTTTTTATTTTATTATTTGTAATTCATTAATTACAGTTGTAAGATTATTTGCTTATACCTTTTTATTCTGGTTTATTTATTTATTTATCTCCATTTTTATCATCTCTGACACAATGTTAATACTTTCATTAATTATTATGGTTTATCGACTTACATAACCTGTTAGCCGAGGTTGTACTGATTTTAGGGATACGAAGCATTTGAAGATACTCCAAGAAATGACATCCCAATAAGCAAACATACCAATGTAGGCACTCTGGGACCATTTCTATTGCAGAGTTCCAAGGGTTTGTGATGTTGAAAATAAGTGGTCAGTGTTTGAGCCAGGGTTTTCTGGGAGGGGATCAAATAGGCCCACAGGGTTACTGCTCTAACCCTGTGGTTTTCCAAGCGGGGTCCGGGGACCCTCGAGGGTCCGTGAGGTGTTTTTTTTCCAGGGGTGAAAAGGGGAATCATTTATTTCTACTCTAATTCCATTCATAAGTTACACAATGATGGTGAATGAATGTATATTTTTTTCACCTACTGTAATAAAAAGAGGGGGAACCCTGGGACAAAATCTTATCAAATAGGGGTCTGGGGTCTAGTTTGTGTCGGTGCCGTGAAAAGGTTTGGGAACCACTGCTCTAACCATACGACATGGGCAAAGTGGGCACGTGCTCAGGGCCCTGACGTTCCAGGGGGGCCCCTAACAATCGGATGAATTGAAATTTTACTATCATTGTGCGACGCCAACAATTCATTCACGGTGAGATCAGAACTGCTGCTTGTCAACAGCAAACCAGGCAACTGCTTGGGGCCCCCCGAGGGCAAAAAACTTTAGTCCACAACAATGGCTCAAAATGTGGCAACCGCAACCAAAAAAAAAAAAAAAAATAGAGAATATATTAAAATTATATAAGAATTGATATTAGACATATTATATGTAACATAACTGTTGAGTACACTAAACAAATGAGGGATATGAGGGACGAGTGGGTGTGGGAAGTTATAGTGAGTTTTTCATTTGGAGGATAGCATGCCATTTGCAGTGTTTGTTTCAGTTACCTTTCTGGTTTCTGTTAGTTTTGGTTTGGCAGCATCCTCTTCATCAACCTTGAAGGATTTCTCCACATTCACTTCCTTGTTGGGCTGCAAGGGAAGAGTTTCATTTATTGTTTGATTTACATTTCATTTGACTTTCTGTTTACAACTTCCTGAAAAACCTAAGTAAGTCAAGTTTATTTATATAGGCACTTATCACAGACAGCGTCACAAAAAGTGCTTCACAGGCCAACTAAATAAATACATTATAACAAATTCATAATCATAAAAAGCACAATAAATCACAGTAAATCATAGTAAAACCATAAACTACAAAGGAATACAGTCAACAATGTGGTTAAACGAACGCCTGACTAAAAACGTCTAGCTGCTTTTAAAAAAAGAAATGTCAGCAGACGTAGCCACTCTTAAAACATGAGGCAACGCGTTCCACAGTCTAGGAGCAACAGTTTCAAAAGCTCTTATCACCTTTAGTTTTCAGCTTAGTACGGGGTACAGACGGGATCATATTCTACCAACTTGCAGGGAAGTGCCTTTCCCCAATGACGCCTGACCGTTATTCTCACACACGTCATTCAGACAAGTCATGCCTCGACACAAGTGACTGCTCTGAAGGCTGAGGAGAGTAAGGCAGGTGGTGAGACCCCTGTGGGAGGAGGGCTGCTTGTGTGTGTGTGTGTGTGTGTGTGTGTGTGTGTGTGTGAGAGAATGAGAGTGAGAGTGAGAGTGAGCGTGACAGAGGGTGAGTGAGTGAAGGGGTGTGACAGGTTACAGAGAGCTGAGGGAGCTCAGAGAAATCCATTGAGTGGGACATCAATATTAAAAAAGTGAGAAAAGAAAAGTAAAACTCATCTGGAACTGGAGCATAAACAAGATGGATTTGTAATAACCTAGTTTGACAGTTTTGAATGGTAGTCTGATTAATGTTCACAACCTGTAGCTCTCATCTTGAAACAAAAATAATATCAGCAGCATACAATATGTTATGATGATTAAATGCATCTTAAAGTAATATGTGTAGCCTCATGGAAGCTGGCTGGGAAATATTAGAGATCAATATGCACAACTATTTTGTTTATTAGCTTTAAATTTGCATCGATGTCAATAAAACTTTGATCCAGAGATTCTTCTGAACTGTGATTACTATGCATCTACATCATTTGTTGAACATCAAAAAGACACAATGCACTCACATTTGTAAAGTGGTGTCTAACCCTCACCAAAATATAAAGCATAGACGCCAGCATGGCGGACAGACACCAGCCAAAATTGTCATTTTAGACGTTACAGAATTAACGGTGATAAGCTAGAGCTGAACAATTTGAGGCAAGTGATGCGTGTCATTTTAACTGGCGAAAGCAAAAGTCATCACCAGCTCACTTATAATTAAAAGTAACCTAATGTTACTGAAATGTTTTCTACATTGCTACTTGCAAATAAAAAAAGAGGAAGGAAAGGGGAAAAAAGAGTTTGTTAAAAGATTTGTTAGTGCCTGAGCTTAATGAATCTGGGGATTTTTGTCTACCGGAGCCAGATCTAAAATAGAACTGTTATCAGAACCCCCAACCCTATTTCATATACAGTACAGTATGTTGAAATCACTTGTGACATCGGAACGTGACTCTCCACCTGCAATCGCAATGTGACATCTTGTCCGTCACAATGAAAATAAATAGTCAGTAAAATGCAAATTAGAAAGACAATGTCCCATATTTTGCTTATTCTAAACATCCCAACAGTGCATGTGTGTGCTCATACCGATTGTGCTCCACCAAACTGGGCGGGCAGCCTCCTGCCAGGCATCTTTGGTCTGTTAGCAGTGGGGTGAGAGAGCTTCTCCGAGGTAGACGACAACTCATCAAAACTCATCAGATCTGTTGAGAACAGATAGGAAAGATAAGGAAGAAAAATGAACAGTGGAATATTTCAGCCGTGACTAAGGGAACATTACAGGGTGAACCGCCAATTTCATTTCATTCAATTTGAATGGAAGCTGATAAGCTTGGCACACACACACACACACACACACACACACACACACTTGAATCTGAAAGGCATCGCAAGAGAAGAAACAAGATCCAAATACTCTAGGGAAGAGTATTGACAAGGTGACAGATCTACATGGCTCACATACTTTTACAGGTCTTTCCAAAATGTTGCCCCTGACCACATTCTTATGGACATGGCCTCAACTCTCAAATGCCAGTTATTAGTTTACAGTTGTATCCAAGTTGGTGAATGAGATCTACCAGTGGTTGATATTTCAATAGTTTGGAATAGTAGCAAGTGTCCATATACAGATCGAAACAGTAGCCTACCTCAAAGATACATAAAGATTTCATAGCCTCATTTACATTTACAGTGTCAGGAGTGTTTGGAATGTTTTTAAAGTAGTCACTGTCAGATGTGTTATGATGGAACCAGTTGATATTTACAGTGCTGTGCTTGTAAATCTTGTTATCATGTCCATAGTTTATCTTCTGCTAGTCCTTTGCAACCACATCAACCAGATGGCCATGTCTGGCCACATACAGTCCTTTATAATTGTAGCATCCGTTTAGTATGCGTGCAATGGTTTCCACTGTTGACTGTGTGAGGGTGTAATATGCAGTAGGGTTCGTACTTTGATGAATCTGCCATGTTGACAGATTGCACCTGGTTGGGAAACACAACATCTTGCTTTTATCATGAGCATTAGGATGTCATCTGAGATTGAGGGGTTGGTCAGGACAGAATGAGACACAGAGTGGTTGGCAAATTGGAGTAATGCGAGTTTTCCTTGCAGTCTGAGGCCCGTCCAGTGCTGTCCGTTTTGGATCTGTCTAAGGTGAAGAGTGGAGGCTCTTGGGTGTTTAATCTGTAGCTGGTGAGATGCATTGTCTTTATTGAGGATCGCCAGGGTGGAAACCAGCGGGTCGGAGATTATGTTGTTGTTGAGAGCGACTACAGTTTATAGTTTAAATTAACAGTGGAATATTTCAGCCGTGACTGAGGGGACATTAAAGCGTGAACTGCCAATTTAATTTAATTTAATTTGAATGCAAGTTAACAGCTTGGGCACATTTTAGCTTTTTCTGTCGGCTAATGATATTAGCAAACAGAGCAGCAGAAAAGAAACTGTTTAACACACACGCACGCACACACACACAGTTATAAAGAGTGTAATCACATCTTGGGCAGACCTTTGTGCTCTCCATGGCTATGTATACAGACCATAATGCTTAGTTAACATGTACTTCCTAACAGGCTTTATGTATCATTATTAAGCCGTATTTTTCTTTCCTCTGCCAAAGAGGTGTTTTTGCTAGCAAATGGCAGTTTCTTCCCTTCTGTAGAAGGGGAAGCGTTATACAATGTAGAGATCTCTCCTTATTAGTTGTTGCTGTGGAGCTCATGGCCCCTTTGGAAGTATCTGGAAGGATCTGCACACATATAGTGCAGACATCCCTTCGCTTATGATCAAGTGGGTTATCATCAAGCATAGCCAACGTCAGGCATACAGTAGGTTTTTAGCTTTATTGCAGCATTAGGTAGCTTTCACACACAAGCTGTTCGGTCCGTTTAAACTGTGAAAGATTAGTGATTTAAGTGTCGAGTTTCATTGACCGTAGCATACCAGCGATCGAAGAAAGGGCAAAGTAGAAGGTACAAGTGATTTGAATTTATAAAGAAATTCAGGACAACCGAGTAAACTTGGATGAAGTGTTGAGTTTGCATCAAAAGAAAGTTTCAATGTGAGCAAATCAGAAAACAGGTACATCTCTTATCAAAACTTTGAACAAATATACCTATATTAAAACAGTAAATTTAGGAATAGGTGGATGGATGGTATGCATTTAAATATATGGTAACGTAACATAACATTTGTTTATGAGTATGTGCATATGAACAGATCAAACTTAAACAGAGGAAATAAGGAGTCATTCCCATTTTTGTTACGCAACGCTGAAAAGCTTTTGCAACTGTGGTGTAACAACACTTTGCAGCTACAGTGGTCAAATGCTAAAGTTAAAAAGCATTGCCTGTTATTGCATGAAAGATTGAATCTTCATGTTCCATGTGTGTCGATTGGTGTCCTTGTGAGAAATGTGGAGTTTTAGCAGCACTTTATCACCTTTAAAAGCAATCAGTCACACACAGAGAACAGTGAAAAACCTGAAGGTCAGCTGTCAAATCCATCTCAGATTTTTTTCTCGATCTTTTGGCCTCCTTTGTGTCTCTGTCTCTATCACTAAACGCTTCTCTTCCACTCTCAAAACATTATCAACCTTTCAACTATTTCATCTTTCCAATTACGTCTGATCCCGCTCAAAGTTTTCCCACCACCTCCTCTCTTTTTGAAATTTTTCTCTCTGACTTACACTGAGCTCTGCCATTCATATTCTCCATACGGATTTTGATTACCGTATTAGCAATAATGGCTAAACCATCCAAGGTAGACCATCCACGAGCTCGGAGGTTGTGAAACCAAAGTTTCTGCTCCTAGAAGCTAGAAGTCTGTATGAAATCAACGTCGTTCATGTTTTTTTTCGCGACGTTATGGAGAAGTATGACACTACCCACAATCCTAAGCGTAACAGCGATGTCTCTGAATGGTCCAACTTGCCGTTACCATGGAAGTGTTTACCACACCCGCAAACCCTCCAACAGCTAGAGCGTGCTTCTACCATTGAAGTCTATGATAGTTTCTGTACAGATACATATTATTAGACCAAATGGATCAAAAAATTGGTTACCATTTGACAACCGCTTCTTCCCAACAATTGTAAGGGGGTTTGATTTTTTTGGGCTAGTGGCCATCGTGCAACATCGCTTCACATTACAGATGCATCCGTAGGGGAGTCGGTTGGCTTTGTTCCAGGCCTCAACACTCTTTATATAAGCATTTAATGAAACACCAATGGAGATATTGAACGGGGAGAAACACTTTCGTAACCAGAGCTGTTCAAAAGGTGGGCGGTCACTGTTGAGCTCTGTGCTTCCTCATGTCTTGGATTTGATTTATTTAATTGTATGAGAATGCCTTACACATGATAAAAGGACATCAAATACAATCGAGGATAAAAACACAATAAAGACAAGACTTATTTCCATTGTGGTCCTCAACACACATCAGGACAAGACAAGATACTTTCACTATTTTATTAAGGCACATTTGCATATAATGTACAGATCAATTTTCCCAAACTCACATTGACGGCTACAATTTTCAAAACCTGACAGCTGCAAACTGCTGACTGACAATGTTTTAAAGGTTGAAGTTTGGGTTAGGGAACTCTTGGTAGGAAAGGTTAATTAGAAATACCTTTTAACAGTATAGTATTCCATTATAAAGACTCTGGGTTGGATTAACTCATGGTACTTTTACCAAGTTGATTTTTTACATTTTGTGGCAATTTTAAATTAATATATAAACCAACTTGGTATACAAGCAGATCTTTGTATCCATAAAATTAAACGGAAAAAGGAAATGAATGCCTCTATAATAGGGCTGGAGGGATTTTTTGAATTTCTTGCAACTTGGTTCCGATTCTTGTTGTTGTCACTATTTAATGCTCTTCCACCACTGAAATACAATAGGAGGGTCACTGTGTGACCGAACAAGAAAATAAAGAAAGAGGTGTGTGCTACTTTTTTTGCTGGACCGTGGTCCACAGGGCCAGCCCTACAATCTCAAAACGCTGTACTTCTGTCGCTCTGTGACATGAGTGGTGAAGGTCTACCATTGGTCGGAGTAAGTGTGATGACGTCAGTGTTGGCATTTCCCCATTGATGATTACCCTTTCAAACTGTATCGCAACTACATCGTAATTGTATTGCCCATCAATTAGCTGATTAACTTCCTCAATACAGGCTGGATGTTGTTGTTGTTGCTGCTGACACCCATTCCAACCGTTTTAATGCACGGGCTTAGCAGCACAAGCCGAGTAGGCTACAAGCAGATGAAGGGCACACCGCCTTGTGTGGGAGTGTGTGTATGTGTGTGTGCGTCCCTGTGTGTCTGTGCGTTTGTGTGTGTGTGTCAGCAGCTAAGTTTACAAGAATTTGCCAAATTGAATTATACATGGGTGTGAGTGAGAGTGAGTGTGTGTGCTTGTATGTGAAGCTCAGCCCCGACACAGAGCAGAGAAGAGACTGCGGGGTGATGATAAATACTACAGTTTTAGCCCCAGCTGCAAGGTTAGTACTAGGGGTAATCATTTTTCTCACACCCCTACTGAATAAAGATAATCATCTTATGTATGAACCTGGCTGGACTGATATTTTCCAGACACCACAAACCCCAATTTCCAAAGAAAGTGTTGTAAACAATACCATAAAGTAGCATTTTACAACATGAGTAGCAGTAATACAGTAGCAGTAGTTGTAGCAGTATTTAGATGAAGCATGCAAACAAAGTCAAATGTTCAACTAGAGGAGCAGATTTGTGTTCAATTTCATTTCAAGAATTTGACAGAAGTCAAGCAAAAGTAATAATCCCATTAGTCAGGACTTTTATTATAGTTTGACACATTGTAGGCAATACTATACATGTACATACCCACATCCGAAGACTTCTCCGCCCAGTCCCCAGACAGAGTTTTGGGTTTCGGGGGCAATGATGGCTCAAAGTCTGACTTTGGTCGTGTGGAAGGCACCTCTCCATTGTGCCTGTAGATAAGAGGGAAACATGGAAAAGATAGACAAGAGACGACATGAAATGACTGGACTCTTCTGGCTTGACATTGCAAGAACAAATTGCAAATGAGAGTTATTCTGGAACCTCTCTGTTCATTTTCTATTTCCAAGGGGCGTTATCAATGGCCGTTGACTAAAATGCCTCTGGACACAATTGAAAAGACCTGCAACCAATCAGAGCAGCAAAACGTAATGTAGCACTGAGAGATGGACGAAGAATGTAAACTGACGACAGCGTGCACAGATGAGCTCTGATTGTGTTGCATCAACATGTCTACGAGCAAGTGTTTCTGTTTTTGCCATCAGAATTTTAAAATAGTCCTACAACATAAAGTAACACTTCAGCTGCCGCCATTTTGGTTGTTTTTGCCAAAACGGCGCTCCTCTTTACTAAGCTAGGTTACGCTCGCTGCAATGTCCCTGGCGCGAGGGTGCGCATGCCAAAAATTCCATATTCACGTATTTTGTGTAAAGCCCAAAGGCTCCACAAGTCATTGTTTGAAACCCGTCCCATACAAGATAAACGGTTGTGATTGGTCTGACCAGGTTCTGGCCAGCTGTAGATCTGTATGTTTCATACAGGCTAAAGAGGATTTATGCTTCTGAGGGGTAGCTTTCGCCATAGTGAAAGTGGCCTGAAGTTTATATACGTGTGCACTGGTGTCTGTGTTGTTTAAGCGTATCTCTTTAAGAGAATAGCAGAGCCGCCATGTAGGGTTGGGTACCGAGACCTAGCAATGCGGATTCGGTGCCTCATTTTGGTGCTACTTAAATGCTTGCGCTCCTCTCTGAAAATGCTCCAAAATGGACGTTAGAAGTAACAGAAACATTGCTGCAACTTGCTCGCTAGTTACCATTATATCTGGCAGGAGGTCGATTTCAACACGTAGCTCTGTTGTTTGCAAATTAGGAGTACTGTCAGTAGCAAGAAAAACGAAAACAATCGGTGCTGCCTACACCGAGTTATCCTCCTGCTAGATTTTGCACCCAACAGGCTTAAACAGGGCTTATTCGCTTATAACCCTCTCCTTGATTTCATTTTGTTCACGGAGAAGTAGAACAGGAAATGAGTAGGTGCCAGTATAAAAGTTTAATGGCATTCAGATAGATGGACAAAGAGGCTGGATGAACAAATGCTGGACTGAGAGATTGAACATAATAGACTTACTTGAGGTTTGGCGAGGGAGCAAGAGGCTTGTCTGGCCTCTTTGGTGGGATGCTACCTGGCCTGCCTTTCCCAGGAGGGGGGACCGGCTTCTTGGGCGGGACCAAAGGCGCTGCAGGCTTGGATGGTTTGTGATCTGGGGTCGGCTTGTCAACTGAAACGTGGACAGAAGAGCTGAGGTGAGAGGAGAGTTGGAAAATGGAAGATGGACCCCATTTTGATGAAATTGTGAATGATAATTGAGAAACAAAGTGCCAGAGAAGAGATATTGTACACCTATATATAATAGAAATACCACTGTATCCTGTATGGAGCTAAATCGGGGCCAAATGTTTTGTTCATTCGAAAAAAATATATATAGTTGAAAAAATAAAGCTTGAAATTGAAAATTTAAGTTTTGGTCAAAACTTGGAAAAAATAAAACCATGTATTTGAACTAAAAATAAGTGTACCAATTTTTCTTTCAGTTTGAATAAAATATAGATTCAATTCTGGAATTATTTTGAATAAATTATAAATTTTCATTTTTCACTTTTATATTTGTTTTCAGTTCCACATTTCATGTTTTCAGATTCAAAAGTTATTTTTTTTTACGGCTTCAAATCTTTTTTTACGGCTTCAAATCTTTTTTTTTTCGGTTTCAGATCTGTTTTTCACTTTCAGATATTTTTTTTTTTCGGTTTGAGACTTTTGGCCCTGATTTGGCGTGGGGGGCATGGCTTCAACTCAGAGGGGCGTGGCATTATGAGTGACAGCCTATCAAAGAAGGCAGAAGACTCCTCTGTCATGTTGACTTCAGGAAATGGTGTTACTGTGAGAACTATAACTGAATGCTTTCTATCCACTATATACATGTGATTTTTACTTAAACTGATGCCAGTGACAAAGTTCCATTTAAAAAAATGTTTTGGACAACAAATGGTACCAATTACATTATAAGAGCAATAAACTGTGCCAGATTGTGCAGTTCAGCAGGAACAATGACTTCTCCCACTTCCATGTATGACTTATAGCACCACAGTATTCACTGGCACCAGCCCACAGGTAGGACATGTGAAAGATATTAGCATTTTTGAATAGATACTTTGCGACGTTATCCCCTCAGTGGCATTTTTTTTGTGATTAACATATAAAAGGAAAATAGGTGGACAGCTGGACAAAGCTGGCAATCAAGCATCGCTAGCACCAAAAGTTAGCATTAACTAACGTTAGCTTCACACTAGCTGGTGTTTTTACACTAATTTCAGTGTCCAGCTCAAGTTTTTTTTACTTTAACGTGTATTGGTCTTTGTTAACCTCGGTTTGTCAGAATGACCATAACTTGACACTGGCTGCAGTGAAGAAGGTCTCCTTTTATAGAGTAGACAAATATGACTTTACATTAATGCTCTGGCCTGATAAATTACGTTTTACACTATAACGTTACATGTAACAGCATGACAGTTATGCCTTACAAAATATGCCAAGTGGGCAAACTTTGAAGGCTTCTACCACAGCCTATACTTAAGTATCAGAATACACTAACTTGTCTTTTTGTATTTGTATGTCTTACTGTCTGTTTTCTGGACCGTGTGTGTCCGTAATAAAAGCTTTGATTGATTGATTGATTAACAAAGCGGACCAGGACAAGTTATGTTGTTTAAACTAACCATGAAAAGGTAACACTAGCAATGTTAGTTATCTATAATGTTTTACATTTATAAGGCTGTACGGCTGCAGGCACCCACTGTCGAGTTATGGTCATTCTGACAAACAGTGGTTAACAAAGACCACTACACGTTAAAGTCAAAAAACTTGAGCTGGACACTAAAATTGGTGTAAAAACACCAGCTAGTGTGAAGCTAACGTTAGTTAATGCTAACTTTTGTGCTAGCGATGCTTCATTTCCAGCTGTCCACCTATTTTCCCTTTATGCGTTAATGACAAAAAAAATGCCACTGCGGGGATAATGTCCCAAAGTATCTATTCAAAAAGGCTAATATCTTTCACATGTCTTACCTGTGGGCTGCGCCAGCAGGTTGCCTTGGCGGAGCGGACGCTATGCTGACTGCCGAGTGAATACTGTGGTGCTACATTCAATGTCATACATGGAAGTGGGAGAAGTCATTGTTCCTGCCGAACTGCACAATCAGTTTATTGCTCTTATAGTGTAATTGGTACCATGTGTTGTCCAATACAGTTTTTTAAATGGAACTTTGTCACTTGCATCAGTTTATTAAGTAAACATCACATGTATATAGTGGATAGAAAGCATTCAGTCATAGTTCTCACAGTAACACCATTTCCTGAAGTCAACATGACAGAGGAGTCTTCTGCCTTCGTTGTTAGGCTGTCACTCATAATACCACGCCCCTCTGAGTTGAAGCCACGCCCCCACGCAAAATCAGGGCCAAAAGTCTGAAACCGAAAAAAATTTATCTGAAAGTGAAAAACAGATCTGAAAAAAAAAAAAAAAAGATTTGAAACCAAAAAAAAAAAAAAGATTTGAAGGCGTAAAAAATAAGTTTTGAATCTGAAAACATGAAATGTGGAACTGAAAACAAATATTAAAGTGAAAAATGAAAATTTATAATTTATTCAAAATAATTCCAGAATTTAATCTATATTTTATTCAAACTGAAAGAAAAATTGGTACACTTATTTTAAGTTTGAATACATGGTTTTATTTTTTCCAAGTTTTGACCAAAACTTAAATTTTCAATTTCAAGCTTTATTTTTTCAACTATATATATTTTTTTCAAATGAACAAAACATTTGGCCCCGATTTAGCTCCATAATCCTGGACAGTCTCCAAGAGAACATTGCATCCGACTAAATTTCACCTTCCTGCAAATTATATACACATAAACTGAGGTAAATTATTTTAAGTCTGAGTCACAAAAAGTCAATTTGTTTTTGTGCAGAGCTGAAAAGACCAGGACAAACTGATGTTCAACAAGCCTGTCTGCTGATAAAGTGTATCCACAGCTGTACTTCAAGTCAGTTCTGTTTCATGCTTTTTTGAAATTGGTATGTAGGACAAATTGAAAGAGCCCCTATTATGCTTTTTGGGATTTCTTCCCATCTTTTAGTGTTTTAAATAGTTATTTTGTTTGTTTTTTTAACATAAATGCATGTCTAACGATTCAAGTAGACGCCAAGAGTACAAATATGACGCTGGAAAAAGTATAATAGGGGCTCTTTATCATTATGACCCGCTGTACCAGAGAACAGAAAGAGTAGGATCTCTAATGCTGTTAACTAAACCGAGACATTAGCTCATGATGAAACAGAGTGATGTCGGTGCAATGCGGACACACCTGGCCTAGAGTGCACTGAAATTAACATAATGATCCAAATAGAAAACGGTGTTTTTTTTCCTGGATATTTCGCTCGTAAAAGTGCAGTTGTGCAACAGGGCGAGACAGAAATGTCATTACACATTCAGCACTCTTCTGATCTCCCTCTCTCTCTCGGTTACTATAATTTAGCCCCTTTCACACAGAGATTCCGAAACTGCTGCAATGAAGGTCTGCTGTTATGCCGGCTTTATTCACAGAAAACCAAGCAAAGGCAGCAGAATGCCGCCTAAGGGTGTGATTTCACATAGCATTGCGGGAGCAAAAGAGACGTGACATGTAATACAACAGCGTCGGTTGTCTAGTGTGTGTGAACCAGTCAGCATCGTAAATAAACCCGGAAAAAGAACACTACCGGTCCCGCAGGCCGCCAACTTTATGCATTAAAATAGCACAATTGTTAGTAGAGAAAAGGACAGAGATGGCTGTGGCGCCGCAGCGCCCACTGGTGTATATTGTGTGTGTGTGTGTGTGTGTGTGTGTGTGTGTGTGTGTGTGTGTGTGTGTGTGTGTGTTTAAGAAGGGATAGAGCGAGTGGAAGAGAAACTGGACTACTGTATTGCATGAATTGTTTCTGTCAGTTATCGACTTCGGCAATGCTGCTTTGTCAGGCTGTGTGAAAGGGACTTTTGTCTTGTCTATCCTATGACATGTTTCCATCCTACAACCGCTCTTTCTAATTTTCTAACCTCAGTGGATAAATCTGTAATCACTGTTTATATGTGGTTAAGAAACCTGAAAATGAGAATTTCTCGCACATACATAGGGCTATGTATCGGCAAGAATCTGGCGATACGATACGTATCACGATACATGGGTCACGATTCAATATATTGCAATATATTTCGATACTGTGCGTATGGCGATATATTGGGATTAGGGCTGCAACTAACGATTATTTTAATAATCGATTAGTCTGTCGATTATTTTTTCGATTAATCGATGAATCGGATCAAAAAACAAAAAAGCATTAATTTACATCAACTCAATACATACATACTTGTTGTTTTAGTTAATAGTTGTGTAAAGGTAAGTAACCCAAATAGCAGATACAGACAAGACACACACACACACACACACACACACACACACACACACACACACACACACACACACACACACACACTTATTCATTCAATTATTACCATCATTGTAGTAAGTGCAAGTTAAGTTCATTTATACACCACACACTAATATATTTGTCAACAATAACTGATATGGGACAAAGCACATAATATATACATGACAACAGATTGAAAAATGAATGGGCCACAAAAGGCGAGTGAATAAAACCGTGTCTTTAGTCTTGCAAACTATACCAACCCTGCTTTATTACTGTTATTACCGAGCTAACGCTAGCTTGTCATGCTAGTCAGCTGGATAACAAGTAAACAGCAGCACCAGAAGAGCTACTGGAGGGACGGTACGTTCCTCACTTCAGAACGGAACAGAAGTAGGATAGTGTAGTGACTTTACCCTGCTGTTGAACTCCCTTCCTCCTCATCGAGGACTCCAACATGTTTACGTTTTAGGTGCTGACTCATCACCGTGGTGCGCCCCTGCCATGCCGTGTCGCTTTTGCTTATCTTGCAATTTACACGTTTCTGATTTATTTAGTGTGAAATGCTCCCACACCTTGGATGACTTATATTCGGTCGTACTGATTTCTCTGCCTCCGCCGTGTGTTTCAGAACAACGTTACGGGTCTCTCCGGTCTCTCTCTGTATTTCCTCTACCCCCGCTCTGCTCTTTTTTTCTTTTCTTTCGCTCTGCGCTGCTCCTCTCTGCGTTCAACTTAAAAAAAATGTTATCTCCGCGACTGAGTGGCGCAATAGTTGCGCGACACAACGAATCGATAATGAAATTGGTTGCCAACTTTTTTAGTAAAATTTTATCGATTTTTTAAATTCGAGCCCTAATTGGGATTTGTTTTAAGTATAAATTTAGAAAAATATTTTTAAAAAAAAATACACGATGTTCATAAAAGTCAAAGAAGTTTAAATGTAAATGGACTGTATTTATATAGTGCTTTTATAGTCTTAACGACTACTCAAAGCGCTTTTACATAGTACGGGAACCATTCACCATTCACACACACATTCATACGCGGTGGCCAAGGCTGCCGTACAAGGTGCCACCTGCTCATCAGATAAACATTCACACACATCTACACTCCGATGTGCAGCATCGGGGGCAACTCGAGGTTCAGTGTCTTGCCCAAGGACACTTTGACATGGGACTGCGGGGCCAGGGATCGAACCACCAACCTTCCGATTGGCAGGCGACCACTCTAACACTGGGCCACAGGCTACACTACTTTTTGTTTACTTTAGGTAAACAATTCAGTACACAGAAAATCAAACTGCCAGTTTGGGATTGTGGTTCACAGGTTCTTAGTGAGCAAATGTTTATATGCTAAAGTTCAGCCATAGCTACATTGTTAGCTTCTAGCAAAAAGTCAGGCACTGCTAGGCACTGTTAGGGAAGGACACTAGTGGTGCGTCTCAGCATAGCCATCTAGTGGTAGCCATCTAGTGGTAGGGGGTTTAAACGCAACATAAACTTGAACGACTGTCTTACATGAATATTTTTAAACGTTTAAAAAAAGAAAAAAAACAAAACGGTATTGCCTTTTTGAAAATCTATACAGTATTGCAAAATAAAATATTGTGATACTGAAGTGTATCGATTTTTTCTTACACCCCTACAATAGAACATTTGGGGGGGGGGGGACTGAATCTATATTCTCTTTCGTTATCAAGCAACAAAACTGAGCATTACAGTCATCTGTGGATGAAGAGAGAGTCTCAGAAATGTAAAGATAGCCCGTCATATAACTTTTACTGTGGTTAAATTTAGCCTAGTCTACATCCACGACGTTCCACTTCTGCATTTGCTCTGGTGCCGCTGGAAATTCCACTGGATTTCCCTCTTTTCGGCTTGTTTTCTGTTACTTTCCGCTTTCTTTGTGTTGGAATTTTAAACTCGGGTGGATTTCTGAGGACTATGGTTATCTGCTCCTCAGATCTCTGCAGGGTAAATCCAGACAGCCAGCTAGACTATCTGTCCAATCTGAGTTTTCTGTTGCACGACTAAAACAACCTTTGAACGTACACGTTCCACCAAAACAAGTTCCTTCCCGAGGCTATTTTGCAGTGGAACTGTGGCTTAGCACCGCCTTAGCACCACCCAAGACGACTGTGATTGGTTGAAAGAAATGGCAATAAACCAGAGCACGTTTTTCTCCCATCCTGGAATGCTTTGTGGACTAGCCAGACTTTCCTCTGCAGCGCTGTGGAGGAAGGTCTGGCAATGCGAGACTAATGGCGTTTTTCCATTACATGGTACCTGCTCGACTCTACTCGGCTCGACCGCGGTGCACCGTCCTCCATTTTCCATTGCAGATTTAGTACTGCCTCATGCCTGAGGCGAGCGTGGCTGGTCGTCATAGTGACGCCGCAGGAAACTGCCGTGACCTAACGCGACACACACAAACACACAGAACGTCGAAGGTGTGTTGTTTTTGACTCTCGGCATGTGGCTGTTGCCACAGCCAGAAGACACATTTTGTTTCAAAAGAAGCCGGAGGCAGCAAAAAAACTATTTAAAAATGGCGGGTTTGTTCAGGACACCCCCGTCTGTCGCTAGCAACGATGACACAGTGATTAGTGACGATTCTCTCTGACCAATCGGTAGTCTGCAGGTTTTCACGTCACCTTTTGGTATCGCCACAGCTCGCTTGGAACCTCGACGGAGGCGATACTAAAAAAAATACCTGTTTTTTTTGTAATGGAAAACCAAAAACGGCGAGTAGACTCGAGGCAGTTATGCCAAGCCATAACTGCAACAAAAGTCATAGTTTTGTCGTTCCCATTTACATATTCTCAGTTACAGTTGTGAGACGATAGCTGATAACTATGTATTGGCTAGATAGAATAGTTTTTTTAACAAAACATAATATAATAACATACCCCATTTACAGTGTAAAAATCAACTTGTCAGCGATAAATAACCTCAAACCTAGTTTGGCATTTCTATATTGCAATTGCTTTTTTACTTATCAGCGACATATACACAGACGTATCTGCAAAATGTTAATATCAGGTTTTATCGGTCCAGTATAAAATAAAAATTTGATCGTGGTTTCGTGACTTCCTCCTGTTTAGGGGAGTTGATTGCTGTCTATGAAATAAAACTCTTCGCTAGTTGCACAGTACACCATAACAAATCTACTATTCAGTATTTCTGTGGAGTTTGTGAAACCACAGCAAGTTCTATTACACAGTTAAAGGGTAACTACCGTTTTTTTCAACCTGGACCTTATTTTCCTAAGTGACTGATGGGAACAACAATCTTTGACATTGGTCAATAAACCAGAGCACGTTAAGTGTGAACGTTGTAACCGGCAGCGGCGAAACATGCTACAATGTAAGTTAATAGAGCAATTGTCCAGCTTGTATTTACCTTCACAAAAAGTGCTCGTTTTACCATTGACAGGCTCAGATTAATATTCTAAGTGTCTGACAACATTATGGAAAGGTTGAAAAAGTGGAAAGACGACCCAAAACTGCTTTTCATAGTTTTCAAGTTTTTTTTTATAGCCAAACTGTTTATAGTCATGCTTCTTTCTATTGTGTAATTAAATTTGTGTTAGCAATTTCATAATCATCATAGAAGTACAGTTTCTCCAGGAAAACAATAATTACATTTTGTTTAGATGTTGTGCCAGTTCTGACTGAGAAAATCTACATTTATTTGACCTATTACCATTTCATAACTTTTTTTAAATTTTACATATTGATTTTAAAAACTATATGGCAAAACTAAATGACCAATGACACACTCAGATCTGAAATTCTTGCGAGGTGCAAAAAAGCGACATCGACACAGCAGTGTAGGCGAAACACACGCACAGCTTCCTGTGTGCGGCACAGTAAGATAGAAACTAAGAATCTTTTCTCCTTGCCAAGAATGACTTGCTCGCCATGTGATGTGATTACATAACTAAATGCATCCTGCAATCCCAGAACGACCACAGAAGTTTAAACAGAGGAAGTCAGTTCATTCCTATCTGTTAATAACATATTCATTTTACTCTAACTGAATTTTCCTCCATAGTTTTATAGTATTATTTTGTATCATGTGGGGATTGTTGATGCCTACATTGATTCCAAAGAGCAGTTTTGTCTATGCTGATTTTGAACATGTTGATAATGTCACCACAAGTTATTATCCCATAAGTTATTATGAGTAGCATACACTCGGAAATTTAGTGAGCAACACTGCAATGCTTTTAATTCAAACAGCAGTTTCAATCCCAAGTTTAACTCTTTGTACTATTTGGAGTTTATTATTATAGTGTAAATATTTTGTGTATATTTATTTTCACTTATTGCACCGTGGGTCAAAGAGAAACACATTTTCAATACCTCTGGATATCTGGCACATACAGGATTGACAAAGTTGACTTGACCTTATGTGGAGCTTCTAGGCTGCTTGTGAGCTTAATTTAGAAATAAATGTTAATTTGTGCTTTCCTTCGCAGGTCAAGAGTTAGCAGCGAACACTGTACATGAGGAATAGTTTTCCGAATTTGGAAAAGGCGTCAAAAAGGCAGCTTTCGGATGTGTGGACGGTAGAGATGGATGTGACGCAAGATAAAGGGGGTCCTACCTTTGTACTCTGGCATGATGGGAACAGGCTTCTTGTCGGCACTGGGAACCTCCGGCTTGGGAGCTGAAAAACGAAACATGGTCCACAGAACGTCACCTTGTCTGTCTGATCTGTCTGATTCAAGACTCACCAGACAATGAGAAGGAACACACACACACACACACACACTTTCACAAGTGCAAGCACACAAAGAAAACTACTGCTCGCTCGACACAAGCATACACACACTCACACCGCACTCTACCAGGCATTGGGAGACATAAAGTAACATACACAGATTTAATATTGATCTCTATCACACACTGTACTGTGCACGTATAGCTGTCTTCACCTATTTGTGGTTTTGACGGCGCGAGACATATACACTTAAAAATTATCTCAACACAGACAGGAAGTCAAGTCACGGACACATTTAATGATGTCTCAGAAACCGACTGCAAACTGCAACACAATGTAGTGGTACAAGGTCATGAAAGCAAACGCGGTTACTTCCTGTGCAGACAGAAAAACAGTGATGCAATTGTGCACTTTGCAAACTTTAGATCTTGGTGCCGATATGAAGCACTGCTGCTTAAGCAGTGACACCGAAGCACCTAACCTGCTTTTGACTTTCATGTTTGGTGAAAGAAAAACTAGAAAAACACATTAAAAGAAACAGTCATGTCAATCTGGAATAGGGGTTCTCTTGAAACCCTTTCATGTATTGAGTTGAACTACAACAAGTCTACATTTTAGAGCTTAGTCCTTTGTGTGAATTGTATTTATATGGTTACTGTACTATAAAACCCAATGACCACAGTTGAAGCTGACCCAGTCATTTGAATTCAATTTCAATGCAACGACCTCTCACTTAAAGATACGACTAAGCGTATGTAAACTAGCCGTGCTTCAGTAGGTCAAATAGCTAATGTTAAAAAGTAAGCTATGGCCACACTAGCTAGACCGGTAAGAAGCCTAATTTAGAGCCCTGCACGGGACTGTTTTTTTTTTTTAAAATCCTTTCTGACCATTACCGCCCGGACCCACAGCTTGTGCGTTGGGTCCCGCCCGCACCGCAAACACAAGATTGACTACCAATAGATTGCCCATTGATTTTGTGTCTTCTCCCCTCCTGCAAGGAAACTAGTAATTTTAAGGTGTAGTATTAATAAATGTGTATACGTTACGGTCAGTAATAAGTAGCGAAATTACGCTCTTGTGCATAATTACATTCAAGTGCAATAATTAGTTATTCTAGCGCAATATAAGGGCAAAGCGACATTGTATTCATTTATTTAATTTCACTTATTTTAGAACGTGTTGTTGGATGTGGTTTTCTTTGCTCAGGTTGTTTTATTTTGTTTCATTTCTCTGTCTTATAACGCACTAACAGATTTCATGTTAAAGTCCCTGTTGATTGGATCCCTCAGGTCGCAGTAGGAGAAAGGGGCGGGGCACAGAGCCCCGGGAAAGAAGTGAGAGTAGAGGAGTGTTAATAAAGCATTTGAATGGTCTTTAAGTGGATGCACTGTGTGCGTTGCTGATTTTTATTTTTTTGCAATCTAGCAAGGCGAACCTAAAAGTTGGTTACAGCACTGATCAGGGGCAGCAGCCCTAAATCCTGGGACCCGCGGTCTATTTTTGGACCGCCCGCTTCCAGCCGCAGCCCCTGTTAAAACCGCCCGCTCCCGCGAGATTTGTGTTGGGTCCCGCGGGATCCCAATCCCAATGCAGTCCTCTAGCATAGTTGTCTGATCCCGCTGTGGCTGTTCTGCCTTGTTTGACCGGTAGATGGGCTCTCCCCTGTGGCTGATCAAAATAAAACTTTATGTGGACGGGTTGGTTCAGTGGGTAGAGCGAGCGCACATATAGTGTATAGAGGTCCAGGGTTCAAATCCGACCTGTGACGATTTCCTGCATGTCTTCCCCCTCTCTCTCCCCTAGCTGTCCTATCGAATAAAGGTGCAAAAGCCTCAAAAATTAATCTTTAAAAAAACAAAACTGTTTATGAAGAAAGAAGCCCTGCGGTGTGTTCACAGTGCCCTTTGAAGAAAAAAAAGATATACAAAAAAATTTAAATAACCACACCTCTAGTACTAATGACCTACTTTAGTTAAACAAATCAGTGCCACAATAATAAATAAGTTCTATAATTATGATTTGTATTTCATGGTCCAGTAGGAAATGTTCCACGGCTTCATACAGGTCCCTGGACCAGGGATTGAGACCACTGGGTCAGGGAAATGAGAGAAATTGTCCTACACAGCTAGATTTCTAGCCTGTGGATAGCATGTTAGCAAGTTACCTAATTGGACCATCGGGAGGTTCCACACGTATAAACCAAATCATTGGAAATGATTGTCATATACTGCTGAGAAGTACTGAAAGGATGTGACATAATAGAGGATTCTAGATCATATGGTCTTTACTTTGCTGGTTTTGCATCATACTTTTATACTTTGTAATTGCATTCTATATGAACCATGCAAAAAACCTATTTAGTATTACTTGGCTATGTAGTTTAAAAAGGCAACTGTCCCACATAACATTTTAAATATTCCCAAACATCATAACAGCTGTCAGGATCTTGTGGGATCACCACTCCACTTTCAAGGTATGACAGCATTTGTTTTTTAAACTGCTTCCAATATCCAGCTCTCAGTCATATTCTCATTTATAAAGTCTATCTCCGTTCTATGGCAGTCTCTTTTGTGATATTCCAAAACTAAGACAAAGTCAGGAACTAGCCCATCAACATCTCACATTTGTAAACCAGTCTATAGACAGAAAACCACTTCATTACGCCTGGATGATTTACTAATCCCTGAACCGAATGTTAAAAGGTTGAGTGAAAACCCTTCTCTTTTTTTTTATATTTAACAAGTTCTTTAAATGAGAGAATCTGTAACTCTAAAAATGTGCTGTGACTGCAACCAACACGTAATCAGATACTACAACTATAGATCCTATCAATGCGCCTCTGCATATTCATAGGCAGTATACGGTAAATGTATTCAACATTAAGTGAGCTTTTGTTGGAGAACCAGTGTGTTCCACTGCCAGGCCCATAAAGTAGCACCATTTCCTCACATATACCACTGAGTGGATAGGATTTAATGGGGTGCAGGGTGAAAAGTGTTACTTACCTATGCTTTTTGATGGTGGAGGTGGCTTCTTCGGCTTCTGGGAGCAAGAGGGGGGGATGAAAAATAGGTCAGAGTGAATACAGAAATCCCTAGCCTGAGGGATGAGAGAAAGAACAACAAACTAGGCAAGTGTCTTTGCTAGTTTAAGACTGACGCAGTTGACAATTTCCCGTCCAGCGCCCACGTGGTTTAGATAGCAAATGCACCTGCGCCCATCTGTGCGCCCATGGGCGTGCTGCCCTTACAGCGAGGTGTGTTCATGCGTATCACTATCTTGAGGCAGCGGAAAGGGACTGCATCATTGACCAACCATAAAACCTGGTCTAAAGTCAATAATGCAGCATTTTATTGTTATTTCAACGCCTGCTTCACCTCGCAGAGTTTTGGTGGCATAGTGCTCGTGCCATGTGTGATCTGCTCGTGAGCTTTCACTTCACGCACGAGCAGATCAGTTTCTACTCCCGAAACTCTCTCCTTCCTGCTCAGCAACTCTGCCATCACAATAGCAATGCAACAAGGTACAAACGCGCCTGGCTTTTAAAAAAGGGAATGGACCCTTTTTTCCGCCGTGAAACTAGCAAGAGTGGATTCGTACAGGCCCTAAACGCACCTAGGCCAGGCGCTTTTATCGTTAAAATAGAGCCTTTAGACTTGAACCCTAATGGTTACAGAATTGCAAGGGAAAGCAAGTCTAGTACTTCCTCATAAAATGCTGGGCAACAATTCACTACTATTAATATTAAAATCCATAATGATTTACTATAAATATGCCATTTCATGTAATACACATAATAACGTATTTATATAGCGCCTTTCATGAAACCCAAGGACACTTACTGTGGGCTAAGGGAGTTTGTAGGCTGTGGTAGGCAGAAGAAATGTGGCTATTTGTGTGTGCATATACTGTATGTCCCCCTACAAACCTTCTGTCCGTGAACATTTCAGCAGTGTGACAAAATCTGTCTGTCATGTGGGTTTCTGCCCATATTCATTGAGCCAATCGGCCCTTCTTCTTCAAATATCATTGCAACTCTGACATTCTGTCTTTCAGACCTACTATTGCCTTTTTTATTACCTCCGGAATGTTCCAGGAGATACAACAGAAAGTGTCCTCCAGGATCTGTGCTAAGTGAGGCTAGCGGTGGGTGCTCCAGACAGAGTAATGACACGCACAGAGATAAGAAGTATATGTATGGACTTATCTATCTCTGGGGGATACGGTGAATACGCTAAAGTCCCAGTAAGTCGCTGTGTTCCTTTAATGAAGATGCTGAGCCAAAGTCTTTCTCGGTTTCTTAGCTGAACTACAAGCTAGATTAGGCAACAGGGGTCTGGACTAAGCACAGAAACGTATGTGTGATTGTGCCTGTATTTAAAAAAACAATTGAGGGTGGTAGTGACTAGACGTTTTGGACCTGCTGTGCAAAATGGAGCCATGGAAACCTAACCTGAAGGAAAACCTACCTGACCATGACATGCATAAATACGAGACCTGAACTGAAAGGGATCCAAAGGCAGTCAGAACCAGCAGGGATTTATTTTTATTTTCTCTCTCTTTTGAAATGATTACGACACACCACATGTTCAGAGCTGATAGCGAGTTCACTCTAATCCACCCTGGTATTAAACATACGGACACTCGTACCAAAGACCTTAGGTGGTCTTCTTTCATCAGAGACACTGACAGCTTACCTCTTCAGACTCCTGCTTGGGAGATGATCTCAGTGACCCTCTCGACGTGGGAGTCTAAAATATAAATAAGAAGACAGAATATAATGAAGAAATGATGTCTGTGGAAAACCTCGAACCTTTTTCTGCGATAACATCAAAGGGCTCCAATGTCCTTTGCATTAACAAACAGAAATCAGTTGGAGTCAGCCTTCATACAGAACAGACACACTCACTCCTCTGGCCTGGTGTATCCAGTACCTTCTTCTCGTCCTCAACTAGGAGAAAAGGCTGGTACCCGGCAAGTTTTGATCTGTAATGATTCTGCTAGCCTTTTTTTTGGGGGGGGGGCACCGCCTATTGTGTGTTCAGCCAGACAAACCACTCTCTGCTGGGCCTTGCAGTCCTGTTAGGTGCTGTTTTTGTACCAGGCAGTGATGGTCCCCGTCAGGACGCTCTCATTTACATGCACACTAATATTCCATTATTCACATCCACATCACACAAAGTATTTCCATTGTGTAATAACACAACATAACATTGAATGGTTTTTACTGGTTCCATTGCCCTTGTCAATATATAGTATTTATGCTGCCCACTGGGCTTGCCCATCACATTGCACTTTATTGTGTTCTTAGTAATTTTATGTTTTATTGTTGTGCCTGTCTTTTCCCTGTTTTTATGCCACAGGGAACTGCCAACTAAATTTCGTTATATTGTTCTCAATATAATGACAATAAAGCTACTTTGAACTTGGATGCCATCATTGCTGTCAACTGTGGTGTGGAGTGGCAGTCAATATGTTGATGGAAGTCAGCCATAATCCTCTTAAGGTTAGCCTGATTGAAGTCTTATTATTATCATCATCAGTCTTTGCAAGGACGCGACAGGGCAGCATATGTACTCACCTAAAAGGCATCTGGCTGATGTGGAAGAGCCTTTATGAAAATTAAAACAGGATTTTCTATGTGGAAAACCTAAGCTGTGCTTACACTCTACATACTATTAATTAGATGATGTAAGGTATAGTATGGTTTTGTTCAGTCATATCTGCCAAGATATCTTGGTGAAAGGACATTAAGAGGGCTCCCTTGTAAAAGAGATTTGACTATCTCAATGGGACATCACCTGGTAAAATAAAGGATAAATAAAAAAAAATAAATAAAAAGATAAAACAAATCTCCAGGCTCTAAACTGTTTCTCACTTCAAAGTCAAACTTGTTAAAGCTTTTTAATGATGGTCTCTTTTTTATTATTTATAGTGTAGGTAAGTATAGGGCCCAAGCATTGCAGGCACCAACACCCACTATAGCCACATTACATTTCCACTGAATATTTAGAGATCCCCTACACACAAAAATAGCTCAACAAACTACTTTACTACGACCCAGTCTTAAAATTACACCTATTTCTTCTCCCGCATTGAATTATGATGTAAGAATATACAAATATTTGCAATTTAAAAAATGTTTACTACTTCACTGAAAAGTCCAATTCCTAGTGTATGTGTCCTGTAAGATGCTAATTTCCACACTACACTTGCTTAAGTTGCATATTGGACCACAACCGGCTTCAAAACTAGTTCTGTTGTCACAAATCCCTGCTGGTACGTCCACATGTTAAACTTTCCCTCTTTAGCAGATGTGAAAACAGCGTTTTTATGTCACACTCTAGAACAGATTTGCCTGAGGATGGTCAGGTACCGAAACGTTGCCAGCTATTACATTTATTTTTGTTAAGTTAGACAGTGGGCGGGAGTCTCTTTGCAGCACTCTGTACATACACCATGCATACATCTAAGTGAAGTGACAATGAGAAAAACACATATTTGAGTGGAGGGGGACTTTAAAAGACTTTTTACAAATTTCACCCATTTTGTGCAATACAAAAAAGATAATTACTGTTCCTTTAAAGATGCATGCAGTAGGTAAAAGTAACTTTCTGTCATATTTGCTGAAAATGACCTTATGATCCAGTAGTACTACATGAATTATGTAATATAAAAAAAATCCTGATCCTCTGGCACCACCTACAGCCTGTAGTGCGATTGGCAAAATTCCACCGCTCCCGGTTGATTTTCTCCAATCAGGGCCACGGGGGGTGTCTATCTGCGTGTCAATCACTGCTCAGGCACGCACACGCATATATAGCGTTCTTCCCTATATATATATAACTTATGTTGTCAGTTAATTGTAGTATTGACCTGCATGAAATCGGCATATGTCACACTGACCTGCGGGTTGCCGAGCACGTGAAGCACAGCTTCGGTAGCCGTCATGTTGAATGTAAACAAAAAGCTGCTCGCCATCGCTGCGCTATCCTCGTCGCGTAAAGCCCGCCTCAGCGGTTGTGATTGGTGCCTCAATTTTGAGGACATTGGGAATGGGTTTGAATGGGCTCTTCGCCAGACTGACTTGCAGAGCAAATCTCAAATTTGCCGGAAGTTCGTCAGGGTTTACCCAGGCTACGGTCTGATATGATGCTGAAATGGCTAACAGTAGCCTGCTAGTTAGCATCGTTTTACTGTTGGTGAGTTATGTTGGTGAGTAAAGTTAACATTGTGTTAGCGTTTTAGTTATTGAAAATGTTGTCTGACATGTCGGCAGTTCTGTCAAACTCCGTTGTGTGGGAGGGGCTTACGAGACGGTTTGGACTTCAGCAGAAAGGGGGGAGGGACTGAGAAGTTGTCGATGTTCGAATTTGTTGGCAAAGTCCTGGATCTTCACAATCCTACCTACAGCAGTTATAAGGGCTGCAACTAACAATTAGTGTCATTATCATCTAATCATTTGATCTGTTAAATGTCAGAAAATAGTCTAAGATACCCATCACAATTTCCCAGAGCCCAGTGATGTCATCAAATTGCTTGTTTTGTACAATCAACAATACGTTTTAGGCACCAACCGAATTATCTTCTAAGTATCGATTAATCGACTAATGCCTCGTCATTCAATACCCAAATTCAATATCTAAGGAATAAATCTCATCAGCGTCAGTGAGCCAATAAGTATGCAGCATGTTTCTACCGAGATCTAATAATACTGCTAAGAGTTGTGCCTAATGTGTAAAGTTGTAGTTTCTTTTTGTTTTATAAAATCGGTATAGAAAAAAAAGGATCGTTTAGGAACCGGTATCAAAGTCACAGTATTTGTATCGCATTGAACATTTTTGAACAATACTCAGCCCTAATTAGCCGTGCAAAATGATTAAAATCGGTTATGAAAATAGTTTCCAACGGTAGTAGTTTTGTCCATGTGATGATCTCACCTCTTTCTCTGCATCAGTCACCATGGCTACAAAGTTGTCAGGGAAGACACCCTCCCTGCCCCCGATCTCCCCTCGCCACCAGCCGGGCTCTCCTGTGTCCTGTTAGAGATCAAATTAACAAAGAGTGAATGACAACACTTTAGTGATCTATTTGTGATCTTTGCTTTGTCACTTTCTTTCTAATATGCCCGTCTAATAATTATTTCTTTATTTTCACTTTAACTTTAAAGCACCGTCCAATGTTAAATTCACTCTACTGTAGTAGGGAGGATGTAAAGGAAGGTGTAAAAATGTCTCTATAATAAAAAAAAAAGGGGCTGAAAGGGCTCCACAAAAAAAACTACCAAAAAACAACCCTTCTGATCATTTCACAAGCAATTCTCAACAGTGTCCACTAGATGGCGGTAGCTTTCTAATATAGTCTTGGTGGGGAAACTGAAGGAGACATGGTCTATTACAGTTTTTCTCAATTGCTTTGGCACAATCATCGAATATAAGGCTATTTATATGAACATTAGGTCAGTTGTTCCTATGACTATAGTCATTTATGATGGAGCAGTGGATATGACACATGCCTTTGGTGTGGGGAGATCCGGGTTCGATTCCCACTGTGATACATCTACCAATGTGTCCCTGAGCAAGACACTTAACCCCTAGCTGCTCCAGAGGCGTGCGACCTCTGACATATATAGCAAGTGTAAGTCGCTTTGGATAAAAGCATCAGCTAAAATGACATGTAATGTAAAATGACATGTAATGTAATGTAAAAATGCATTCATTTGCTATTGAATCATAATATACTCAAATGCAACTATTCACATGTTCATTGTGTAAATCCCTACATGCAAAAGATAGCAACCAATAATCACAATAACCTCACATACACATATAGGTATGTGGTTTTGTTGAAGACTTAGGCTATATGGGGAACAATTCAATTCCCTCTAAATTTAGAGCAACCAAACTCAGGTGACAGGTGAGGATATCACAGCAGATTGTTCTTGTGGGTGGCTGCATCATGCCAAAATAATGTTCCCTCGTTGCACTGCAAGGGAGGAAATCAGGTGTGATGTCGATAAAATGTTGTGGCCAGACAGAGAAGACATTGGATGACCCATACACATACCACTGATACATTTGCAGCATCTTTTTTCCCCCCCTTTCTTGCACATCTTGTGCAACAGTTCCTGATAAGCTTGTCAGTGGCCACTGAGCTCTGCCAACAGAGTCTTTATGTATCTTTATGGGACTCTGCCCCAATTCTCTGAAGTAAAACATTCAACTGAGACGAATGAATGGGGATGACAAAAAAGGTGCTACTGCGTGATAATGAGTCATTGTAATTGACACACAAATATGAAATAATTAAAGTGAGAAAAGAAAGAAACCCACATCTGTAAATGCCTCAACCAATATTGCTGGAGACATGCAATGTGATCAATGAGTTGCAACACTGGTTTCAATGTGTATTTACTACTTCAGAATGTGTTTTGTTATAGAACAATACTTATGATCAGGGAATACATCCTCTGTTCATTTCTCTTAAGAGGGAGCTGTAAATCTGTTCTCAAATGATCCATCCAACCTCTGACTTCTGATACAGAATATATTCTATAACCGATAGGTATGCTGGGAACAGTAAAGTCATTACAGGAAAAGCCATACCTTAACCCACAATATCTATCGTAATATGTTTCCAAACAGACCCCATCTAGAGCTGGGCAATATATCGATATTATATCAATATCGTGATATGAGACTATACATCGACTTAGATTTTGGATATCATAATATGGTATAAGTGTTGTCTTTTCCTGGTTTTAAAGGCTGCATTACAGTAACGTGATGTCATTTTCTGAACTTACTAGACTGTTGTAACTGTTCTATTATTTGCCTTTACCCACTTAGTCATTATATCCACATTACGGATGATTATCAAAAATCTCTCAACACTACAATATCGTTGCGGTATCGATATTGAGGTATTTGGTCAAAAATATCGTGATATTTGATTTTCTCCATATTGCCCAGCCCTAACCCCATCACAATGTTTGTTTACAATAACTTCCGTGTAGAAATCCCCTGCATGTGTACATTCAATATACATACAATTCAATGGTCGTGAGCTGAGCGAACAGGGGGCGAGAAACAACGTGACATACTCATCTAAATCATCTAAAATCTATGTTTGATATTTCATATTTCAACACATTTACTAACATTAGCTTGGAAACCTAATTTACCTGTTGGGCCACAGACTAAAGAAAATGACAACACCCAAAACTAGCCGTTGGTCTGACCGGTGGCGAGTTGTTGCTGGGTAACACTTTATTTGAAGGGGTGTTCATAAGACTGACATGACACTGTCATTATTATGACATAGACATCCCTCATAAACATGAATGAGTCATTTTGAGTATTCATGACTGTTGTCATTAGGTAAATTATTACACACTTTTAATGCAAAGTTAACATTGTCCGAGATGTCTTCGTCATGACAACTTGACAATAAGACAACAATCGGTTACACTTTACTTGAAGGTATCTACATAAGAGTGACATGACACGGTCACGAATGTGTCAAACATTATAAACAAGTCATAAACATTTATGACATAACGCTTCTTGTATTAAGTGTCATTCGGTTTTTGTCATGACAAGTTACGGTTAGGGTTAGAGTTAGGGTTCATGTGTCATGTCACTCTTATGTAGGTACCTTCAAGTAAAGTGTTACCCAACAATCTCTGTGTTATAACAACTTGACATTATGCAAGAAAGTACAACCTGTCAATGTCTTTGTAATGACAACTTGACATTAACCTAGACAACATAACCGGTCATAAATAGGTCATACCAAACTTTAATAAACTATTTGGCTTTATGTGTTAACATTACATTTAAATGTCATTAATAGGTTGGTTTTTACATTCGCTGTCATGAGAGCATTATAATTGTGTCATGAATATTTTTCCTTGACCTCATGTAAAGTGAAACAATTTGAACCTGTCATGAAGTTTGATTTCATCATCGAATGCTTATATGACGGAGTCATGAATGATATCTATATACCAATGACGCTTAATGACAACAGTCATGAATACTTCAAATTCATGTTCATGACAGGTGTCATGTCATAATAATGACGTTGTCATGTCAGTCTTACGCCCCTTCAAATAAACCTGTTGCTGTTTGTAACCTTAAATTTGGTTTATCAAAACACGCTAGCAAAGCAAGACAGTACAGAAAATAACCTCAGCAGAAACGTCACATATTGATAGGATCACTGTGTTTAACTAAATATATCTTTAAATGTTACGGTTACAGCTGAAAATTACAACAGAAATACATTTTAAAAAGTTGGCAGATTTTACATATCTCCACAATTCAAATCAACTGCCAATTGTCAACCCGGAAGTGATTGTTGTGTTAGCGTGATGTCACAGTGATTCAGTCTATAAGCCCAGGTGTTTTGCCATTCAATTCCACAACTTTAATGCATTATGCACCGAAAACGTACCTTGCTCAGGATGTGGATGATATCGCCCTCTTTTATGGTCAGCTCATCCTCATTTGTAGCCTCAAAAGCAAATGTGACCTTACAGTACTCTTTTGCTGAGGAAACAGAAATAATGGAGTCTTAACAAGATTTATAGGCAAAAGCACACAAGGAAGCCAAACAGAGCATACTAGAAGTACAAGTATACCGCTACAGTATTTATTATTCATTTAAGCAGGGTGCGATTTGTAAAAAAAAAAAAAAAATTACCCTTCTTATACCATGGATATAGTGCCACTTGGCCAGCCATGCCAAAACACTTATTTATGAACATCAATATTTATTGGAAAATAATCTCAAAATGTAATTCACTTCGCGGTAAAAACAAAATGCTTTCTACTTGGTAGCCGGCGTCCCGGAGCTCTGTAGCGGCTAAATACAACCAGCAACTGCCGCTCGGATTTTATCGTTCTATGGCACTACGTGTTCACATTTACTTAGTTTAAAATACTTCTATTTTAGGTATAGGTCAGCAGAGGAAGGGATTTGTAGACCAGAAAAGGGGGAAATCCCACGCATCCCCCCCACCCCGACAAATCGCACCCTGCATGTAAGCACACAGACAAGCACACGTCTTAAAAAATGGTACGTCTGAGAGCTGACACGTCTTTTTTTTTTTGAAGATTATTTTTTGGGCATTCGAGGCCTTTATTTCTATAGGAGACAGCTTAGACTTGAAAAGTGAGAGAGAGGGGGGGGGATGACATGCAGCAAAGGCCCGCAGGTCGGAGTCGAATCCGCGGCCGCTGCGTTGAGGAGTAATAAACCTCTATATATTGGCTCCCTCTCTACCAGGTGAGCTACCCAGGTGCCCAGAGATGACATTTCTTAGGGATTTGAACATCCCATCATATTTCCCCAATACACAAACAAAATAAGGCTTACAGTCCACTTACTTGGGGTCAAATCTTTTTGAATAATGGCTTTTTCAGTATTTGCAAGTGATGCTTCATCATATCCAAACTACACAGTGGAGCTGTAACTAATGACAGATGCAAATAATGCTAACAACCAACTTTAAAAGTAAACAGGATAGTAAATACACTTCCCACATTTTAAAGTATCCTTTTATTATATACTTTTACAGTATTCAATTTCATACTGTAGTGTTATATATACCTTTGGATTTGCTGTCTCCGTCTGCTCTCTGCGAGTCGGTCACGTTGGGATGGGCGGGCTTTGCAGCAGATGGTAATGATGGGATTGGCTAAAATGAAGCAAACAATACAGATGGAAATGATTTATCGCACGAGTGGATATGTGGCTTCATGTGAAGGAGTCCTGTCTGTGAATTTGTGTGGGAATTATTAAGTAGAAATGTGTATGAATGATGCAGTTAATTTTGGGGTTAGCAGTTAAGGATTGTAGCAGATATGGAAAGAAAGAATACCTTTCCTGCTAAACAAGGGATGTCTGATGTTACAGCTTGCAAGTGATGATTAGTGAGTCAAAAAGACTACATTGAAATAAAGATAAAATAAAAAGGTGTACCATTATTAGGGCTGCATGATATGAGGAAGATATGCGATAACGTTGTTGAATATCTCGACAACAATATTACTGGCGATAAATAAACCGATATTAAAGTGGACTCAGTTCTGCATTTCTGCTGCTTTCAGTATTCTGCTAAAATACAACTAATTGCTTGTTGAATTTAAAACAAATGAAAGGAAATCATTTCCAACATTGTTTTACTGAAGAAATTGAACATTGAATTGAATATAAAATGGCACCACTAAAAAAGAACCAGGATTCGGGGTCGGATCCGGCTGAATATTGGGCTTTTTGACGGAGTTTGGTTTCTGCTGAACCTTAAAAAAAAATTCCACTGTTTTTTCCAGGTTAAACTGATTAAATAGGAGTGGTAATTTTTTGTAACATGCTTTACTCCATAAATCTAAAAAGAATCTAGGCTGTAATTGTATTGTATGCAGTAGGCTGTGAGAAAGTGAACATGGAACTCGTGAGCAGAAAAAGTGCTGTTTGGCAGTACTTTCAGTCAAAAGAAGGCCATTCAAGTCCAGCTACATGTTCAATTTGCAATGCCGATTTGTCTCGTGGTGGCAAGGACCCTAAACTATACACATCATCGCTGCGGTTAAAACATTTGCGTATGGAACATCCGAAAGAATACGAGTTGTTCATGAAGGAATCTCCAGACAGCAGCCAAAATGCAGCAACTTCGGGTACGGCAAAGGAAGGACAGTCACAGCTAAAAACTGGTGTTAACCAGACAGTGCCTCTCCCGGGCTGTCAGCTGTTCTCTCTGTGGCCTAAATGAGTTTCCCTATAGTGGGAGCGGAGCAACCAAACGGCCGGCTGCTGCTCGTTGGCTCACGTTAGCTTTCTAATCTAAGACGACATCTAGTCTCATATCACGATATCGATAGAATATCGATGTATTGGCCAGCTCTACGATGTGCTTTCCTACGACGTGAAAAGAGTGTATGAATTCAACATTAAGTTGTTACATTGTTGTTTTGTTTTTATTTCTTGTCTGCTGTTCTTTACATATTCGGGGGGGGAAAAAAACACTTTAAAATTAAATCAAAATCTATAGTGCGTTGTTTCTGTCTCCCCCATGAGGAATTCTAAGTAATGACCTCAAAACTGTTGGTGCGTCCACATGATGCAAGCCTTCCGTGATTGCCCACTGCCCCCATCCCTCAACACAGCTGCTAGTAGCCAAGGAGGACACGGAGGATTAAAATAACATGGACTCTTCAGAAGAGGAAATGATCTACACGTGCAAAAATCATTGGATGACAACATTTTCTAAACAGCCATACTGAGAAATAAAGAAAGAGTTTTGTGGAGTTGCTAGGCTTAATTAGCTTTGTATTAGTCTATATCCACGACGTTCCACTTCCGGGATTGCTCTTGTTGTGCCGGAACTTTCGCCGGATCTTATTGGATGTCTGCTTTTGAATGAGTTTTCTGTTGCATGACAAAAACAACTTTTGAACGTACACATGTTCCACCAAAACAAGTTCCTTCCCGAGGCTATTTTGCAGAGGCACCGTGGCTCCGCTCGGCGCGTAGCACCGCCCATGACGATTGGGATTGGTTTAAAGAAATGTCAATAAACAAGAGCACGTTTTTCTCCCATCCCAGAATGCTGTGTGGACCAGCCAGCCCTTCCTCCGCAGCGCTGTGGAGGAAGGTCTGGCTATGCGAGATTAGCTTTGTGTCAACTCATTTGGCAACGGCTTGAATGTAACGGACGTTCATTAATATAAACAAAGTTACGCACTAAAGCTTTAACAGAATGCATGGTACTAAATGTAAACTGATCAGTTCAGAAATCACCAATAACTGCCCCAAAAAAAAAGTCAAAAAGTGAAAATGTCATAAGCAGGATACTTTATGTCCCTGATCCTACTGCAGCCAGAGGGGAGGGCAGTGATAGGCTGAGGTGGGCGGGTCAAGGCCAAAGAGAGTGTGAGAGCATGCGACATGTGGTGTAATGTGAGGAGTGGAGGAGAGCGAAGGAAGCCGTGCTAGTGGTGAAAGAGAGTGGGAGGGCTGTTGTGAAGGGGAGAGAGAAGGAAAAGAGGGAAGAGTTTCAGAGCGGAGTTACATGCTTAACTAAGCAGTGAGCCTCTGTTGGAACTGATACATCTGTATGTCAGCGTGTTCTTATCAACATGTCATTAACCTCCCTTGTGCTCCCCAAAAAAAAAAAGTAAATAAATTACAAACAAAACAGGAAAAAAAAGACATCTAAAATTGGGTTTTCAGGTTTTTTTTTTGTTTTACAATTTAGAATAATTGTTTCCATGCTGGCTAAAATTCCAAATCGATCTCAAACTGGATGGCAGTTTAAATTGTATATCCAGCTTGCCTTTTTATGCAAGAACATTACATGTGCTGAGGACAGCGAAACAAGTGTATTTACACCAAACAGAAACTTCACATGAATATGGGTATGTTCCTTTAGCATAGGCAGTAAACAACATTATTTATGTTTATTTCATGTGGTTTTTTTGTCTGAAAAAGTCTCATCTGTTGTTGGGAAGAGTGGCTGATGTTCTCCATCAGCTAATGGGGATCCTAATAAAAATCAAATGAAAAATTTTAAACGGACCTCTAAAACAAAAAAGGTAAATCTGTGCCAGGCTGACCCAAGACACTTCCTCCAAAACAACACAGAAATAAATCATTTCGATAACCCACATGTCATATAGATGAAGAAGAGATGTGACTGAAGAGATGTTACTGAGACGGAGAGGGAAGTTTTAAATTGATTTCCCCAAATTACTGTCAGGAGCGCAACATTTTGCATGTATTTTATTTACTGAGACTACAGATGTAAATGAGCCCAGACACTGTTCATCTGATTTGCATGAGTTGCTGCTAAATAGGATCAGATGCCAGGCTATTTATACTGCAAGAGTAGGGGATTGACGCGATATCACTTAAATATGGGGATAAATGCAATCTTTTTAATGACGGTGACTATGTTTACATGCACATAATATTCAGATTTTTTTGCCCCAATTCTGAAAAAGACAATATTCCAACCGACCAGAAATGTGGACTTTTCTTTTGGACATGCATGACTACCGCAGCCATGCTAACTGCTGGCTGGTTGATTTCTGGTGATAACCATAGCAACTCACAGCCTTTATTTATATAGGAAAGGTGAAGACATGAAATGGGAGAGAGCGGGGGAACGACATGCAGCAAAGGGCCGCAGGGTGGGGTCGAACCTGTGGCCGCTGCGTTGAGGAGTAAACCTCTATATATGTGCGCCTGCTCTACCAGGCGGGCTACCCAGGCACCCGATACGCATATTCTAACAGAGTTTCTGCAGATTTTACCAAGTCAAAGTTAAGACTTTTTTAAGACCTTTTTATGAATGGAATTTAAGGCCTTTATCACAACACCCACTAAGCCCTAAATTTAATAGATTAACAGTTTTTTCAAGACAAGTATGGCTAAACTTGCACTTCCCCATAGCTGAAGAATAAAATCAGTTTTATGTCTGTGGTACAATCCGAAAGAGACTCACCGCCAATATCACGAAAGCTGAAAGAACTACAACACCACGGAATAATAATAAAAAAAAAGAGCATTAGAGCTAGCGTTGCGTGGATGTAGGAAAATCAAGTTACCTGTTTAAAATAATTTAAGACCTAGAACACAATACTGTTAAATACAGTGAATTTAAGACTTTTTAAGGCCTAAAAATTTGATTTTGAAATGTTAGTCTTTTTAAGACCCCGCAGAAACCCTGTCTAAATGCGCTGTATACATGTCCTAAGAATGCTTCTAGAACCCGAATAATATCGGCATATCCCGCATGTCTTAATCGGAAAAATGCTTTGGAAAAAATGCCTTATTCTGAATATTCAAACGGAATATGTTGTTTACAAGACCCAATATTGTCATATTCGGAATGATAGTGTGCATGTAAACATAGTGTTTGTAGAAGGGCAGACTGCTGCTGTACACACTTTTTTTTGGGCTAGCAAACAGGAAGTCCCTAAAATACATAATGCAGCCAATACAAAACCTTAGTGCAGTCTTTTAGTAAATAAGGACAAATGCCATTTAACTATTTAGCGTCAAAAAAGGGCTGCAAGTAAATATCCTTCCGACATATCTAATTTTAAAGTAATTGATGTTGTTAGCACTTTGACTAGACCATTATATTACTGATCCAAATCTATACACAAAACCAAGACAACGGTTGCCCCTGTTTATGCAACCTCTGGAAATAAAGTACATGTGGAATTTAAAAGTGCACATTTTTCAGGAGCTAAAGTAGGATGTACTGTAAGAAATTTTAATGTCTCTCTGTATCTTTACACGGAAAAATATCGGTCTTGACAAGTAAATAGTTACTGTATTGAATCCTAATTTTTACACTTTCTGAAATAGTTTAAAAGCGTTAAAAAAAAATTGTTTTGGTAATTTCACTTTTCAATACAATTCGGCTGCAAAATGTCTCTGATATTTAATGGTCAATATGTCTAAATGGGTGGCTTGTTTTAGCAGCAACACTGTTTTTGCAGTGGTATGTAAATGAAAAGATGAACCACAGGGATTCATGTTTTCGTTTCTTTCGCCAATGTTATAATGCTCTGTGACACATATGTAAATACACAAAAGGGAAATCAGAATGCTTTTCTATGGAGCTCAGCTTCAGCAGCATTTCTTCGGTTACGTATGTGTATTCAGAGGTTGCATCACACTTACTCTCGCCTTCTTTTCCTCGGTTTCGGAGCTTGGCAGCCGGGCCTTTAGTTTGACTGACCCTTCTCTGAAAATATCTCCGAAGCCAACGCCTCGGATCTTCTTGGGCTGAGCTATGACTCCGTTCCCTGAGGCAGGTTGAGGGGATGTGGGGGTGGGGACGCTTTCCATTCCATTTCCATCTGCGGAGGGGATACAACAGGGGGAGACAGAGCTTGAATTACATTACATGTCATTTAGCTGACACTTTTATCCAAAGCAACCTCCAATTAAGCGCTTTCAACCCTGAAGGTTTTTATTTTTTTATGTGTATCTGAGGTGTAGTCGGAAGAGATGGGTTTTTATGTTATAAATGCATAAATAAATGACTAAATACATACAGTAAATATGCCTTTGAAATACATCATGAAATAACTAAGAGGCAATACATACATAAATAATTAAATAAATGTAAAAATTCATATAAAAATGAATCAATTAGTTAAATAAATATATTAAAAGGTTTTCATTTTAATTATTTCATGGTACTTTTATTTCATAAGTCCATGTTTATTTATTTCAAGAGACTTTTATTTCCTAGTGCCAGATTTATTTATTTCCCTCTCTATTTATTTCCGGTTCTTACATGGAAATCAGGGGGCGTGGCTATCTCTCACATTCAGAACAGAGCCGTGGGCACCACGACCGCAGCTCTGTACCCAGCGCACAAATAAAAGTCAACGGAAATAAATAAATGATTAAACTGATAAACTTGATTAATTTGTATATGAATATTTACATTTATTTAATTATTTATGCATTTTTGCCTCATTTATTTATTTCATGATGTATTTCAAAGGCACATTTATTTATTTATTTATTTTATTTATTTATTTATGTATTTATTAATGAATTAATTTATTTATTCATGTATTTATTAATTTATTTAATATTGAATAAAGTTGAAGTGTTTAAGAAGGGATAGAGCGAGTGGAAGAGAAAGTGGACTATTGCATGCATTGTTTCTGTCAGTTATCGACTTCGGCAATGCTGCTTTGTCAGGTGTATGTGTGTGCGTGCGTGCTGGCCGTCAGAGAGGGTCTACTTTTTTTCAATTCATCATGCACTTGAGATTTTGCATATTTTGAAAGGGTGCCCGGACTGAAAAAAAGTCGACAAATGCTGCTTTAGATGATAGGATCCATGATTTGTCTTGGAAAATACACATTTTATTCCCCTTTCAGCCACCAGAAGGGGCTAAGATTGTGTGCGTGCGTGCTAAGAAAAGATTTACATTATAACATTGCTATGTATATGAAAAAAATATTCATTCATTAAAAAACTCAATAGTTCTTATGAATGTCTACAGTATACCACAGCCCTGATGAAAAACAGATGCAAGACAGGGAATATATATATATATATATATATATATGAATGATACAACAACAAGACATAACAAGCAGACAAGCAGACAGGCTTAGAAAGATCCAGCTGCAGACTGAACCCTCAGCCAAACTTCTTGTTGAGGCTTGTTTCAGCTACAGTAACACCTGCACGTCCCACTACTACACTTCATTTTACTGACAATGAATTAACGGCCATTATGCAAAGAGAACAACATGAAGAACTGGTAAGAAATGCTCTGCATTAAATTCTCCAATATCTCAACCAGAGAATAAACGGTCTCTGAAAAATGCAAAGCAGACGTTATATGCTAACAGAGCTGACTTAGTAAAAGCGGGGGGGAATTTATCGGCCTTGTTCCTGAACATGAAGTGCATTTTAAAGCTCTACGCCGACTGACAGCCACAGTTGAGTCTATGAAGAACAGGAAAAACCATCACTATGCGCCTGCCTTGAACTTTGTTTTGGTATCTTGCCTAACCAAACACACATTTCCAGTTCACCTTCTCTAATGTTTATCCAACCAAGTTGCCACCTTCACATTGATGGGCCCCGGCTTGTTTCCATCTTACCCGTCTCGTCTGGTGCCGTGTCGTTGGACTCGCCGTCCTCTCCCGTGGCGTCCAGCTCTTTGACAAAGTTGGAGGGAAACAGTCCTGACTTGCCGTTCATGTCGCCGCTCCACCAGCCCTCTTCAACCTGCAGAGAAGACATTATGAGACATAAACCACCTGACATCGTAATGTGATTTTTTTTTTTTTCCAAAATGTTAAATGCAAAGAAATGTGGTGGCTCCGAGTGTCCGGTGTACCTCAGGGAGTGACGTCTTGGGAAGCTTAACAGTTCCACAAAAATGACACTGTTGCCCCTAGTGCTACACATACACAGTAAGTTGCTATAGATAAATAATAAACATTTAAAAAATACAAATAAAATCCAGTAAATACAAAATTATAAATAACTGTAGTATTAAAGTAGTAGTATTAACATCTTAAAGACCAATCTTTACATTGCAACACACACATATGATGCTTGACTTATTATTAACACTTCTTCCGGCTCTTACTTGTTCCAACTTGCCAGCACCACAAATAACTAAGTTATAACTACAACAGTTGTTGTATCTTCAGTGGATAAACAAAATGAGTGGTTGTAATATTACACCGTATGTCTCAAATCCCAAAAAAAAAAAAAAAAAAAACCAAAACTGATATCTTGGACACTGGATCAAGCATTGAAAGTACCTCTTCAGTGATGTCTATGACGTCTCCGGCTTTCAGCTCCAGCTCATCTTCGTTCTGCGGCTGATAGTCAAAGAGAGCCTTGCACTGTCTCTTCTTGGGCTCTGTGAGAAGCAGGTCAGAAAATACCAGTTAGTCAACCAACCTGTTGTGCATGTGAGCTCATGCCAGTCTTTGAGAATTGAGAATAAGCTTGCATGTGTGTGTGTGTGTGTGTGTGTGTGTGTGTGTGTGTGTGTGTGTGTGTGTGTGTGTGTGTGTGTAGACCAGCATTCCAAGTCCAGACTGAGGACAGTAAGACCCTGGGTGGTCCCCATTTACCACAAATAACTTCATCCAGAGGCCTTTGTGTGTTTATTTACATTCTCAGATCACCTGATAAAGGGATTAATCAGTCACTGCCATATTGGAAGGATACAAGTAGAGTATGTTCAAAGAAAACTAATATTCTTATGATGCAAACTTGTTCCGTACCTAATCATAACAGATGTGTCACATTATTTCGATTTAGGGAAGGCTCTGGGTTCTACACTATATCATTTGTGGACTGAGATGCTCAAGTGGCTGTCAAAAGCCTATTCCAGAGACATTTCGCCCGATCATGCTCTTGCTATCTTTGGTTGTTTTAAGACAAGGAACCCCTTCAACTGAAAGAGAAATGGAGCAGGGACCCCCTACCACATATATTGTAGAAAATTAAGTTGCATATTAAACTGGGCCTACAATTACTTGCAGAGCAACCTAAGCCTTTATATATATACCTTTTTAGTGAATAATACTAAGCTATTAAAATAATAATTGTAGGTATGATTTTATAAATCAAGTTAATAATAATGTAAACATAAATGTGGTACAAGTGAATCCTTTGTGACTCTAAAATAAGGAAACAACACACAGATAGCAATTAATGCTTATTTATTAAATATTTCAAACAACTGAACTTAAATCTACAACTGTAGATTTTACAATGAAATAAAAATAAAAAAGTAATTTAAGTTTTAATGTAAACGGGGCGGAGTCACGTGACTACACACGCGGCGGCCGTAATATGTTTTAAGGGGAAAGTACATTAACACACAGTGGGCGGCCGCGGAAATATTAATAGGATTAAAAGACCGAAATAATCGACTTGGTAAAATTAAGTCGGTTATAGGTTCTGAATTTCGGTTTTGATTATTTTTTGATTAATCATCCAGCCCTAATCCACTGGTTACATTTTGTGCAACCAGCATCAGTATGTTGTAAAATAACGTTAACCATAGAACCCCTGCTTATGTGCAACGTGTCGTTTTGCTTGATAATAAACTGTTTCTTGTTCTTGTAGAAATCCCTCAGAAACATCCGTTCACGTCAGTCTTTCACCCGGCATCCTGAACACTGGGTAACTGGAAACGGCTGCGAGTGCCATCTATTTTGGCTGCCTGGAGCTCCACATTTTTTATTATAATTCAGGTAGCCTTTGTGTGGCTGTGATGAGCAGCATGATGCGATTGTTAGAGATTGTTCGGGTTCACAACTAAAGTTTAAATCATTTCCATCCCAAGTCCCAGACAACGATACGTTTGCTCTGAGGAAAACTCTCTACAGGACTCCCAAACTGTCGGTGTGTCGGGGAGAGCTCTGAGATTTGAGGGGGTGAAAGTAGGGAATGTGATTGGCCAATACTTTCACAGCCTCGAATGCACTCATAGGGCCCTATCTTGCACCCGGTGCAGTCAATCAAGTGTCTTTTATTTAAGACCTTCCAGCGCCCATGTCGTTTAAATAGCAAACGCACCTGCACCCATCTGTGTGGCCGTGGGCGTGCTGGTCTTACACGGCGGTGTGTTCAGGTGCATTCTTGGCGTACTGCTATCTTGAAGCAGCGGGAAGTGTTTGCGCCATTGACCAACGAAAGTCTGGTCTAAAAGTCAGTAACGGAGCATTTTATTGTTATTTTAACAGCAAATTAGTAGAATGAGCCTAGGCTCGTGTGCGCAGCATGCAAAATATTAAACAAACCTATTACAATGTGAAATAGTATTATGATACGATCAATTTCTTCTCTGCTGCCTGCTCAGCAAATCCGCCATCATAGGAGTAATGTGCCAAGGTCCAAACGCGCCTGGCTTTTAAAGATGATTGGTTTATTGCATGTCACGCCCAAAACACACCTGTGAATAATTAAGCCAATTGAACCATGCCCCGGCTCACGGGGCTCCGCTGTCAAACTAGCAAACGTGGATTTGGACTAGGGGTGCAAGATATATCGACCCAATATCGTTATCGTGATAGAGATATAGAGATGTGTCACCTTTTTCCGGTAACTTCGGTAATTTTACATGGTTAAAAATATCGAAATTAATATCGATATTGCAATATTCATTATCGATATCGCAATATAAAAAAAATTCAATATTGTGCACCCCTAATTTGGACACGCCCTACTCGCACTTGCGCCATAAGCTTCACGCCGTGCGCTTAGATAGTTAAAATAGGGCCCCTTATGTGTTCTTTCTAAACCAAGTGCTCCACAGGAGTAGTGTATATTCAATCATGCAGCCTTTCCTGCTTTGCCAAATTTGGGGAACTGCCCCCGTATCTTTAACTTTTGGCACCTTTTTTAATGCAAGCACATGAATGGACAAGACGCAACTAAAGCAAAAGACTTACAACAATGTATATTGTACAGTGGGGTCTCAGCTGAATTTATCTTATGTTGAATCTAATTTTTATTTTTTTATTTTCAAATCTGACATCTTACAGTGTGAAAAACAGGAGGTGTAAGTAGCCTACACAGCATCTCCGAATAGGCTCAGTGTGATGATCAAGTGACAACAAAACATCATTAAAAAGGGCCAGCATTAGTTTATCTACAGTACATGTTTAATATCTTATGGTCAGCTCTTGTGAGAAAAAAAAAAAAAAAAGCTGGTTTATATCTGATCAAATATCGCGCACGTGCCTCTATTGATTAATTCAACTAGAATAAATCAAGAAGCACCATTTCTCATGCTATTAACGTCATGTTCCGTGACTGAACAGCAGTTTGCAGGGTGAGGATTGCCAGCTGGTGCTGGAGGAGCCCTCGGTCAGATGTTCAACGGATCAGGAACTGACATGATATATATATATATATATATATATATATATATATATATATATATATATATATATATATATATATATATATATATATATATATACACACACATACAGTACAGGCCAAAAGTTTGGACACACCTTCTCATTCAATGTGTTTCTTTATTTTCATGACTATTTACATTGTAGATTCTCACTGAAGGCATCAAAACTATGAATGAACACATATGGAATTATGTACTTAACAAAAAAGTGTGAAATAACTGAAAACATGTCTTATATTTTAGATTCCTCAAAGTAGCCACCCTTTGCTTTTTTTGATAACTCTGCAAACCCTTGGTGTTCTCTCAATGAGCTTCATGAGGTAGTCACCTGAAATGGTTTTACCTTCACAGGTGTGCTTTGTCAGGGTTAATTAGTGGAAGTTTTTCCCTTATTAATAAAAAAGCAAAGGGTGGCTACTTTGAAGAATCTTAAATATAAGACATGTTTTCAGTTATTTCACACTTTTTTGTTAAGTACATAATTCCATATGTGTTCATTCCTAGTTTTGATGCCTTCAGTGAGAATCTAAAATGTAAATAGTCATGAAAATAATATATATATATATATATATATATATATATATATATATATATATATATATATATATATATATATATAAATATATAAAGGTCCAGAGTGCTCAGAAGTTCGAACTAATAATTAAGGTGCTCTTTGGAAGACAACTCAAAAGTTCAAAAAAGAATAAAAGGTCCAAGGCACTCTTGTGACAAAAAGTTAAAGAGCTTTTATTTAGATGGCAATTTCAATATGGAATAGTCATCTAAATATAGGCTTTTTAACTTTTTGCCAAAAGAGTGCCTTGGACATTTCTCCTTTTTTTTTTTATATGTATGCATGAATGGACACACAGCAAACGGGGAAAATAACAAGTCAAATAATTTGCAAGTAAGTGTTGTCCCATGCAGTAAACCACATCACACCACTTCACCCCATCCTGTGCACCAAACAAACAATTACTTACAGGCATCATTTTACCCAAACAAAACTAGTGCTTCTTACTCTTTGCAGCTGCTGGCGGCTGAGGCAGGAAGCCACCAGTCGGGATGCCGATAAAGCTCATCCTCTGAACCAGGTTGGCCACGTTTCCTGCACTCTTCTCTCTCTTCTGAGGATGAGAGGCCTCCTCTTTGGGCTCATTCTTTGTTTCCTTGACCTCTTTGGATTCCTTCTTCAGTTCCTAAAACAAAAAAGCAGACACAGCAATTAATGGGAAGCATTCTTTTCTACACCGTCTTTAATGCAGCATACTTTAGTGTCACAATTAATAAATTATTGGAACTACAACATGTGAAAATGTCTGCATTTGTGGTTTCCATACCTAATTGCATTTGAAATATACAGATACATCTACTACTCATACTGTAAAACTTTTTACAGTATGTTTTACAATACTGAACAATAATAATCTTTCCATATTTATACAAGACGTCTTTAGTGATTAGATGACAGGCAATATTTTACATCAAAATGAAAGTGACCGATAAAATTTTGTAAATTTGAATGAAGAAAACGGATTTTTGTATTTTATTCCTAAGACTAATTCCTTGCTGTCCAAGGACAATGTTAGCTCGGTATTGTGGCCGTGGATTTATTATGGTTTCTTACGATTTTGCATTAACATACACCATGGGTGCTGTTTCATTAATCTAACTTATGCGTCAACGCCTCCTCTCTCCTCCTGTGACCGGGAAATCGCTCCCCCTTCCGCCATTCCCAGAGGATATTCCAATCCCTTAAATGCACCACGAGGAGAGAGGAAACATTGGTGTATCCTACGGGGAAGTCTTTTATCAAATGGCCTGATATAAACGTTGCACCTCTTGGTTAAATTGCAGAAATTCAATTTCACCACATTGTACTGTGTATGTGACGATAACGGTTTTTGTTTCGCATTAATTAAGTCGAAATGAATATTCAAGTGTATGACGATAATTTCACTCAAAAACATTAAAAACATTTACAGCCTCTATGTTTTGTAAGAAATGAAATCATTGACACGTACTGTTGTAAATTTCCATTTGTGAACGTGTAATTTGGTGGGAAGTAAAATTAGATTATTAATTGCGTTAATGTCACTATAATTATAGCAACCAAATACAAATAAAATGCTATAGTAAGCAGCACAAGCTAAGAAAATCTTGTCCACTATAAGATTATTATAATATCCTTCTACAGCTTTACGTTTAAGACCAAAGTACACGGGAACGAGTTTCAGGATGCAATTCTCAGAATTCTCATCTATGCCACGTTTTAACTTCTGTAAGAAATGTTTCACTGCATAAAAGTCGCGCCTCCACATGACAGATACAGCAGTGCAGCACAACATAAATAACTGATGTATCTTAAGGCTGACACTATGGAGTCAAGAACTTCTCATTTGGCATCTTCGGCACGTCCGTCCCCACGTCTCTTCCTCGCATCTCCCTCTCTCACACTTCCTCGACGGGAGGAGCTAAGACGCGAGGAAGAGTGAGCGAGGGAAACGAGGAGACACGTTAGCAGTAGGGGTGTAAAGATTCACCGATACGAATTGGTAGGGCTGGGCGATATGGAGAAAATCAAATATCATGACATTTTTGACCAAATGCCTCAATATCGATAACGCAACGATATTGTAGTGTGGACTATTGGTGCTTTCACAAAACATTTCCACAATGAGATTTTAGATAAATAATCATCAGTAATGTGGATATAATGACTAAGTGGGTAGAGACAAATAATAGAACAGTTACAACAGTCTGGTAAGTTCAGAAAATGACATCACTTTACTGTAATGCAGCCTTTAAAACCAGGAAAAGACAACACTTATGCCATGTTACGATATCCAAAATCTAAGTCGATATCTAGTCTCATATGACGATATCGATATAATATCAATATATTGCCCAGCTCTACGAATTGGTATCCCCTGCATCAGTCTAAATGGACCAAGACTCGACCGATGGCCCGGTTCTAACGCTACGAATCGGTTGACTGAAGCAAGTCGCGCAACCTTGCCCCTATTTTCAACGGTTACTAAATAGTTAGTTACCCCTCCCCCCTCAAGTTGAATCGCCCCTCCCCCCGCTAACTAAGTAACTAACTAATTTAGCCAACTATGGCAACATTATACTTCCTGTTTATAATGGGAACTGTAGTTCCGAAGCTTAGAGCATAGAAATAAGACAATCCATCAATATTAACTTTTTGGCACTATTTGTACCTTACGAAAGGTTCAGAATGTCCATCAGTGCGATTCCTACATTCACACAGTCAGATAAAATATCACACACCCTGAAACACTGCTCCTCCCCCCCCCCAAAAAAAAACAACAACATATACCCAACACAGACATCTCTATCTTAATGACAATCTTTCATTGATTAAATTAATTTCAAATAAACAAGATAAATGCATGTCAATTAATCCTAAACTAACCATGATGAATCACTCCTTACCATCTCCCCCCCAGACATGTTTCATTCCCCCCCGATTCAGCGACAACACCAATTAAAGAAAGCAGGAAGCAGACGCACGTCTCAGGTGACAGCAACGTAGTCAGGAGCAAAGTTCAACAGGCTTAACTATCCGCGCCCAGTGGCTGGGCCAGGCTGTTTAGCAGATTACCTATCTCACTACGTAGGGTTGTAGAATGTGGGAAAACAGGAGCGAGGTGAGAGAGAGAAGCGAGGGTCAAAGAAAGAAGGCAAGAGAGAGGAGCAGAAAATCAAACTGCACTGTAGTAGTGACGCATTTCACATTAGCTGTGTAAATAGCTTACACAGAAAATGCAGATTTCCCAGTAGAGCTGCACTCGGGTGTATCAAGTGTACTATCAAGTCATAACAAGAGATGACTATGACCCAACTCTACAAAAACCACTGATAACTGTGTATCTATTGGTCTATAGCTGCATGCTGTCGTAAACCGTGTGGGATAATTTGCGGCAAACTGAGTTTCCAAATTGAATTGAATTTGGAATTTTCCCAGCACTTCAATTAAAAAGGATGTTGAAGTAGCATTTTTAGCACCTGATTTTGATTTAGCATCGGAGCCCAGTCTCTCCACCATTTACTGTATGTCAGCTCCATTTCACTCTGAACTCAATTGATTTAAGTGGAGTATCAGTATAGTATATTCACTAAATCAGTGGCTCTCAAACTTTTTTTTTTCATTAATGTTCCTCCTGACCTGCACAAAACATTATTGGTAAAAAAACAACAAATTAATATAAATAAAATACAATACAGTGCCTCTTTATATAGCTAGCTAAAGGGTCATTAAGAAGATGTTTTTAAACATTATAGCTCATCAGAGTTTTCTCTCAGACTTAGGGCAAGTTTGACCAGCCGATACCGATTTTAGCCTATTCATTTTTTCTAACCACTTTACAGCACTCACAAATATTTATTTTCTATCTTTTCTTTAATAGAAAATTTTACATTTTGCATAGAAAAAATTTTGACTAGATAATCGATCGCTAAAAATTGAACTATATAAATTACTCCTGGTGTGGGAAATACACACACACCTAAAGTGCAATGTTATCAGAGGTGTCAAGTAACGAAGTACAAATACTTCGTTACCTTACTTAAGTAGAAATTTTGGGTATCTATACTTTACTGGAGTAATTATTTTACAGCATACTTTTTACTTCTACTCCTTACATTTTCACGCAATTATCTGTACTTTCTACTCCCTACATTTTAAAAATAGCCTCGTTACTCATATTTCAGTTCGGCTTGTTTTCATTCCGGCTCGTCATCGTTAAAAAAAAAAACTATCCAAATCGCTCCATCCGGAGAGAGTGAATTTGATTGTGGTTGGATGAGAAGTATAAACATAGCTATTCCGACACCCTATTGGTTTGTACGTGATCCATTACACCTGTACAGACCCGGTGCTAATACGCCACCGGTGCTTTAACCACCGTTATCTACCGGACCGAATAGCAACACGGATTTCGGTGCCTTAGGTGCCTGCGCGATGCTCCAAAAACGGACGTTAGAGGGAACTGAACATCGCCGCACGGGACGCTAGTCAACACTACAGTTGGAAGCAGCAAGCAGGTTAGCCTAGCGTTAGCTAAAAGATGGAGTAAACATGATAAAATGCTGAGAGCTAAACGGTGTAAAAGTGTGTCTATATTTCACTGGAGAGGAGTCTAACACCAGACTGTAGCTGCCGTTGTCTGAAAAACACAGAAGAGATGTAGCCTACGTGTCACCTTTTTCAGCCCTTCTGAGTTTGCAGGTATGATTTTAATATACTGTAACATTATTATAGTCATATGATTTTGTCCCCGCGTTTTAGAGTTAAGCTGTTGTCCTTAATGGCATTTCCCCCCCTTACATCAGGGGTCTTGAACGTTTTTTAAGCCAAGGACCCCTTAACTTAAAGTGAGATGTAGCAGGGACCCCCTACATATTGTATGAAATTAAGTTGCATATTAAACTGGGCCTACAATAATTGTTAGGGTAACCTAAAGCCTTCTTCTTACACGTTTTTTCATAAGCTATTAAAATATTAATTGTTGGCATGATTTTATAAATCATATTTTAATGTTACATATGTGGCACAGTAAATCTAGGATTAACTGTATCTGTGGGCTGATATCTTAGGGACTACCTTACCTATAGGCCAGTAAGCCTATCATCAGTGGGAATTTATATTTGCTAATACTATGTTGGAATTATGTTAAGGCATTTTATTTTTATTTTTTTTAAAGACTCAAAAATGTACAATAATTTGGAGGCCCCCCTGCAATGACTCTGAGGACCCCCTGTTGAAGATCTCTGCCTTACATTACTTTTACTTTTATACTTTAAGTAGTTTTGAAAGCAGTACTTTTACACTTTTACTTAAGTAAAAAGCTTGAGTTGATACTTCAACTTCTACAAAAGTCTTTTCAAACCTTAGTATCTATACTTCTACTTGAGTAATGAATGTGAATACTTTTGACACCTCTGAATGTTATGGAAGAACCATTTCCTTCTTTTCACATCCAATATCCAACTAAATAAATGTGATATATTTAGCAAACTAAACTTCTGTATGTCTGAAAACGGAAAACCGGTAATGGCAATAAAATAATCAGCCTTCCAGTATAAAGATATTTCTCAAAACACACACACACACACAGGCCCATTTGAATGTCAACAGTAACGTTACCTGAAAACAGTGTGTAGTTCCTTTTTTAGCAAGTTTGCTTTATGTGTCATTGTGCATAAATATGCACACTAGTGTTGCTGTCAACAGGCTTAGCCTGTGTCAACGTTAGCTACCGACGGTTATTTCGGAACAATCCAGCAATTAGACAGTACCCTGTGCCGTTACCTGAAACAGATCACTTAACGTCACCGTTCATTTTACACACAGTTTAGCAACAAAACTAAACGCTGAGGGAAGATTACTTTTAAACCGTAACATTAATACAGCGTGTCGGGAGAATACAGCATCTCTCTTTTTTTTTTTTTTTTTTAATACTGCGTCTCCTACGTGTCAGAGGGACCGCAGCGTTCACTAACGTTAGCTTCTTGTCTCATCTGGGGTCTGATAAACCGGAAATTCATCAAAGTCAGTGTGCCCAACGCTATTTTCCAATTAACTGTTGCGGTCATATTCATACCTGCAAACTCAGAAGGGCTGAAAAAGGTGACACATCATTTACAAAGGCTCCGTCCTTTGGGCAAAGTTCTTGTGTAAAGTTCTTACCGTCAGTGACCGCAAGTTCAATTCCGACCTGCGGCCCTACGCTGTAGGTCATTCCCCCTCTTTCCCTTTCCTGTCGTAAAATGTCCTGTCGAATAAAGGCCTAAAAATATGCTTCAACTAATTAAGAGCACAGAGATGCACTTTAACAATCAGTCTCAGCGCAGACGGATCAGAAAAGCATGCACACTAACTCATCAGACAGACATCAGCCTGTTATCTGCAGACCGCTGGCTACTAACGTTAGCTACCTGCCATTTATTGACAGACTGAACAAAGTAGAATCTGAACACTGTACTGTCGACTCCAGTGGCTACACCATAGAGATGGCCAGATACCATTTTTTGCTTCCCGATACCGATTCCAATACCTGAACTTGCGTATCGGCCGATAAAGAGTACCGATCCGATACCAGTGTGTCATATATTTTATTATGTTTTAACAACTGTATACTACTATCCCTGTATGGATGTGATATGATTTCTATCTTTGTTGTCGGTCTGGCTCAGGTTAAACTCTTTGTGAAACGATACTGGTATGGGTATCGGACCACCTCTACTAGGGCTGGGCGATAAAACGATAACGATATGTATCGCGATAGACACATAATCAATATCAATAGAAAATGCGGTCGATAAAACGTTCGATAACTTGTTTTTCTTCATCAGAAGAAACCAGAGGTTGTGAATCAAGTTTGATTGCATGAACAAAGGCCCTCACTCTCTGGCAACCTAGCAACGTGGGGAGTGACACTCTAACAGCCAATCATGTAACAGTATCAAGTTTGGTTGCGCCACATCGCTGTCTCGTGTTCTTCAATAACAGAACCGGCGTGGAGTGGAAAGTGAGTGCCGCAGCGAGCGAGGTAAATCGTTGATAAAACAGGAAAAGTCAGTATCGCAGTTTTGGGGATTTTATAAGTCTGACCGTAGTCAGACCAATGTAAATCAGACCAACACTGGTAATACCATAAACTTGTTTTACCACTTTAGCCGCGCTCACACTTTCGAGCACAGCCGTATTCGCCATCAACGTCCAACAACATTTGCAGCTGCTACACCGCACAAGCAGCAGACCACCATGGAGAGGTACTCTGCATCAGCGCCTTACTAAACGCTACAAAGAAATAACGAAGGCAGACGTGCTGAGCACTGTCCAGAAGCCAGGTTACCAACTTAGCACTAAACCTGCAGAAAATAGTTCCTTCTCAGGTTTCTTATATTTAGCTAACACTTTGCACTATTTTATGACACTTTATTAAGCACTTCTTACTTATTCTTTAATTTTGCACCTTAATGTTAAGAGATAATTGTTAAGTGTTCATTGTGATTTTAGACCTGTTTACATTTGAATTATTTGAGTGTTTTCCATGGTTGTGTTGACATTTCTGCTTTTATAACTGAGGGGATTATAATCAGAGCAGGGTTAAGTTTAAAATAAAAATGTTTAAATTTAATATATTTTTCTCCTGGTCATTATTTTAAATAGGTCATAAAAAATATCAATAATTATCGATATCGACCGATATGAAAAACTTATATCGTGATACAGTTTTCAACCATATCGCCCAGCCCTAACCTCTACTACACCACTATCAATATCCGATCAAAGAGTGCCCAGAGAAAACTCTACGCTCCGAGTGTGGTGCTCTGAATAACCGATATTCGTATATTCCGGTCCAGTTTGGTGCCAGAGTGCGCTATGCCGCTCGATTTGAGTAATTACGAACGCACAAAATGTGTTGCTGTAAAACCATTCACGTGATTCAACAAAGTAATCTCTTTCATTTCTTCTCAAACGAGCATACAGCGATGCAGAAGTGACTCTGACCTGCAGACCGCGGTCTGATAATCAGTAGGATTATCTCTGATGGAACAACAGCCAGGGGTTTTTCCTGCATAAATCACCAGCACCAAACAGGACAAGAATTGAGTATAAAAATAGCAATTCAAATCCTCTCTAAATGTGATTGAGAGCAATTTACCAAAACACCCGTTGAACAAGCAGAACATCAACTTGAATATGAGAGCTGATTTCAGTTTGATCTTGAGAGTCGGGCTGTACCGGACTCTCCAGGTGATTTATGAAAAAAATAGATATATTGTTAGAACTGTAACAATTCCAAAAGTTACCGTACAATGTATTGCCTCAGAAATAATTGCGATTAACAATATAATTGTATCTTTCAGTCAAATTTCAAAATATTTATTACTTTTTTTTAAACTAATTTAAGTTTTCAATGAATTCCCGGATACATCTTTTGGTTATATATCACTGTCATGTGACCCACATAATATAGTAACACACATACACAGCCTACGAAGTAAACCATAAATATATCATAAAACATTTTTTCTAACTGTATCCCCTCTTGTCATTTTTGTATAGGGCCAAGTGCCAACAACTAACAATTGAAATAATAATAAAATCTATAATCTGACCAATAATCACTCATATAATTACAATTTGGCATATCTAAACAAAATCAAGAACTACCATTAACAGTCATTAAGGCCTTAGCTAGTGTTAGCAATTAATTGCGGTTAAACAAAGAAACCGCGATTATGTATAATAATTGACAATTAGACAATTATGTAAAAATTGTTACAGGCCTATATTTTTTTCTTACCAGTTTTGTTAATAAGGGTTTATTTGCTCAAGCAAAATATTCGTTTTTGCTATCAAATTGTCAGAAATAATAGGGAAAATGCTTAGATTTCTGTGACATAAGGTAACACAGACTTATTTCCTTAACTGTATGCGGACCAATCATTACTGCCGTCCGTAGTCACCCCCAAAGGCCCACTGTGAGCCAGGAAAAACCCTGAGTAATGGGATAATGGAAAATCTAGTAAAACTGTCAAAACAGTCACGTGATTCAACAAAGAAATATCTTTAATTTCTTTTCAACCAGGCATACAGCAATCCAGATGTGACTCTTAAAAAAAAAAAAAAGAAACAGTCACAACATCTGCTGTAGCCTGTGACCAACACTCAGCCGCAGACCGCTACGGTCTGATAATGCTCGCAGCTTCAATAGGATCATCTCTGATGGAACACCAGCATGAAACCTCACCTCTACAGTGTCAACAAGCTAACTCTATTACAACCCAATGACTTAAAAGGGTCAGTTTTATCCCATGAGAGAGAGAGGGAGAAAATAGAATGAAAGAGATATTTATGCATCATATTTTAGCGTTGTAGAAAATTTATCTTTATGGTAAATTTCCTGAGTAACATTAACTTCTGCTTACTTTTAAGCAAAGAGTACAACTGTTAATTTGTGCTAATGATTAGGAGCCTCATCCTTGAATGGTATGATTATGACGGTTTCAAAACAGAGCAGTGGTCAGTTAATGTAGATATTTAGGCTACCTACGCAGGTAGGCTCGACCTAGTCGCTCCTCCTCAGCCTGGCTTGGCCTTTGTGAAACGCACCAAGCAAGGCTGCAATGATTAGATTAGGTCAAGCCTCGCTTTATCGGTTATCCTGGATTTATAATTTCTGCTTTTGTGAAACAGCCCTCTGGACCCTATTTTCCTATGTTTTTGCGTCTAAGTGATTGATGGGAACAACAATCTTTGACATTGGTCCAGTATTAAGCGAGATCGCTGCAGTCGGCAGCGGTGAAACAAGCTACAATGTAAGTTAATAGAGAAATTGTCCAGCTTGTATTTACCTATACAAGAGAGCTGGTTTTGCCACTGACAGGCTCAGATTAATATTCTAAGTGTCTGACAACATTATGGAAAGGATCCCTTCAGAGATAGACCTTTAAAACCTCTTTAAGACCTTTCTATTTAACCAGAAACAGCTCTGAATCACTAGCGCTAAACCCACCAGACTTCATTTAAAAAAGCAATACTTTTAGGGTGTATAGAGCAAGCATATTTTTACATGTAAATCGGTCAACTATGTCGTTACTGCAACCTAAACTAGAGTTGTGGTGGTTGTAAAAGTGGAAAGACAGCCCAAACGGCTTTTCATAGTTTTATTTGGTTTCTGTCGCATTTGAATGAAGTGTATTTTACTAATTACTGTTTGTTTACATGGAGTCGGTTGGTTTAGCGAACGCAATTTCGCAGATGTTTTTAGGTTTAAAAAAAGGATCTTACTCTTTAACAGAAAGGTCGACCTCCTTAGAAATCCTTTCCATGATATTGTCAGACACTTAGAATATTAATCTGAGCCTGTCAGCGGCAAAACAAGAACTTTTGTGAAGGTAAATACAAGCTGGACAATTGCCCTATTAACTTACACTGTAGCTTGTTTCGCCGTCGCCGAATGCAGCGATCTCGCTTAATATTGGACCAATGTCAAAGATGGTTGTTCCCATCAGTCACTTAAACACAAAAAAATATAGGAAAATAGGGTCCAGGTTGAAAAAACGTTACCCTTTAATATGATCAAGAAATTGGCATGACAAAAGGGCAACCCTCTAAAATGAACCTAAACTAAACTGGCTTCCTCTCACCTTGACAAAGTTGTCGGGGAAGAGGCCCCTTTTCCCGTTAAGGTCTCCCTCCATCCAGCCATCCTCCTCTATGTACCGCACGTTCTTGATGATGTCACCCAGTCGCAGCGTCAGCTCGTCTTCATGGAGCGCCTCGTACTCATACTCCACTACGACCTCTACTCCAGATAGCATGAGGGAGGAAACCGAGGAAAAGAAAAGGAGGTCAATGCAAGGGGAAAGAGGCAACAGGAGGTGGGTGAGAGAGAGAGAGAGAGAGAGAGAGAGAGAGAGAGAGAGAGAGAGAGAGAGAGAGCAGAAAAGAAGAAAACAAGCAGGAGTAAAGAGAAGGAAGAGACAGGAAGAGCATACGGGTGAAAGCAATAAGATGAGAAAGTTTAGGGAAAGAAAGGGTTTGAAGAAATTGATAAAAAAGAAACAATGGAGACATAAATTAACAAAATATCAACAGTGATCTCAAAATAACAATAGCAGCAACTGAGCAAATGTCGGTTTCATGTTAAATTGAATTCCAGAGTGGTAAAACCTAATAATAACCCAATTTTTTGTATTTCTGGCTGGAACAGCACTGTGTATAGAAAACTGAAGAGCAATTCAATAGTTAAAATAATCTTCAATGGTCACAATAATTAAAACTGAAAGAGAAGCCAAAAAGATTCTGAACTTCTGGACTGGACTCTGCAGTGATTGACATCGACCTGGATCATTATATAGGTTAAATCCTCAATGATCCAATATTATGGATACAAAGTAAAAATATCGATACATATCATTATCTTCAAGATGCGCCTTTATTTTGAAATTCCCACTTCTACAGAGTAGACTGGTTTTTAATTGAAATGTCTGGAATAGCTTAGTAATGAAATTGCCAAATCACAATTTAGTTGCTTTTTGTAAATGCATATTAATGTAACAGATTGTGTTAAATTGACTTATGTATCGTCTTGTATCGGCTGCAGGCCCCTGAATGGAATCAACATCGTACCGTGGCAGACTTTGTGAGGTCAGTAAATATTGTATCGTTGTCCAAAGAACCAATATAATATCGTATCGTGATCAAACGTGTGATTTACACTCCTATTAGTTATCGGTTTAGTTGTGTCATCCAGACAAATGCTTTAAAACATTAAAAAGGTCCCTTGGCATGAACAATTTCACTTTGAGGTTTTTTAACATTAATGTGAGTTCCCCCCGCCTGCCTATGGTCCCCCAGTGGCTAGAAATGGCGATAGGTGTAAACCGAGCCCTGGTTATCCTGCTCTGCCTTTGAGAAAATGAAAGCTCAGATGGGCCGATCTGAAATCTTCCCTTTATGATGTCATAAGGAGCAAGGTTACCTCCCCTGTCTCTGCCCAGAGAATTTGGCTCACCCATGAGAGAGAGACATCATGGATTTCAAACGAGCAAAGCATGGCAGTTGGTCAAGGCCACATCCCCACCCTCCACCTTTCCCCCCCGCTCTCCTCCTCAATAGCTACAGACACAGAAACTGAACACATCCTAAGGAAAGCTGATTGTGGGACTGGCTCTAGTGGCTGTAATTCTGCACCAAGGCTGAATTTCGGGAAAGAGACTTCAGATACAGTATTAGGGGACCACTAAGGCCTATATAAAAGAGACTTCAGATACAGTATTAGGGGACCACTAAGGCCTATATAAAAGAGACTTCAGATACAGTATTAGGGGACCACTAAGGCCTATATAAAAGAGACTTCAGATACAGTATTAGGGGACCACTAAGGCCTATATAAAAGAGACTTCAGATACAGTATTAGGGGACCATTAAGGTCTATATAAAAGAGACTTCAGATACAGTATTAGGGGACCACTAAGGCCTATATAAAAGAGACTTCAGATACAGTATTAGGGGACCACTAAGGTCTATATAAAAGAGACTTCAGATACAGTATTAGGGGACCACTAAGGTCTATATAAAAGAGACTTCAGATACAGTATTAGGGGACCACTAAGGCCTATATAAAAGAGACTTCAGATACAGTATTAGGGGACCACTAAGGTCTATATAAAAGAGACTTCAGATACAGTATTAGGGGACCACTAAGGCCTATATAAAAGAGACTTCAGATACAGTATTAGGGGACCACTAAGGCCTATATAAAACAGACTTCAGATACAGTATTAGGGGACCACTAAGGCCTATATAAAAGAGACTTCAGATACAGTATTAGGGGACCACTAAGGCCTATATAAAAGAGAAAAAAAAATGCATCACTCTGTTCCGGCGGTGAGAAAATAGAGATGTGCCTCACAGACCACAGAAGCATCACAATGACCACAGAACAAATCTTACAAACCTACCCTAAATAAGGTAATGCTGGGTAAAAAACAAAAATAAAAAAAAAAAAAAAAAAAATCTATTGACTCCGCTCTGACAATGAATGAATGTCTCGGTCAGTGACAACTTGACTTACATGTCACTTATACCTAAATTATAAAATAGCAATCAATGAGGAATACATGGTCAAAAAGACTTGGTATGTTTACCAAAAGGTGCAGTCACTACTATTTTAGTGATTTACAAGCAACCCGTTTCTTGCATATTGTTACGTTAGTGAGAATACAGCTATTAGAAGGTAATATATGAAGTCAAAGCTAACTGACAGCTGAAGGTCAGCCAACATCAACTTTAGCTGTCTCCATGAAGCTCCCAGCTAGGCTCCCATCACTCGCGATGCAGTTAGGAAACAAGAACGAGCTAACTAATGATAACATAAGCATTTCCTCTTATCCATTTCCCCATTGTGGGATTAATAAAGGATTTTGAATCTTGGCGGATGTCGATTTTGAGGTCATGTTAAAAGCTATTTCCCATCCATCTTCCCATTCCCAGCCGCAGCCCGTCACTCCCCCCTGCCTCACAATGCCTTGTGTTTCTCACTCCCGCTAACTAATTGTCCATCAGACGTGACACGACAAAAGCATTTTTGTTTTCACAAAATGGTCTCAGACTGGAGCCCTGAGTAACATGCACAATGAGACCAAAAGATACCTTTACAAAAAGCATGAGAACAGGAATACGGGTTCAACATAAATCGAAAAAAGGCTTCTCCTTGATTGTTAAAGTCCTGTTTGAGCTACAAAAAAAACCAAACAAAACGGACTGCTTCCAGTGCAGCAGGTTGAGCAGCCTCTAAAAATAAGCGGGCTGCAGAGGACTAACTGGCAGGGAGGTATTTTACGAAGTGCTACGGCCATTTAACACATGACTCATAGCAGAGAAACTCGACTGGCATGCCTGACTTCACGGCCAAAACAAAAAACAGAAAGGGTACACGTGCATGTGTATCAGAGTTTCTGTAGGTTTCCCCAAGTCAAATTTAAGACTTTGGGAGACATTTTTAAGACCATTATGAATGACATTTAAGACCTTTATCAACTAAGCCCTAAATTCTTTTTCAATTTGGTTTTTCAAGCCAAGTACCGCTTAACTTGCACTTCCACATAGCTTTTATATCTGTGGGACAATCTGAAAGAGACTCGCACCAATAACACAAAAGCTTATTGGCTGCAATATACACTCCCCTAAAGGATTATTAGGAACACCCTACTAATACCGTGTTTGACCCCCCCCCCTTTTGCCTTCAGAACTGCCTTAATTCTTTGTGCCATTAATTCAACAAGGTGCTGGAAGGTGCTCTTTAGAAATGTTGGCCCATATTTATAGGATAGCATCCTCCACACCATTACACCCCCACCACCACCAGCCTGCCCAGTGGTAATAAGGCATGACGGATCCATGTTCTCATTCTGTTTACACCAAATTCTGACTCTACCATCTGAATGTCTCAACAGAAGTCGAGACTCAGACCAGGCAACATTTTTCCAGGCTTCAACTGTCCCAATTTTGGCGAGCTTGTGCAAATTGGAGCCTCATTTTCCTATTTTTAGTGGAGATGAGTGGTACCCGGTGGGGTCTTCTGCTGGTGTAGCCCATCCGCCTCAAGGCTGTTCGTGTTGTGGCTTCACAAACGCTTTGCTGCATACCTCGGTTGTAACGAGTGGTTATTTGAGTCAAAGTTGATCTTCTATCAGCTGGAATCAGTCAGCGCATTCTCCTCTGACCTCTAGTCTATCAACGAGGCATTTTCGCCCCCCAGGACAGTAGCATACTGGATGTTTTTCCTTTTTTTAGACCATTCTTTGTAATCCCTAGAAATGGTTGTGCGTGAACATTCCAGTAATTGAGCAGATTGTGAAAAACTCAGACCAGGCCGTCTGGCACCAACAACCATGCCACGCTCAAAGTTGCTTAGATCACCTTTCTTTCCCATTCTTTTTTGATGATTGTTTTTGGGCATTTTAGGCTTTTATTTGACAGGACAGCTGAAGACATGAAAGGGGAGAGAGAGGGGGGAATGACATGCAGCAAAGGGCCGCAGGTCGGAGTCGAACCCGCGACCGCCGCGTCGAGGAGTAAACCTCTATATGTGGGCGCCCGCTCTACCAACTGAGCTATCCTGGCGCCCCTTTCCTTCCCATTCTGACATTCAGTTTGGAGTTCAGGAGGTGTTCCTAATAATCATTCAGGTGAGTGTAAGTTACATGTTGGTCTCATGTGTAGGGTTGGGCGATGTCCCCTAAATTGGCAGTTGACGATGTTTACAGTAAAACATCGTGATGGTATATTTAGACATATATTTAAATGCCCTCTGTAAATGGTGCCCTGCTGGTAGGTTTTACAAATTATTTTCACTTATGGTGCAGTAAAATAAATCAGATGTCCGTGATCTGTGTAACGACAGTACAGTGGGACGTTTGCCTTCAACAGAGCGACAGTAATAACCTAACATACCATCATTACGGAGTTTAAACTACATTCTCGGTTATGTTTGCACCAAATAACGCATTCAATAAACAGAAACAGAACTCTTGCAGCGCACATGAACAGATGCGCAATATTAGCTCACACATAAAATAGCACCCTCGTGAATTAGCCTACTGTTGCTAACGTACATTCATAAACATCGTCCCGTACCTACAGGACCTCAGACTTACTTATTGATGTACGCACAGAGTAGTGTCGACAAACTTAGTCCAATGAGGGGAGAAAGGAAAGTGTGATAGCGTTCCACTTTTAACGCTTTTTTCTCTCTCACTCGAGACCGCTGCGTCCAACGTTACTAGAAGGTAGAGCGAGCTACAACTGACAGGGAGAGAGAGAGAGAATGTATCACTACAGCCAATCCAGTCTGCTCAAAGCGATGGTCTTTTTCACAAATAGGTTGCAGTAAAGGGGGGAAAAGTAGCTTCCACTTAAGGAGCCCTATGTCCTGTCTTTGTGTCTTTGCTAGTTTAAGACCGACGCACTTGTCAATTTCCTGTCCAGCGCCCGCAACTAGGATTATTGTGTTTGACAGGGTGGGGGGGCATCGCAATGGTGGCTCTCCATCGTGATGCCATGGACGATGATATCGGCCATCGGCACAACCCTACTCATGTGTAGTCTTAATACAGCAAAATTATATTTGGACTAGCGAAAGAAAGAACTACAACACCATGGAATAAACAAAAATAAAAAAAGAGCATTACTGGTAGCTTTGCACTGATGTAGGAAAAATAAGACCTGTTTAAAATTATTCAAGACCCAGAACACAATACTTGAGTAAATTTAAGACTTTTAAAAACATTTTGATTTTAAATATTTTGAATTTGTAAGACTTTTTAAGACCCCGGCGGAAACCCTGGTGTATACGACACACACAGACACACACCTGGGCAGAGTCATCCAGCAAACTTCATTGGCCAAGCAATACAAGATTAACGGCTGGGTCTCTACTGTCCCTCTGACATCACTTACATCGGCCCCAACACTACAGCAGCCTGGGCCAACCACCAAGAAGAAATTGGCCCTGACCAATGATCTCAGAACAGTTATCCCCTTCTACATCAAACACTCAGCATTAAGACTTTGAAAAGGAGGATAAGGGGAGCAGCGGTTCAAGCGGAGGGAGAAAATGGAGTGCCTACTTAGCCCAGCTGCCTGCTCCGTCTAACTGACTTAAGAAAAAAAAAAAAAAAAAAAAAAAAAACAGGGTTGTCTGCAGTAAGGGGCAAGAGGGCCAAACACACACAACATGTTCTTCAAAGCAAGTGGGTCTCATTATTTCATAGAATGCTGATGAAATCCATGGATGCTCCCATCAGGCTTTTTAGGGCAGATACTGATCACCATAATGTCATTTCAAATTGATTAGAATAGGCTGACAGAGCAGATACCAATCGTGTCATAGTTTGAAGCAAGTTCCTACACAAGGTCACGTTCACGTCGTGCCGTTTACAACGTAATTACGGAGTATGAAAAACTGAATTTCCGACCATGTTGAGCACTACAAAACGCCAACAAAGTGTCAACAAACCCTGCAGCAAAGTGGCAGCAAAGTATCTCTCTCTCTCTCTCTGGCCGTCATAATTAGCCCAAATAAGATCAATATTAAACACTATAAAATGTATTCAGCTAATTTAAAAAAGCCAATTTAGGCTATTAATAGTTAATGTGAAATTGCATGTATAGGCTGTTCTGACCTGGTTTTAACATCTGTCCTGAGTGATCGGATCACAAGTAGACAGCCCTAGGTGCTAGGGCTGTTGAACTGAATCATTGCCTCGATGCATCGCGATGCGGACCTGGATGATTCTGCATTGATGCAGTGACGGACCATAATCGCTTATTGTCTACTGATGTTGCTTGTTGTTTTTCAGTTGCAGATCTTGGTGGTAGTAGCAAATATTCAAACGATAACTTTGCTTTAGAGCCAGATGCAAGCCAGTTATATATTGATGACAATGAAACCCCTCTCATTGCAATTGTCGGTTAAAATTTCTTCTAAGGATGAGAGTGCAGGAATCCATACGGATTGGTTTTGCATTGAAGAAATAAAGTTCCTCACTTGGAGATAATAAAAAAAAAAAAAAAAAAAAAATGTCCTTGGAATGTCATGCATTAGAGAGATGTTTTCAAAAAGGTCATTAGAATCATAGTCCATATCCTTAACGTTCCACTTCCGGGATTGCTCCGTTGCCGCCGGAAAATCTGCCGGATTGCACTCATTTAGGCCGGATATCCGTTGCCTTGGGCTTCCTTTGTTTTGGCGTTCTAACCTCCGATGGATTAATGAGGACTATGGTTAACTGCTCCTCAGATCTCTGTCCAATCTGAGTTTTCTGTTGCTCTTGCAAAAAAAATGCTTAAACAACTTTTAAATGTACACGTTCCACCAAAACAAGTTCCTGCCGAGCCTATTTTGCAGCGGCACCGCAGCTTTTCTCCGGTTAGCGCCGCCCCAAGACGATTGGGATGGTTTCAAGAAATGCCAATAAACCAGAGCATGTTTTTCTTCCATCCAGGAATGCTGTGTGGACTAGCCAGATCCTCCTCCGCAGCACTGTGGAGGAAGGTCTGGCAAAGCGAGACTAATCACAAACGTCCCACTTCAGTTCCACCATGGTCAAAAGCCAAATCTAGTATAAAAGGTGCTGAAGAGGGTCGTAAACCTCATCGAGTTTGGTTGAGACCAGTCAGACATTACGGATCAGGCTGTGAAACCACTCTGAGCTTAATTTACTGCCAGACGAGGCAAGTACAACTCTTCTCTCACTCTCTGTTAGTAACGAGTCCAGCTGCTGTTTGGTGGGTTCTGGCTACCCTAAACTCCCTTTCCCGCCAGCACTGTAGATCAACTTTAAATAAGACCATTTTTAAGCTTATTAAGTCGTCAGCTCCAAGCAGTACAATGCAACCAGTCTAGACACTGGAAGAGCAGACAGCACAAGCTGAGCGATACACAAATACAAATAAACAAGTCAGCCAAAGGCCCCAGATAGTAATTTGTTACTATCTGTCCATGTAACCACAGGAAGAAATTTGGTCTGCTGTGGTGAACAAAACAAAGAGGCAACGCTGACCGACACGGTCATGCACCGTCATGCACGGTCAACTCTGCAGAGTTAATGGCGCAACTTCCAGATGACTAGATGTGAAGCAACCAGAGATTACAGCGCCGCTGCAACCACACAAACACACCCTGCCTGAGAACGCAGGCCATTCAACTCCGTATCACTTAAATCCCCTCTGAACACACTGCTATACACTTACAACATACCTGCAAACTCTGAAGGGCTGAAAAAGGTGACGCATCATGTCACAAATGATTTATTAAAAATGTAATAACAATAACAGTAAATTCCTGTTAAATGACAAAAACAACCACCGGATGGGAAAAGGGTATTTTACAACAACTTTGAATGCAGCACAAGGCTGGCGAGTCGAATTTCAAGTCAGCGCAACATCTGTGTTGTTTTTCAGACAACGGCAGCAATAGACTGTTGTTGGTATCCTCTCCAGTGAACTACAGACAAACTTTTACACCGTTTAGCTGTCAGCATTTTAACCGGGTTTACTCCGGCTGCTAGCTAACGGTAGGCTAATGTACCCTGCTGTCGAGTTTAGGGTTACCGTAGCATCCCGTGCGGCGATGTTTCAGTTGACGCCAACGTCCATTTTCGGAGCTTCAGAGAGAAGAAGTGGCATCTAAATAAGGCACCGAAATCAGAGTTACTATTCGGTCCGGTAGATAACGGTCGTTAAGGCACTGGTGCCGTATTAGCACCGGGTCTCGGACTCCCCCCCCCCCAAAAAATAAAAACTCTTCGGATCTACACAATTCACGTGGATGACATTTTCAACATTCAAAACGGCGATTTTCGCTGAAAAGCGACAAGTTCGCAGATACGTTACAATGTTTGCACACTTTTTAGGTTTGGGATTGTACAGGATTTTGCCCACTTACTTTATCTTGAAGACACCAGTTATTGTGGTCTTCAGTGAAGGAAAAAAATGATGCAAACAATTTCAGGATTTTTGCTTTCCTATTCATTTTAAACCGTTTTTTATTAAATAACACAGTACTGTGGAAATAGCTCAACCAAGCACAATAGAAAAATTACATGAAGGGCAGGATGCGACATAAAACTGATGTGAAGAAAACTGAAATTGTTTCCCAACAAAGTCAAACCTAAGGTTAGCTAGCAAGCCAGTCTTGGTTAGCAAGGTGCTCCCACATGCTGAACAAGACATTTTTAGCAACCAATATACTCCAATCAACATTGATGAAGTGAAAACACACAGTGAGGGGCTCAATCATTTAAGATGCGGATAGGTGGGCAAGCGCATTTTTTGTGTATGCATTGTTTTAGTCCGTTGCAACACCGGCAGCGCCGCCGCTAGCTAGCTCAGCGTAGTGAACGGAATCCTATGTTGACGGTTAGCATGTTGTGAGTAAAAGTGAGCCAACAAAAGACAAAAAAACAACCTACTTACTTGCAATGAGACAAAAAATGCATTGGCCCCCCTATCTACAGCCAGGGTAGACCATGATAATGCACTATTTCAACAAAGTATTCCTTTAAACCTGCGTAATGTTACTGGGTGCCTCAGTAGCTCACCTGGTAGAGCATGTGCCCCTTTCATATCTAAGTTGTCCGGTCTAATAAAAGGCATACAAATGCCACAAAAAAAAAGAAAATATAATACTAAAATTTGCATGTTACTGTGCATAACATCGGATGGAAAGTTACCACTGACAGTGAAAGCACAGCTGTATAGGTTGATCTGCAGTCGCCTTTAACGACAAATGAAGGTAGTCTGTGTGTACAAGTTAATCAGTTATTTTACGGGTGTACAAGTGAGAGGCCACCACAGTACTCATGGCTTGTTTACCTCCACCTACAACCTGGAATATTTCATATTTTTGTCATATCGTTGTTTAGGGGGCCGGCCAGACTCAATTAAGTTCCTTTAAAGATTTTTGATTAACTGATAAAATGAGCTTTGGGGGTAAGAATGGTGCATTAATGCAGTGATTGCAAAATGTCACTGTGTCTGGGACACTTCCCCTAGTAGTCTGACTCTGGCTCATCCTACTGAATGAGTGATGGGTGTTGACCTGTGAAATACCAGCAGTTGGGGCAGTGGACAAAATCTTCTTGGTTTGTTCCTTAGAGGAAATGGCTTTCTAAATACATTAAACGCAGCCAAAAACAGGCAAAGTACAGGTGGTGTGTGTGTGTGTGTGTGTGTGTGTGTGTGTGTGTGTGAGCAAACTTCCTTCCTCCTTCACTGCAGTCAGGCGGCAGCAGGGAGATTCTGGCCTAAATAGTTTGATTGGCTTATAAAGTGGCCCAGGGGGTAAAAGAACTGAAACTATTCATGAGAAACGAAAGTGAACACAACTATCCAAGGTCTAAGCACATAAGGGCGTTCAATCAGGGTATTCCCTGGGGTTTTCGCTAATGTTGGAGAAATACTTTGTTCATCCACTGTACTTCCTCTGGACACTGGTCCCAGGAAGAGCTACATTGCATTAACTTACCAGCTCATTATTACGTTTTTTTTTTTTTTTTCAGCCAAGTACATTGCATGTGTTTTTGAATGCAAGTGAGATGTTAATTGAATAAATGAATGTGGAAAAAGCCAACAGCTTCCATTTCTAAAGCAGGAAGCTGAGTGGCTTCTCTCCCTGGATAGCTTTAGTTAATGTATCAGTGTGGATGTGGGTCAGCAGGTCTGCTTAGTCATTCATGGCCTAACATGATGTCAGGCTATACAAAAGGGCTGTCAAAATTGTTCAAAAACAAAAAAAAAATAAACTAAACTGAACCCTTGAAAGACACAGATTTGAACCATTCAAATATCTTTTTTTTTTTTTTTTTAAATATCCACATACCTACACATTACAAAATAAAAAATAAATAAAATAACGTCCAATATCATAAAACTTAATGTAAAGACCGTAGACTTCAGGGTTTTCCCTAGGTTTCTGGAGGGCTTAGGTGCTGTGGTAGTGTAAAAACAACAACTGTGGACAAGGCAGGTGGGAAATCGTTACCTTTAGGGCTGCAGCTATCGATTATTTCAAAGGGTAACTACCGTTTTTTTCAAAAAACAACAATCTTTGAAATTGGTCCGGTTTTAAGCGAAATCGCTGCAGTCGGCAGCAGCAAAACAATTGTATTTACCTTCACAAAAGTGCTTGTTTTGCCGCTGACAGGCTCAGATTAATATTCTAAGTGTCTGACGGAAAGGATATCTAAAGGAGGTCTGTTTCTGTTCGCTAAACCAACCAGACTCCATGTAAATAAACAGTACTTTTAGAATCGTAAAATACACTTCATTCAAAGTCGAAAGAAACAATATAAAACTATGAAAAGCCATTTTGGGTCGTCTTTCCACTTTTCCAATAAACACATAGTTTACAGTTTTACATGTGAAAATATGTTGGCTCTATACACGCTAAAAGGATTGCTTTTTTAAATGGAGTCTGGTGGGTTTAGCGCTATTGACTTAAGAGCTGTTTCTGGTTAAACAGAAAGGTTCTAAAAAGGTCTCTCTCTGAAGGGATCCTTTCCATAATGTTGTCAGAAACTGTCACTAGCGCAATGTCTGTTTCAGAGCATCAGAGAGAAGTTAGGCACCAAAATCTGCGTTGCTATTCGCTCTGGTAGATAGCGATACTTAAGGCATTGGTGCCATATTAGCACCGGGTCTCTGCGCCCAACCCTATCCTATTATTGAGCGACATACGATTCTATCCACAGCCTTCAAAAAACAACATCATAGGGCCCAGCAGCAGCCACAACCACGCTGCAAGAGCTGTTCTGTTATCCTGCCACAAATGCAGAAAGAGGTCAAAAAGCTAAGAGCCAAAAGCACTACGGCCAAATGCACATTCACTAAATGGTGTGCCGTCAAGCAAATGATGAGAATAGAGCAAGAGTCAAAAGCCCGTGCAAGACTGAGATGAGATACTAACCCTGGACGATAATAAGTGTCCGAGAACGAGAAATTTGATGTGTGTTAAAATGCAATTGCTTCTTTCTATAACCGAGAAAAATAACACCGATGGGAACAGATTTCAAGACCCGTTTTATCCCTTATCCAACAGGTTTTAGGCACCGACTGAATTGCCTTTTACTTCTAATAATTAAGTACATTTAATATTATGAAATTACTTTTGATACTTAAGTACAGTAAATATCAGATACTTTAAGACTTTTACTCCAAGTAATTTTGTAAAAGGTGACTTTAACTTCTACCAAAGTCATTTTCTGGTAAGATACTTGTATTGGTACCGGCATCAAACATTTTTGAACGATACCCAGCCCTAAATATAGGCATGAGTAATAATCTTCCTCCACCACAGGTACTTCAGCAGCCTCTCCTGCTTCTTGTGTGTCACTGATATGGACTGAGATATAATATGACCAAAAGCATTCCCGTTCATTGGCCTAAACACGGTGTTTGACTGATTGATATGAAGATAAAGAAAGAGTGTCTGACTCTACTGCCTATTGCAAAATTCACTTTGAGACTGATACAAACCGCACTGCCAAGTTCCTTCCTGGTGGTTTAGTCGACACTGCCCACAGGTTTACCGCCCACCAGGAACAAAAGGGAAACTAAAGTCGACTATCTCCGATGCATGTATCAAAGGAGCGGTGAGAGATAACGAGAGAAAGGAGTGGAAGAGAGGGAAAAAAAAGAATACACACAAGCATACAATAGGAAACCTATCTTTCTGATTAACAGTGGCATGACACCTAGGCCTTGGGGAGTAGCAGCTGAGGATTCCCGACATATCTGCAGCAGCTGAGACACATGAGCGAAAAGAGGAGAGAGAGATGATCAAAAGCTAAAAGGAGACCCTCCAAAGCCCTTTGGGCTGAGTCCTTGCACGTTTCCTCTGCAGACACACACTTCGTCCGCAACTTGCTGCCGAGTTGTGACAGTAGTCCGTGAGGAAAGCAAACCGATGAATGGATTGGAAAGGGATCAAGGCAAGCTTTGCGTTGGATAGCCACGGACTTTTTTCGTCAGAGAAGGTATTATTTGTACACCATTGTAGATGTCGAATTACGTTTTGTAAATGCTTTCAAACTTATCATAATACAGACTTTTATTGGACATGGGAACAAGAAGCCTCAGTGGCATGAGTCACATCCTGCCTGGGAGCATTTTATCCTTCTGGGCTTCTGGAAAAATTGGTGGAGATTATTGATGTCCCTAATGTAAGGAGATTTCCTAAGGTAGCTAACACTATTAGATGTTGCCACAGTACAAACTATTTTAGCTAATCAAATCATAACAGAAAACATAACCTAGTAAAAACCCATACCATCTAGGCATAGGCCCAACGCTACCATTATCTGGTAGTTACCGATTTTATACCGGGGGAAATCTGTTGAAGTCTTCACTATACAACGCTGCGGTAAACCCCAAGATATCACGGTTAGGAATTTAATTAAATTCAGTCAATTTCAAGATATGTGTAATGGCAGAAAAACCATTAGAACAATTCTTTTTCTCGCACACATGTCCATCAAACTGGAATATATATATATATATATATATATATATATATATATATATATATATATATATATACACACACACACACACACACACACACACACACACACTATATTTTTCTAATTCTTGCCTCTCTAAAATAATTGTTTTCATTGAAATTGAAGTATTTTGGATTATTCTCATCACAGAGAACTCTTGTTGAGTATCAAATACATTTTAGCTTTCTTCCTCCTCACCACAGTCAGTACGTTTACATGCACAGCAGTAACCGGGCTAACCGGTTAAGTGAATAACCGGGTTATGCCAGTTCTTCCCGTATACATGAGTGGGGGGAGAATGGGGAGAATGACTAGAGTAACTCCACCTCCTGTACAGTAGGTGGCGCAGACGCTCAAACCGATCATAGCCAGGTTAAGGTGTATACATGAAGGGATACCCTGGTTACTGAAGGAGTTCTCTACCTCTGTTAACCGGTTATTAGAACTCCGATTTTAACCGGAGTAAGGTGTTTACATAGTGTTTGAGAAATCAGGGTATGGCCTTAACTCGAATACAATTGTTTTTTGTGTGTTTTAGAGCAGTGTTTCTCAAATGGGGGTATGTGTACCGCCTAGGGGTACTTTGGAGGACCGCAGGGGGTACATGAGATATTTAACAAAATGTTTAATAGTTACAAGGCTGTTGTCCAGAACATTGTTCCTCTTTATGTAGACTTTTCTTTTTCAACCTAAATTGTGACATTTTTGTCGCCTTCTTTGGACCTATTCTTGCCTTCCTTCCTTCTACTTTTTTTATGTCACTGTTTTTGATACTATTTTCGACCCATTCTTGCCTTACTTCCTTTCTTCTTTCTAACATCTTTTTCAAGGTTCTGTCTTTTTTACAGTTTTTGTCTCCTTTTCTCATCAGCATTTAAATGTTTTTTTTTTCCAGTTACAAGGCTGTTGTTTAGTAAATCTATCACTGACAGTGCTGTACTGTTCCTCTTTATATAGACTTTTTTTTTTCTACCAAAAATGATTAGCGCTGGTCAGGGGGTACTTTTGCTTAAATAAACAATTCAAAAAGGGGCACATTAATGAAAAAATTTTGAGAACCACTTTTTTTTAGTGTCAATTTACCCAACTCACGCAGTGGTTAAGAGTTATATTAAGTGAGTAAGTACAAATTTCCATTTCACTAGACATATTTGCAAGGCTTAGATTCATTCTTTTGATTTTCTATGTGTTCTCTTTACTTTCAAGAGTAGCAATCAAACAGAGTGCAGGGCATATTTGAAAGTGACTTCCGGTCTGTGTGCTGGGTTGAGGTTCAGCAGGAGGAACGGAACTGCCAGGTTATTGTTTTTCCTCTCCTCACACAATGCTTCCAGGTAAAGAGTATGCACAATATGGGTCTTATATAAGCCAATGACAGACAGGAGGATATAATGGGTGGAGGGAGGGGGTGGGGGGGGAGGAAGGAAGGAAGAGAAAGAAAAGGGGGGTGGGGGGAAAATACTCAGGGCCACGCAGGCAAGCTGACTGCCAGGCAGACAGCGTAAATCAGTATGCTCTCTGTGCTTCTCTCAGTCACTCACACACAATCATCAAAGAGGAAACTCATAACTGCATTCCTTCCCACCGATCTGAGAGGTAGCGGATAGGAAGGACTAAGTGTTACCAAAGAAAATGGAAGACATGAAAGTGAGCGAGAGAGCTGTTGCGATTCTAAATGAGAGACTCCGTTCTCTTGTTCACCTTTATTTACCCACAGCACAGACGGTTAAGGAGAACAGCGGAACGCCCGGACACACTGCACACACCTGGACGCTATGTTTGGGCAGCTAGACAATCAAACGTGCTTTGAACGGCGACTTTCGTAATGATTCAAGTGTTTAGAACGGTCTTGTTTCACAAATTACATAACCAATAGTTCTATAACCAAAAAAAAAAAAAAAAAAAAAAAAAAAAAAGGCATACAGTCATGTGCAAACAGTGGATGTGGCTGTCAAAATGTCAAAGACCAAACATGCCGGGAAGCCTGAGAGGAGACAGAAATATTGCTGCATATTACAGATGTAACAGATCGGATAGTTATGGCGTGAGCAAAGAAGATGTAAATAATAAGGAAAAGGCTACAGTGCGTAGTTTCTGAGGAATTCTAAGTAACGACAACAAAACTGTTGCCGCGTCCACATGATACAAGCCTTCTGTGATCGCGTACGGTACGTAAAGTTACGCACTAAAGCTTTAAAATCAATCTTAAAAAAAAACTATAACAGCTAGAGCAGTCTCCGCCATCACGTTGTACGGCAACGATGACGTCACCACGTTACGTTACACCTGGTCCAAAACGGCCCGATAACTAGCGGTGGCGACTTGTAATTCCCCTGTATAATGGCCCCCGGAAATCGTAGTTTCAATGATCCTGTATAAAATGATCGAAAATAAAAACCAAAAACAGCTAGAGCGTTCATTCTTTTTGCAGCAGAAAGCTAAGGCTTCCGTCTTCCCAGCCATCACGCTGTAAGTTCATGATGACGTCCTCACTTTACGCCAGAGGAGCAGGTAATGGATAATGATAGTAATAGATGGAGAAATAGTCAGTCAGTACATAAGTTTGGATAATTTGTTAGTGTATTTTATAGTACATTGTATTTGAACCATATAGTATATATTTGTAGAATGTATTTGAGCATTTTTGCCTTGTCTTTTATTGTCTTGATGGCAAAAATCTTTTTAAAAAAAAAAAAAAAAAAAAAAAAAAAAAAAGGCTTTTCAAGGTACAAGGTTCATTTATATATTATTGTAGTCCCTTTATGCTAACTTACTAAAAAAAGATATACATGGATGAATAAATAATATGTCAAACTATTATTTATGGTAGAGTGCAGGGGATAAATTAAGGAGTCTCATCCTGAGGAAACAAGCTGCTCTGTAGTCTGTACAGCAGCCGAGAGGCTACTTCTGTATCACTTGCCAGACAGTAGCAGGGTGAAGAGGTTGTTGCTGGCCTTCTTTTAGTATCTGGATGTAGTATGTTTTAGGGATTATTATTCCAACACCTGAACAATTACGCATTTAGAGAGTGAAGTGATTGCTAAACAATACATTTAGTATGCTACTGTAGTACCAACTATCTGTAAATAGCCCACTTCTAGCCTTTTTGCACTTCGGATTAGATGCTGACATTTCATGGACTTTGTGCCTGTGCTCGTCACAAAAGACAATAATGTCAAATCCAATCCAATATTCTTTCATTCATCTTTGATTTAGCCTCACTGGAGATGAAAGAGCAACAGAGGACAAGCACATGAGCACAACAACGCGGCACCAGAGCACAGCTCCTCACTCCAGCACAGCACCCCACTTCACAAAGTCAAACACAGCGCCTACCATTAGAGATGTTCCGATACCGATACCAGTATCGGTATCGGCTCCGATACTGCCTAAAACGCTGGTATCGGGAAGTACTGGAGTTTATGCACCGATCCGATACCACGTAATAAAACCCTAAAGAAAATCTACGTTAAAGTCGTTTATTTATGTTCTTTTTCCGTTATAACCGACTGTCAAACTGGAGAATAAAAGAAAGTTGTACGACATTCATTGTTTGTGTTTGTTCATGTTTTTCAAAGAGTTTAACCTGAGCCAGACAGAAAACAAAGATAGAAATAATATCACATCCATACGGGGATAGTAGTATACAGCTGTTCTATCATATCACATCCATACAGGGATAGTAGTATACAGTTGTTAAAACATAATAAAATATATGACCCACTGGTATCAGATCGGTACTCGGTATTGGCCGATACGCAAGTTCAGGTATCGGAATCGGTATCGGGAAGCAAAAAATGGTATCGGACCATCTCTACCTACCATCATCTAGCCCAACACCCTCTGAGCGGCAGCAGGTAACACCAGCCCTTTGCAGATGTGGAGTTTCCACATATGAGAGGCTGTCGCCATGATCGCCGGGCTCCTGAGCGTGGCTACAGCAGCGGGAGCCGTGCTCATGGAAAAGATCGTAGGAAGTCGTGCTCAGGATTCTTCAGCACTCGGCCCCCTCCGCACAGCCTAATGGGTGGAAGACAAGAGGAAGAGCCGGATGCTCTGCCTCAGCCGCTCCCCGAGGTTCCTCCCCAAGCGCAATCCCGGTGTGCGGCCACTTCTATCCTCTGGATGCACACCAAGTCCCGTGAAGCTGTTCTAAGTTTGTGTGACAACACAAACAAAAATGCAACACAAAATGCTGCCGGAAAGAAGTTAATATGGACTCCAGTTACTCCAGAATAATTGTCCAAATATATGGGGCTGGTGTTTTATATGGGTGTCCTAAATCTACCAAAGGACAGTGACATGTGGCACGTAAAAAAAGCATCTTCCATGTCCCATTTCCTCACAAGTACATGTTCAGAGACAGGTTTCTCACCATATCTTGGAACATGCATATGAGGGACACTCATACAGAGGATACGGTGAATAGCAGGAAGAAAGGCAAGGCTGTTTAGCATCCTCATCTGAACCTGGCTGTGGATGAGCTTATGGTAGCCACAAGGTTAAAATTGGGCTAAAACAGTACATAAAAAAAAAAAAACACAAACAAGCCGACAAAGTGGGGCATACAACTTTTTGTTTTAGCTGACTCAAATGGCTACATGGTAGACTTCAACATCTAGACCTATCTCATTGGAAAGTGTAAGGTGTCTGGGTAAAACCTAGCCTCAACATACATAAACATACCTAACGTTAGCTCCGTAATGTTGTACTAACGTACGGTACGTAACATTAGCCACCGTACAGTGTTTGGTGTTTTTAGACCCCAACGTCGTCTTTCAGACAGTGCGGCAATGGCTATAATTAGGTTAAGGTGAGGGTTAGCTGCCAGGAAGGCGAAAACACCATCGAGCCCACCGTGCACACAAGCGTCTGTCTCCATCAAGGAGGGAAGATGGCTGGCAAAGTTCACGAAAGGTTGGTATCTATCTCGTGGTATCTATCTCGTGAACACCTTTACACAATCACACATTCACAATCACCGACCCGACTCTTAGCAAACAAGCGATTGTGCTTGCTTTAGAAAGTTAACTAGTCACAAGTTTGCGGTAAAATGCAGTTGGGTTGTCGAAGTCTAAAACACTATATAGCAGCTGTGAATCAAATAAACGAATTATAAATAAGTAATTTTTTTTATGTCAATATTTTAATCGTTTGACAGCACTAATATATAGGCTACATAAACATATATACAGCTCTGCTACAGCTCTGTGTCGGTCCCTCTGCTTCGGTTTCACTCACCGCTTAGTCTGACTTAATGTCCCGTCAACACCATCTGACTGACTATCTTTTACTGTGTATTATGTTCAAAGTAAGCTGGGTGACACGGAGAAACTCAAATATCACGATGTTTTTGACCAAATGCATCAATGTCGATATTGTAGGGTTGACTATTGGTGCTTTAACAAAATATTTTCACAATGAGAGTTTTGATAATCACCAGTAATGTGGATACAAAGAGAAAGCGGGTAAAGGCAAATAAACCACTAGTAAGTTCAGAAAATGCAGCGTTTCCTCTAGGATTATTTTTAGCAGTGGGGGCAGATCTGTCGGTACCCCCCCCAGTCCCGCGCCCAGCCGCCAAATGTTTTATGTATTAAACGGAACGGACACTTCGCTGCAACACAAACAAATATTTATTCACCACTATTCACACACAATGAGGCATATTTTGATTTTGTTTTGGTTGAACTGTATTTTTGAGTAACTGTAGGTCTACAAAATAAATTTTACAAGAAATTCTTCATAGGGAAACCAAAACCCAAAGTAGGCTATAGTATGAAACCATTCATAATGAAACCAATTGCATATTTGCCTCAGTGGCAAAGTTGGCAGCCTTGCTGTGTGCATTTGATTTTTCTTGGCTTTTGGAAAAATAATTCCAAGGCTCGGCTATAGGGGAATTCAGAAAGAGGTGGCCCATTAATGCTGAGTAGCATACATGCTGCTAGATGGTCCCCCTGTGGCCTGGACTTTTGAAATTTATGTGTAATAACTTTGCTAAATAAAAAAATACAATCCTGCTGGTACCTGACTTTTCCTAAAAGAGTCTGTATTTTCATTTAAAATTGTTTGTAGGCTATATACATTACACAAAAGGCAAAGAAAATACAATCACTTTTACCTATTTTGGCCATTTTCGTGGTTTTGTTTTTAATCTTTTGCGTGGTTGAAGATGCATCTTGGTTGCTTAGTAATAATAATAGTCTGTCAGATAAACGTAACTGGCGTTCTCGAGTAACGTAACTGGTGTTCTCGAGTAACAAGTGTGGGCATTAAGGGCATTAAGGTGGTAGCCTAAGTGGGCAGAAGAGAGATAGAGAAAGAGGAAGCAGACGTGTTGTAGATGCAACCGGAGCAGAGTTAGTGGTTATTCATTTTATACCGTCGGCCCTGGAGGTAACCAGTCTCTCCTGGCTTTCTGATCACGGTCGGAAACGAAGCGATCAGGAGAGGTTAACCCATTGAACATTTTAACAGCTGATTAACGTGCGCTTGTTTCCCCAATGCGCTGATGCGCTCATCTGTTGACATTTCCGAATGCCTTCCTACAGTTGCTTAATAAAAAAGGGCTTTCCACTCAACCAAACGTAGCCTACATGTGTCATTAGTAGGAGTATTTTATTATATATTGTAGTATGATTTTAACTGTGTCGGGCTTGGACACAAATTTCTTAATGCCTGTCGGGCTCGGGCCGGGTTCGGTCACAGCTCTGTCAGACGCGGGCCGGCTCGGACAGAAAAATTCGGCCCGATCCGGACTCTAGTGGGCATCACCGATGGGCCGAAGGCAAAGCCAGAGTCGGTAACGCAGGCTACGGCGTGGATGGATTCGGTTCTGAATCAGAAGAAAAGCACCGGGCGCTCGCTCTGTGAAAGGCGCCGTAGGCCTACACGTAGCCTAGATGGCCGGTAGCTGTCTATGTGTTCATATAACTTTATACATGCTACAACTGGCTGGAATCATTACACACATCCTCTCCAAGGAGAGCACCAGCTGTAAAATGTCCCGGAGGAAGTTCATGCAGCGACTGGCAGAGGAGCCGAGAGCGGAGTTTATGGAGAAAAAAAAAAGGGAAGCGGCGCACGGTCCGAGCTGCGCTGCGCACCACAGCAGACACCAAAAACGGAGGCATTGCCAGTTAGGTTAGGTTATAAATGTTCAAATAACATAGCCTACTTTCAATTGTTATTTGGCTGGAATTATGTTGAATGAATTTCCCCCAATATGTTTCGGGACATGAATGTATGAAATAATCACGGTTTAGCCTACTATGCCACGATATGATATCAAGGGCGTTGTATTGAATCAACAGCCACGTGCAATTTAGCTAGCAGGTGAAGGTGAAACTAAAAATGTGCAAGAACTATAGACTAATACAGGCTTAAATGAACTGACAATATAAGTTAGGCTATAGGACTTACAGTTCTCAAGGATGCACACATGCCATCTCTTTTTTCTTTTTCCCTTTTCTCTGAGTGGCACGCGTGCCCACTCGCGTTGTGAGTTGAGTGTCCGCGCTATTCTGCGACTCTAACAATCACTGCTGATAGACGTTTTTTTCTGATACCGTGGCGGAAGAAATCTAACCGTGGCGGACCGCCACTTGCCAATCAACATAGAGGAAACACTGAAATGACATCACTTTACTGTAATGTAGCCTGTAAATCCTGGAAATTACAACACATCTTGTGAAATAATATCGCTATATATATATATATATATATATATACACTGTATATATACTGTGTAGTGCTGACTACACTGCATCTCAAATTACTCTTCAGGTTTCCAGCTTTCAGAGGCTGTATACCATGTATACTGTTGACCTGCTATCTGCCCCAAACATCCCCTGTCCCCAAATTTAATATATATATTTGCCACTCAGGGGAGAGTGGGAGTGTGGGGACTTCTACATTACATCAAATTTTAAAATGCAAAAGGTGGCTGGTGTAAAGATGCCTAAAATTCTTTTTTTTTTTTTAAAAAAGACCCTTCATTGTCTTCATCCTCCATCATTTTGGATCCACTGAAATGTCCGGCTGCTACAGAGTTTGGCATTACCTTAAGCAGCTTTAGATGAGATGTGAAAAATGCATGCATATTGTTGAACGATTATGATCTCAGGACAGTACAGTAGGCTTGCCGTAATAAAAATTAATTGATGAATAACAAATCTGTAACACCGTTGTTGTCCCTAGTTTAAAATGACCTCACCGTGGCGACCAAAATTTGAGTGTGTGCGACTGAATTTTACATCCAGTCGCACATGTGCGACCAGTAAATTTGCCCCCTTTTTTTTTTACACGTTAAATGTCGAAATGTCGGTACCTGAGCTTATCTGTCTTCTCTGAAAGTTGACAGAGAGCAGAGCTCTGACACAAACACACACGCAGAGGTGCAGACAGTGCAAACTAGCTACGTGGGCGCTGCAGTTTTGTTGAAGTCACGGCAATGCCGATAAAGTGGTTGCAAGTATGGTTACAGTTTTTAAAAACTTCATGCAGACAGCGTTTGCTGCGATATGATATTAATGGCGAGGCGAAAGCGGTTGCGCCGCTGTTGACGTTACACTTCCTCTGAGACAAGCCGCAGGCTCAGTGGTCTCTATGCCCTGGTGACTGACTGACAAGGCAGCTTTATTTCTACAGCAACAAGGCAATTCGAAGTGCTTTACATGAAACATTAAAGAGCAATTCAAAACGGTCTTGATGAAAATAAAACAGGCTAAAAAATAATAATATACAAAAACAAGAATAAAAGTTACAGTGAGTAAGAAATTAATAATTATTCAATTCAATAGGTTGTAGGATTTTTTTTTATTTCTTTAGAGTGCAACATTCTAATAAAATAACATAATGTTCTAAGTACATAGGATGAATAGGTTTGGGATTATTTTTACAACTGAAATAATTGTTTTGTAATTACAGAGGAAAAGTACCAAAAAAAGTTCCGTTGGGTACTTGAACAGTATTTCAGGTATCGGTACCGATATTGGTTCAGATGTGAAAGGTACCCAATCCTAAGGGTAGTAGCCTAAACAATGCAGGTTTAATTTTAAGTTGAATTCATTGTAATTGTAGACTAGAGCTGGTATATTTTTTAAATATTTTCTTTACTGTCATGACAGCAATGGTGCCTTCTATGTTGAATCTTCAAAACCTCTATGTATGTGCGCCTGCTCGGCACTGCCACTTAACTAGATACATCTTAAACAGAGTGGGTTCATTTTATTACAAATAAACAAACAGCAGATTAACCAGACTAGGTAAACTGACCTTTATTGGGCCTAACAAAAATAATTGTTTGGTTCCTCTTTCCGACCGACCCTGTCAATTTATGTGCGACCCAAATTTATTTTATGAGTTTGGGGAAGAAATGATACGAATTAAATAAATACACAAATAAAAAGTTATAAAATTACATTTTTGTACAGCACTCTTGCGATGCAAGATGCCTGTTGTCCTCCAGCAATGCTGGAAGAGGACCCGATGTCGCCGCAGTGACACTTAACGTTGGCGTGTCCAGTTTTACGGCAGCAGCATGCGGATGGCGCCTTCCAGCAGCCCTTACCGGCTAGCTACAGCGCCGCCGGGGAGCTTCAACACGTTAAATTGGGCAGATAAAACCACTCATGAACTACATATTCTGTTTAATGTCATTCAAGAGGATGGCAACGTAGCAAGCAAACACAATCAAATGAAAGGTAAACACCCTTTAGAGTGCTCTAACGTTACAGCAAGTCCCTGTGGCTCAATGGAGGTGGCTAGCAGCAGTGAAGCTAATAACAACCTCACAACACAATACAAGCGTTGCATTATGGACAGTATTCTGAACAGCGATGCCCGCGCAAGACCAAAACAGATACATGTGGCTACTTAAAGCTGCATTGTGTAAGAATTGCTCCCATCTAGCGTTGAGATCATATATCGCGATCAACGCTCTCTCGCCACGCGGTATTGCAGCTACGGTAGCCTTCACGCTTCAAAAAGCGAAGGTGTACAAAAGGCCGTCTATCAGCCGTCATTGTTGGAGTTCATGCGTTCTCTTAATACATCCATGAGTTCATGGCCGAGAGTGGCGCGGACACCACGAGCGGGCACGCGCGCCACCCGACGGAAAGGAGAGAGAAAGAAAAGGAGACTGCAGCGGTCCGGAGGACAATTAACTAGTTGGGATTTGGTGTGTGCCTCCAAAGCAGCTCCAATGTTCACTCCTTTTCCGGTCTCTTGCTCTTTTCAATAATCAGTTTTCTTTTTCTGGGCAAAGAAGAAGAATCCTGTTCCTGAAATTTTGAGTATGTGTGGTCCTCCACGTTTACTTCTTCAAACTTGCCGGGGGCCGGGAAGCGACGATACCCATTAGCAGCAGCTGTGAGTCGAAAATGCGAAAGGCGGACCACTATGTACTGTATGTCCCTTACCGGCTAACGTATTTCAAGATGGCGCATCATTCTTCATGCAAGCGCAAATGTAAAATTCCAAGCTAATAGGAATACTTGAAATTGATGGTGGTGGTAAATATTCATGAAAAAGGACAAGTTTGTGAAGGGCAATACAGATTTTGATAATGGAACAACTGCAAACGTTACACACTGGGGTTTTAATATGCACTTGATATATATATATATATATATATATATATATATATATATATATATATATATATATATTTTTTTTTTTTTTTTATTTTTTTTTTTTTTTTTTTTTTTTTTAATATGCCCTGGGTTAAATTAAAACTACAGTGGGAAGTCAAACAAGAACCACAAGCTGATAAATATTGGTTTAGGCCTGCCAGGTTAATATTCAATCAGACATTCTGGCACATGTCCAGTCTTTGTTTCGGAGGTTTTATGGAAACCTACAGTGAAGTTTGGCTAGTGAAATAGATAAGAAACTGGTGGGCCTAGGGGTTTAAGAAGTTGTCCATGTAGCCTAATCAAAATGTCGCTAGATCATGTCTTGCTGGGGACCTTTGTTGCATGTTGTCCCTGCTCTTGCCCCCCCTCATTTCCTTTCTCCTCTGCACCAATTGCTATCAAAATAAGAAAAAGGGAAAAATTACCAAAAAAAAACCACAACAAAAAACTGAAAAAATTAGGTAGAGGGTAAGACCAGACAAAAGCACCAGTATTTCCAAGCACTTGATGCAACACAGCTAAATTCCAGTTTGTGGATTTTAGTCAACCAGTAGCAGGACCCATGTAGCCTAAGCTAAGTTCAGAGAAAGCAAACACAGAAACACACACACACACACACACACAGAAACACACACACACAGAAACACACACACACACAGAAACACACACACACAGAAACACACACACACAGAAACACACACACACGACATGTTCAAACACAGCTGAGATATCCTGAGAGATGAGCCAGCTGAGTAAAATGCATACCAAAGAGAAGAACAATGCATTACATGTGAACCTAGTGTCCTGTGTTTGGATACTAGGTACAAAGCCTGTTTTGTTGGATTCTCATATGGAGTGATTGTCAGATATTTTAGTGAGTTTGAGAAATCGGGCGATCAACTATACTTGTGGGCTCACATTCTTAAGAACTCCTCGGCTTGTTGTCCGATTACCGCCTGCAATGTTTTTTGCTATTCTCTTTGCTTATCGAGCGCGGTGTTAGTTTCATATGTCGCCTACAGCCTCACGGTGGTGTATCACTGTACTATTCCTTGCCAAGTGTAAGCAACACATTTCATTTCTTTTTTTTTTTTTTTTTTTTTTTTTTTTTTTAAAACAGTTCTCTGAATTACAATGACAAAAAGCACCATCTGCAACCTTACACATCTGAAGGCTAAAACCTGTTTTACAACATAGCAAAGTTTTTTTTTTAAACAAGTCCTACTGCACACAACCACAGACACATATAGCGAGACGCTGTGGGCTGTTTTCATGATACAGTAAAGACGTTTGCAATTTACAGACATAGGTGTAGATCAGAGCGTTTCCTCTACACTCCGTCTGCAGGACCACCACAACAACCACTCTCTGTGCAACATGGCATCAGGACTTTGCGTAAACATACAGGCCACTTTCCTAAAGCCAAATGGCGTGTTATCTGTACACATTTTGAGCTATCCACGTGCATGTCTATGCTGTATATAGCAGCTGTAAACATACACACCACGTTAAAAAAAAAAAAAAAGAGAGAAGATGGCTGGTGAAATTCACAAGTTCACGGAAGGTTGGTATCTATCTCGTGAACACCTTGACCAGTGTAATTAGTTATGTTATTTATTTGTTTACAATATTTTCAGGCTTCAACCAGTGAAAGAGAGGGTCAGGGAGAGAAAGAGATAGATTGGTTAGGCGTTGAAGTAGGAGAGGAGGACAGCATCCAACAGCGTGTAAGAAAAATAAGTACTGTATATACGAAGGGGTGTCATTGGCGTGTCATACATACACCACTTTAAGAGATCTGTCTGCTCTGTGACAAAAGACCAAACGAGCATTATCCACTCATTGTTTAACTTGTGCATATCACATCAAGTAATAACAACCCTCTTTGGTTGTTACTACAGAGTTTTAAGTTTGGCAGTGGAAGTTTAGTTTACATCCATCACATTGAGAATCAGGCCATTTTAATACCCTGTTGTTAGGTTAACGGATGGGGGTCATGGGTTCACATCAAAGAGCACCATGGTGCGTTTAGTCCAGTGTTAAGTGGAGACAAGCAAAGCATTACATGCATTTGAGTATGGGAATTTACAGTAAAACTGTCATTGTCACGGAAAGAATGTCAAGACACACTGTGTGTACAATAAAACTGACGTATTGCACACGTAACATCAGAACTAAAGCGAATTGCAAAAGGGGAAATTAACCTAGAACGTTACTATATCATTAGAAACTAACTTAATGTCTGGAGTTTCCTGTCTGTGGAGTTTGTCCGACACATATAGTCCTAATTTTGGATTACAGAGCACAGCCAGGCGAGAATAAACTGGGAATTTCAACCAACTAGCTAAAGTTACAGTATAGGCCATGTTGACATCAGCTTTGACGTAACGTTAGCTCATGTTAACATTAGCTAGACATGCAGCCAAATCCAAAGGATGGAGGTGGCGTTATCCAGTTAACCAGGCAGCTATTTGGCTAGGCTAACTAGCTAGCTAACAGGCTTGCTAACTTTAACTCCCTGCTGGCAAACGCTGAAAGCATGATTTATGTCACTGACATTTGGTTGAATACCTTACGTGTGTTCGACTTGCTTTGTATATTGGGTCGAAAAGAAGGAACAGTAAACATATAACGTTAAGCTAAAGACAACATAAGCGCCACATCATGGAAAACTCACCCATTTCTGTCTTCGCACCGCCAAGCTATCCAATGTTTGGAATCTCGTACAGCCTAACTGCTAGCTTCCGTCTAGCCAAGTAGGTGTACAATCAACAACAAAGTGTTTTTAGTCGATTCACTGCCGGAAAACTATTAAAGTGAGCGGTATATCCATTCGTCCTTGCCCCAGCAGCAGCCCCAGCAGCAGCAGCAGAAGCAGCCTCAGCAGCAGCGTCCCCAGTTCTCTCTTGGTGGTGCTTCAAGATTATTGGGCAGGAAGTTAACCAGGAGTCTCCACCTTTCTTGGATTTGCCTCCACGGGCTGGTTGCCTGCGGCTGCCACCACCACCAAAATACTAAATAGCAGGAAACTTCGCGATGTTTCAACCAGGACAGTCCCGCGAGAGGAATGCTTAATGGAATGTTGATCCTCCCCCCCCTCTCTTGTATTATTGGCCCACTCAGCAAGTACAGTAACTACTGTACGGATGGGCGCGTGCGTGTGTGTACGAGCGAAACTTAATTCACTCTAACTGCTCCTCCCAACTGTTGTGACATTTGTGGTTGTTTGTTACTGAACCACCAGTCATTAGGGTTTGAGGAACTGATAATGGCCTAATTACCCGTAAGTCTTTATCGTGGATGACACTGCATGATTGACTGGAGACTAGGGCTGCTCCCTCTTAGTCGATTAGTCGACTAATCGGTCGTTTTGGTCTTAGCCAACTTAGATTTCTTTAGTCGATCAGTCATGTTTTAAGCTTTTTTTTCCCCTGATGAATGACTTATTTCCAAGAAACATATCTGTTGATTAAATCAACTAATCGATTAGTGGATACAATTGAATGAGTGTTAGTCGACTAAGAATTTCTTCAATCGAGCACAGCCCTACTGGACTCTGCTTCTGTCCAGACTAGAGTGCCAAGGTTTGTGTTGCTTGAGGAGAATATATTCAATTCAGTTCAATTAAAAAAAAAGAATGACTTCATTTGAGCTCTTTCATGTGTTACCAATAACATGCAGAAATGAAAAGTTAACGAACAAAAAAACTCCACACAATGAAAGTCAAGATACATTCAAAGTGCATGGTGCACCAAAATAAGAAATAATGTATATACGATTTTACAATAAGGCTTTATTGATCCCAGAGGGGAAATTCACATTACAGCAGCACAGAAACAATCTGAACGATAAGAAAACAGGTAACAGATATATTTGAATGAAATCAACAAAATAAAATAAGATATTTTAGAAGCTACATAATATACATTACAATACCTTAGGCTATATGTCTGATTTGTTCAAATGTTTGTGAAAAAGAAGTCCAGTAGTCCAACATGTGTGAACTTTATACATACAGTATATAGTTTAAGCATATGAATAAGTTGTACAATAGGCTTTACATAATAATACCTGAATTATATAATGTTATATATAATAACTGTGGATGTAATATACACACACAATACAGTTATATTACAATATTATTACACAAATAGAAATGGAAGAGAATACTATTATATAGTGTATAGTGTAATATAAGAGTAGAAAAAACTATTTGTAACTAGAATCAAAAGACAGCAGGTTTGTATATTGTAACTGTAATGAGGTCTGAGAGGTAGATTAGTGTGAGGCCCTGTGGTTTTATTGGTCAGGGTGAGAATCAAAGCTGCTATACCAGTCAGTTAAATCTCCCAGTATTCTGGCTCCACAACATTATTTAGTTATTTTAGTAACAAGTTGACACTGAAAAGGATGCAAAATGTCCTTCACCCCAGTCTTCTAATCCCCCCTCTTGATTTCTCCCTCTCTGTGTTTCTGTTAAATCCATTTCTGGATAGGGTCATAGGATAGGATCTTCCCTGTCTGCTAAGTGACAACCTATTTTATGCACGCTGTGGTGACAACATGCTATTTACTTCACTTCATTTACACCACACCCAAAACAATGTGATTGCTGAGAAAGAAAGTCAGTAGACAAAATGATACAGAAACCAATCATACGCCTAAGCCTGAAAAATTTTAAACAGGGGTAAATGATTCTGATATATTCTTTTTACACGGGTAAAAATAAAATCAGAAGTTATCTTCAAATCCTGTGCACTAATATACAATATGTTGTACTATAATGGTGACACTGTCAGTGCCCTTAATCACTTTTGTTTGGGTTAAGTCTCTTGTTGTCAGAGAGGTTTTTTTGTTCAAGAAATTCTTATTTCTGTGTATTGATTTCTGTTTTCCATACTATAGGATTTTGATTTTCACCTTAATTTTGTAAATCCCTTAGATAAAAATAGCCTGGGTTGCCACTGTGATGACGTTGTAGTACATAAAAAAGCACTGCTGCACAGTAGCACAGTACCCGCTGCCAATTATCCAGCTTCTCTTTCCAAAACCAGAGAATGAACTGTGAAAAAGGGAAGTAGTTGAGGGTCAATTCATCCTGACAGGATCCATTTAAGCAAAGTGTCAACAACCTTTCAAAAATCAACATACACACAAATTCTAAGCAAATGTGTTTGACTGCATGCACCACACACGCACACAGAGCACGGGTCATTGTTGGCCAGTATGAATGCCACACAGTGGAAGCCTAGCTGTCCCAGTGGATTATGGGAACAACAGTCTTCATTTACATCTGGGGATTTCTGTTTTAGCAGCAGCCCATTTGTTGTCCACATTTTAGCCTTTATTCCCAAAGTTTTGAGATCACCATACGCATGCCTTTATTTAGAATGTCTTTATTTAATCAATACACTTAGCTAATTAGACATAGAAAATTGTAGATTAGTCATTCCTCAGTCCACCAACAGACGAGCGTGAATGTGAATGATTTTCTTGTCAAGTTGGCATCAAGTATACACTTTATTTTATGGGTCTGTAATTTCAGAGTTATGATTTCCTGGAAGTTTGCTGGAAAGAACAAATTGATACTAGATTTGGGGAAAACAGAGACAGTGTTCAATCTAGGTACACTTCCTAAGTCATTTATCTTCGAATTAACTAATTCCAATTAGTTGCTAAATTATCCCACAGTCATTTAGTCCGAGCACAGCATGTCACATGGAAAAATGAGGAATTTGTCTACAGGTAAACATAAAATTCAACATACATGTGTCACGATTGTGACGTTTGTAGTTTTTCCTGTTTGATTCTCTAGTTTCTCTCTCTCTCTCCCCCTCCCCCCCGTTTTGTCTTGTTTGACTCCCTGCCTTGTGTTATCCCTCCTGTCTGATTGTCTGCCCCGCCCTGATGTGTTCCACCTGTTCCCGAGCCCTCGTTGTCACCTGTCCCTTGTTTCTACCTCGTCACCTTTGTGTATTTAGTCTTTGTGCTGTCTTTGTCTCGGGTCGGTTCATTGTCTTGGGTTCAGTGTCCAGTGTATTGTCTTGCGTCGGGTTTCGCTGGCTTGCCTCACTTCCTTCCCTTCATGTCTTCTGGATTGTTTTCGTGTGTGACTGCCTGCCTGCCTACCTCTGGACACTCTTTGTTGTAAGTTTTCTATTCAATAAATTCCTCAACTCTGCATTTTGGCTCCAAGCCTCGCAATTTACCTGACAATATGAACATTATGTTACACTTCATTTCACAATTACACAAAATGTCCAATAAAAACTAACCGGTACATCATGTACAACTGGTTCACCTCCAAATAATTAATTCCAATTGACTGCGTACTGTTAATTCAAGATTAATGACTAAGAAGGCCTATTTATTTGGGTTTAAGTAGAGCAGTAGGCCCCAGTAGCCCCCCCCCCACGTCCCACTCCCTCCCGCTTCCTCAGATCCTTTTCCTGCATACACCTGTCTGTCCCCTTCCGCCCGTCTCACCTCCATGGGGAGCGGAGCGTTCAGCCGTTCTGCTCCTTTTTTATTTTTTATTTTTCTTAGTTTTTAAATGTCTTATGTATCCCTGTACAGCACATGTGTCAAACTCAAGGCCCACGGGCCAAATCCGGCCCCTTGCAGAATTAGATACAGTCCGTATATCAACTTGGGTTCACAATATGTTTTGGCCCGCCTAGTTGTGCGCCAAACCAAAAACACAGGAAAGTGGTTTTTAAAGTGCAATTACCTGTCATTCAAAGCAGAATATGGCAGATTTGCCAACTCTGAGACTCAGAAATTCCCACAGAAGCAGAGAGTTTTTATATTCAGGCTGTGAAACAGGTTGTTATTGTTAAAATAATTGTTTTTCTTGATTTGCTAAAATTATGATGGCTAAGGAACTCTTTTGATGACTTTTGTAGGGCTTCATGTTAACAAAAATGCGACAAATAGTGTACAAAAATGTCGGAAAAAGCAACAAATTTACAATAAAGTGACAAATGTCTGAGAAAGCCACAAAAACGTTGGAACTAAAACAACAAAAATGAGGAAAAAAAGCACCAAAATGTTTAAAAAGAAGTGACATGCAGTAACAAAAGCACGCCAATAAACTCTACATGTCTGGCCCTTGGTGTGAGTCTTTTTCCAGTGTGGCCCTTAGTGAAAATTAGTTTGACACCCCTGCTGTACGGTGTCCTTGAGTGCCGAGAAAGGCGCCTTTTTTAAATAAAATGTATTGTTGTTGTTGTTATTATTACAAATCGACATAGTTCTTTATAGGTGACTTCCGAGGAAATATTAGCTTTTATAAATGGCTCAGCTGTAACTGTTTCTGAAAAGCTATTATTAAGGATACCTTGAGAAAGGGCACCATACATGAACACCTCCAATAAAGCTGTTCAGTGCCCAACCGTGATTCCAAGGTATTAGTGTTGGTAGCTCCTTTAATGATGTAAATGTATTTGCACTGTTCTGTTCTTGTTTGATGCATGCTTGCAGACAAATGCATACAATGGACGGTAACTGGATGAAAACAAAAGTTTATATACATTTACGCTGTAGAGGTCTTCAACGTTTTTTAAGCCAAGGACCCCTTAACTGAGAGAGACGGATCAGGGACCCCCTACTACATATATTGTAGAAAATAAAGTTGCACATTAAACTGGGCCTAACGTGTAGGGCAGCCTAAAGCCTTTATACATATCATGTTTTAATGTTAAACATACATGTGACACAGTGAATCCTTAGGATTAACAGTATCTGTGGATGGCCTTACTTATAGGCCAGTAAGCAGTGGGGATTTACATTAGCTAATATGTTGGATTAATGTTAAGACTTTTTAATTTTTGAAAAAAACTTTACAAAAATTAACAATCACTTGGAGGCCCCCCTGCATTGTCTCTGAGGACCCCCTAGGGGTCCCGGAACCCCTGTTGAAGATCCCTGATCTACAGTAACTGGCTCCAGGTTCAATAGTGTATGGCTACAGCCTCCCGTCTCATGCCTCCCGTCTCATGCCTGGGCGTGTCCAACGGTAAATCCACAGGGTCAAAAATACGAAATCGCGATTGTTACAATCAATTGAAAACCGTTTAAACTCTTAAATTAACGATAGCCACATATAGCCTATAGTTGGCAGATGTGTGGATGCTATTGTTGTATCCCTGATGTTAACGTAGGCTATATTGTTTATTTGATGAAACTTGCAATGACTTTACAATTTTATTAATGCTTTATTTGCAAATTCGTAATTCAGTTTAACATAAAAAAAAAATGTATGCCAGGTAGGCTACAATAAAAAGGTTGTCATGCCTCCCATTAAAAGGGGATATGATTTAAAAATGTAGGTAACCAATATTTTATTATAAATCTTTGTTTTCTTCTATAGTTCAAAAACTGCATTTATGAATATTCAATTTATATAGTTCTAATCTATATAGCTTTGTAGAGACCGTGGGATTCCCCAAACTGAATAAATCCTGCACATATTTAACACAGAACTGCTTTGCTAGCTCACTCGTGTTATAACTAAGACATCTGCTGAAAAAAATAATTTGTATTCATTAGCATGACTGCCGAACTGTTTAGTTCAAAAAACATCCAAAACACCAAAGTACGAAGACATAGCGGACCGGACACAAGCTTTTATTTTTGAAAAGTAGAAGCTTGGATCCATAGGAGAACTCCCAATAGTAAAGAAGTGAGCTGAGCTCGGAGGGGAAAGTAATTAATTGGGAGACAGTTTGGGGACAATATTTCCCACTGTTCCAAGAACCCAAAGCAGCAGATCCACTTCAACATATGCCATAGGACATATTGGACTCCTCAGAAGAGATATGAAGGAAATACTCCCTACTGCACGTTCTGTCAACCTGAACAAACTGGAACTTTCCTGCATATGGTCTGGGATTGTGAACAAGTGCATGAGTTTTGAAATAAAACCTCATCAATATCTGATGTGATAGGATGTCGAATTCCTACTGACCCGATTTGTTTTGTTACTTAATGACGACTCTAAATTACACCTGCTTGGGAGACCAAAGAGTTTGGTTAGCTGGATCAACCGTGACCAAGAAAATGATAGCTCAGCGCTGGCCCCCCACATGCTTTGTATAAAACAGTGGCCAATCTTTGCTGATTGGTCACGGGATAGGACTTGTACATGTAAGCATGGATGCCTGGCCAATAGTAGTGTGTGTGAATGCTATTGATGGGCGGGTCTTGGCGTGGCCATAGTAGGTAAGGCTTTCACAAAACCTATAGCGGATTAAGCCTGGTTAAGTTAGCCTGGTCCCGACCAGACTAACAGCCAGGATTTATTAATCCTGCTGCCTTTTCTGTTCACTCAGCAGTGGGTTTACCCTATTGTTAACAGCCTGCATTTAAAGTGATGGTTCGGAGTAATTTCACCCTAGAGTCCTTTGCACCATGACCTCGAGCCAAACACCCCCCCTAGAAGCTTTTTTCAGCTGGGTCTAGCATTGGGAGAGTTAGCGTAGCAGCGTTATCAGCTGAATAGCTTAGCGCAGGGGCTAATGGACCCACGTTTGTATCTCGTAAATGACCCCACTAATAATGCCCGAAATGATACCAAACTTCTACACTAGTACAAATACGTTATGTACTCATAAAACGATGGATTGGAAAGTTTGTAAGTACACCAGAAGTTTATAAACACTTGCCTGCTCTCTTCTGCTCTCTGTTGCTTCTGCTGCTGCTACCTGCAGTTAGACAAGTGCTTAAGGCTGTCAACAAATTACTACACCGAAAAGAGATAAAACAAAAATATTTAATTTAATGATTAAATAAGGTAATGTCTCCAAACTTACGTCAGTTATTACTTGTCTCCTGCTAGTTATACTACAGCACTTAGTTAACAAAAAAAGTTAAATTAAAAAATATTTTTGTTGCATTTCTTTTCGGTGTAGTAATTTGTAGACAGCCCTAAGCACTCGTCTTACTGCCGGCAGCAGCAACAACAGAGAGCAGAAGCCAGCCGGCAAGTGTTCATAAACTTCTGGTGTACTTACAAACTTTCCAATCCATCGTTTTATGAGTGCATAACCTATATGTACTACTGTAGACGTTTGGTATCATTTCGGGCATTATTAGTGGGGTCATTTACCAGATACAAACGTGGGTCCATTAGCCCCTGCGCTAAGCTATTCAGCTGATAACGCTGCTACGCTAACTCTCCCAATGCTAGACCCAGCTGAAAAAAGCTTCTGGGGGGGTGTTTGGCTCGAGGTCATGGTGCAAAGGACCCTAGGGTGAAATTACTCCGAACCATCACTTTAAATACAACCGGTATATATTACTGTTCAGTTAAGCACTGTTATTTTTTAAAGTTGTGACCATTATTTGTTTATAATTATTCTTGTGACAGTCATGGTTACTGTTGTATTGCTGTATGAAGACTGCTGTTCATATTGTTGTTGTTAGAAGTTTGATGAATATATTATGGCAGTTGTTGAGATAATTAGAAAAGGCTGATAAAGTTGCCAAATGTGTCTGTTACTAAGGGCAATACATAAAGTGCTGTACATGTGTGTTTCTATAGTGGACCAATGCACCTTTTACTTATTTTTCTTTATGATCCAATAAAGGATCATGTTTGTTCCTCTTCCATGTACATTGTATTTTGGACCATAATTGGGAGGATTGTACAATTTTAAGAACCTATCCTAATTGTACAATCCTCCCAAATTATAGTTTTAATTTACTGGACCAGTAACTATATAGTGTAGACTACTGTACATTCACGTAACAACAGGGAGAGGTCACCTCACTGGTTTTTGACCTTATATTTTGCCGGGGGGGAAATAACTGATGAATATACTCTGTTACATTCATGTTTACAGTGTGCATGGAATTTATTACTTAATTCTCTTTTATAGTTTCTAGATTGGAAGAGTCCAATTTCTTCAGTGTCTATGTCTATATATTGGCCTACGAGGAAGCAAAGCATATAATATGTAATGACGGAAACTCTGCCTCTGTAAAAAAAAAAAAAAAAAAAAAGTGTGAAAAAGCGAGGCAGAAGCAGACTGACTGAATGATATATCTAAAAATATACATTTACAAACTACTGCTCTTAACTGAAACCATTCAATGAGGCACTTGTCATTTGCAAAAACAAACCGTTGTACACTTTGCATAAAAAGCGAGCAGTGGAAGTTAATATGACTTAGGAAATGTATATTTTATCCCATGAGAGAGAGGGGGAGAAACAGAATGAAAGATATTTACGCATCATATTCTAGCGTTGTAGAAAATTGATCTTCATGGTAAATTTCCTGAGTAAAATTACCTTCTGCTCACTTTTAAGGCAATAATGTTAATTTGTGCAAATGATTAGGAGCCTAATCCTTGAATGGTATGATTATGACGGTTTCAATTCAGAGCAGTGGTCAGTTAATGTAGATATTTAGGCTACCTACGCCATCAGTCGGTGGATTTATAAATTCTACTTTTGTGAAACAGGTTTCAAAAAACACCTGTTGCTCAATGTAACATGGCTTACTGTGTAATATAGAGCCATCTTGTGGGTATAATGTGAAACTGCAAACACAGACAGACATAAAAAAACCGGTACATATTGCGGTTCGATGGATGGATGGATAAACACAAATCCTTATAGCGGCCTACAACTACATTCACAAAATGTTTGTATACTGCTTACAAATGCTAAATAGGGGCAAGTGCCAACTACTCATAATTGCTATACACTCACCTAAAGGATTATTAGGAAAACCCTACTAATACAGTGTTTGACCCCCTTTTGCCTTCAGAACTGCCTTAATTCTTCGTGGCATTGATTCAACAAGGTGCTGGAAGCATTCTTTAGAAATGTTGGCCCATATTGAGAGGTCAGCATCTTGCAGTTGATGGAGATTTGTGGGATGCACATCCAGGGCACGAAGCTCCCGTTGCACCACATCCCAAAGATGTTCTATTGGGTTGAGATCTGGGGACTGTGGGGGCCATTTTAGTACAGTGAACTCACTGTCATGTTCAAAAAACCAATTTGAAATGATTCGAGCTTTGTGACATGGTGCATTATCCTGCTGGAAGTAGCCATCAGAAGATGGGTACATGGTGGTCATAAAGGGATGGACATGGTCAGAAACAATGCTCAGGTAAGCTGTGGCATTTAAACCATGCCCAATTGGTACTAAGGGGCCTAAAATGTGCCAAGAAAACATTACCCACACCATTACACCACCACCACCACCACCCTGCCCAGTGGTAATAAGGCATGACGGATCCATGTTCTCATTCTGTTTACGCCAAATTCTGACTCTACCATCTGAATGTCTCAACAGAAATCGAGACTCATCAGACCAGGCAACATTTTTAAAGTCTTCAACTGTCCCAATTTTGGTGAGCTCATGCAAATTGTAGCCTCATTTTCCTATTTTTAGTGGAGATGAGTGGTACCCGGTGGGGTCTTCTGCTGGTGTAGCCCATCCGCCTCAAGGCTGTTCGTGTTGTGGCTTCACAAACTCTTTGCTGCATACCTCGGTTGTAACGAGTGGTTATTTGAGTCAAAGTTGATCTTCTATCAGCTGGAATCAGTCAGCCCATTCTCCTCTGACCTCTAGTCTATCAACAAGGCATTTTCGCCCCCCAGGACAGTAGCATACTGGATGTTTTTCCTTTTTCAGACCATTCTTTGTAAACCCTAGAAATGTTGTGCGTGAACATTCCAGTAACTGAGCAGATTGTGAAATACTCAGACCAGCCCGTCTGGCACCAACAACCATGCCACGTTGCTTAGATCACCTTTCTTTCCCATTCTGACATTCAGTTTGGAGTTCAGGAGATTGTCTAGACCAGGACCACACCCCTAACTGCATTGAAGCAGCTGCCGTGTGATTGGTTGATTAGATAATTGCATTAACGAGAAATCTTACAGGTGTTCCTAATAATCCTTTAGGTGAGTGTATATACCTCTGTGTATGCTGTGTGCATGCTTTTCAAACAGGATGTGCATTTGTGAAATCACTGTTTTGCTATCTGTTTTCTTTTTCTTCATATGAGCTCGTTTCCGTTTTGAGACTTTCAAACATCAATATGTCATTTATTAAATGTATTTGTGTCAAAATGACATATAACCATCTTTTTGTATTCTATTTTGCCTGGAAACGCTTGAGCGTCGCGTGAAAAATAGGCGTCGGTCCTATTTCTAGCATGCGCCTGAGACGCGCGTGTCACGCAGGCAGTGTGCAAGCTCTAACCTGTTATGGGACCCATGAACCCATGTTATGGGAGCCAAAATAAAAATGGATACGCCACGCAGCTGACACACTCATGCTACGCAGGCAGTGTGCAGGAGCCCTAATTTCCACCGGGCGCATATCGCATGCCACCCGACCAATCGCTGCCATTCAAGTCAATGCTTACGGTACAGATCCACTTGTCCGTGCGGTGCTTCTGTCACGCCGCGCTCCACTCTATTCCTATGGGTGACGTCAAGCGACTTCAACGTGCCCGAAAAAGCATTCTGGGAAGGCGGCGCTACATTTGAGACATTTGGCCGATGCCCAGCTTTATGCAAAATAATCCGTTGAACGTGACTATCCAATAGAAGTAGAGCACAGAGGAGACGGGAGAACGTGGGATCCTTTTTTCTGCTAGACGTTGCAAAAAATGCGGCAAATTGAGGAACGCCCATCACTGTACAAATGAGGGGAGGCGTCGCGACACCACACGTCAATCGTGTCGCAAAAGTGGATCTATACCGTTACTATTCCACCAGCCGCGTCACGGCGCGTCCCAGAAGCGTGCGCGAAGCGGCCTTCTGCTCCGCTAAAGATACGCGCCAGGTCTATCTTCGTTCGGGCGTTCAGACTGCTGGGCAGGAAGGGAAACGGCGAAAGCATGCAGTCAATTTACCAAAACACACACCCCCAAATATCATTTGTCTCCTTTACAACACCACGGACGACAAGAGAATCATCTTGGAGGTAGAAAAACATAATACACACCAAAGATCTTTTTTTTTTTTTTTTTTTTTTTTTTTTTAAGACAAAGAAAAGAACAGAAAAGAGAAGGCATGGAGTTTAATTGCTTAAAGTGCGTGGAGTGGAAGGTAGATACTGATTTGAAAAAATGCTGCGCGTCCAAAAAGCTGTCCGATGCCCATCTTTATGCAAATGGGCCCGTTGAACGCCATCTATACAATAGAAGTAGACGAAAATAAGACAGATTCAGCAACTGTATGACCTATTTCTCTCTTATGTTTTCAGAAACACGTTTCGGTGAATAGTAGTGTATGCGTTCGTCCAATCAGCTACCGGTCGACGTCCCTGGTCCCTCCCCTTCCACTTTGTAGTCAAGATGGCGGCCGTTTCAGCCCAGTCTCATGGCACTTCGTGAAATGGTGACGTTATTGAATCTATTGATTCGTGAACGGGACACGATTGTGTCGGGTTTTTTTTCGTGTGGTGATTACAAATTATAATTTAATGTATTTAAATTAAAGCATATTTTGTGATCACAGCATGACAACGGTAGGCAGTAGTATGAAAATCGGCGTAAAGAGGTTGGTCGGGGTGGTGGATGGGTCAAACAATACAGGACTTTCACCCCGGAGACCGGGGATCGCGCCCGGCGTGTTGCAGTTCCTTTCCGCGTTATTTCTCGTCCTAACAACAACCGTCCCGTTGTTGTGGCGTTTCATTTCCCCGTTGTGGCGTTTCATTTCCCCGTTGTGGCGTTTCATTTCCCCGTTGTGGCGTCCCCCAGAGCAGCCCAGTGTCACGGCAGTTCGTGAAATGGTAACGTTCGAAAATTGTGACCTGTACACGAATCAATAAATACAAATAACGTGACCGTTTACGAAATGCCGTGAGACCGGGTTGGCCCGTTTAGTGCGAGCAGGGTTCATCGTTCCACACTGAACTTTTTGGCCGTTTTTAGTGGGTCATCCCGGTACTTTTTTGCGTTATCTACACTATGTACTTAAAACCAAGTTTTTTTGAAGTGTGAAAGTAGGTGGTTTGAGACACAGCCTAGAATTGTCATGACCAGGGATCAACCATGTTGGTTTGAATTGACAAAAGACGGGTTGAACACAGGTCAGATAACACAGGTCAGATAACACAGGTCAGATAACCCTGGGCCGACCCTGGCCATTGGTGTAAAGAAGATATTCCATGACTCTGTGTCACAAGACCAAGTCTTTGGGTAGAGAAGGTGATTTTTATTTTGCTCTAACCAATTAAATGCTTCAAAAGCAAATAATAAAGCCAAATATAAATCAATCACACCCTATTGAAATAAATGTGTTAAGTTCAACATGTATCAAATTGGATTTTAAATGCTTGTCCTATTTCAATAATCATTTCACACAACAATACAAAACTGAGAGCGGCTCCACTGGAGAAAGAATTTAATGCAAGTGAGTCAATAACAATATAAGCAGAGTATTACTGGATTATTTAATGTGTGTTGTGACAGTAATGGAGGGTTCACATGCTGTTTTGGGGCTTAAGGCTATAAAAAAAATGGTATTTTATTTAATGATCATTGTGATCTTACATACTAAAATTATGATATTAGCAAGAATCATTGCTTGGGGCATCAGATAAGTTTGTCCATATTTTATTATTGTTTTAACTCTAATTGGATGACTAACAAAAAAGCAATTGTGTCTGACTAAAAATAAGAAAATATTCCAAGCCCTGTCATTGACAGGAGCCGACTCTCAGTCTTCAGATTAACTAAATGAAAAATGTATCTGATCAGATTCATTTATTTATTTTTTACTTTAATTCCGGTTAAAAAAAAAAAAAAAGTGTAATGTAATTACTACAATTGTCCAACAGAGGTCAGGCTAACCTTGTTATTGTACTCAAGTACATGTTTTCTCTCTCCGTTGTTTTGACACCGTTAAAGGGTCATGCTAAATGATGAATGAATTGAAAGTAGTATATTCATAAGAATATAGTTTTATGGTTCCAATAAAAAAAGCTTTATTTTTATTTATTTTTATCAAATCAAACTATATTTTAAAGTGTAACTACCGTTTTTTTTCAACCTGGACCTTATTTTCCTATGTGAATGATAGGAACAACAATCTTTGAAATTGGTCCAGTATGAAGTGTGAACTCTGTAACCGGCAGCCACAGACAGCAATGTAACCCTATGGGGGAAATTGTGCATCGTCAATTTGGTCCACTGAAAGTGCTTTATTTTGCCACTGAAAGGCTTTTGTTCTTTGAATTGTTTTTCCGAATATGTAAAAAAATAAAATACAGAAAAAAACAATCATAATTTCTCATATATTATCAATTGTGTGTTATAATTTTTGGCATCTTTTGTAACCAACATTGAGTTATTTTAGTATCAAAAATATAAATTCATTTGGAAATTCCCAAAAAATTTAAATAAAATGAAAAAAGGAAGCTGTTAATGAATCTAAATAATTAATCCGTATACAAACTATGATAATAAAGCACCTTTCTCTCTGTACCCTGTGAGAATCAACTACTTATATTTCATTTTAAACTGTTCCATTTTTGGACATTGCTTGAGGTCCTCATTCAAACTGTTCCATAATTGTACACCTCATTGGCCTCAGATTAATATTGTAAGTGTCTGACCGCATTATGGGAAGGATCCCTATAGAGAGAGGCTTTTTAAAAACCTCTTTAAGACGTTTCTGTTTAACCAGAAACGACTCGGAAGTCGCTAGCATTAAACCCACCAGACTCCCTTTAAAAAAGCTATAGTTTTAGCGTGTATAGAGCGAACGTATTTTCACATGTAAATCGGTAAACGGTTTTTTTTTTTTTTTTTTCAAACAAAACTACAGTTGTGGTGCTAAGAAAAGTGGAAAAACGACCCAAAATGGCTTTTCATAGCTTTATTTTGTTTCTGTCGCATTTGAATGAATTGTATTTTACGATGCTAAAATTAACATGGAGTCTGGTGGATTTAGCAAACGGTAATTTCGCGGATGTTTTTATGTTTTAAAAAAGGATCTTACTCTTTAACAGAAAGCTCGACCTCCTTAAAAATCCTTTCCATAATGTTGTCAGACACTCATGTGAACATAAATACAAGCTGCACAATTGCCCCATTAACTTACATTGTAGCTTGTTTCCCGCCGACTGCAGCAATCTCGCTTAATACTGGACCAATGTCAAAGATTGTTCTTCTCATCAGTCACTTAAACACAAAAACATAGGAAAATAGGGTTGAAAAAAAAAACCCTAGTTTCCCTTTAATACGTAGGCTATTCCTCCTGCTTGCATCAAGAAATAAAGATGTAGGCCTATATGTATCATTACATTACTGTAATGGGCAATTAGCTTGGCCCTATACATTGCATTCATTCAGACTTTCACTCTTTAGTTTTCATTATTCATTTCAGGTACTGACGTTACCGGTAGCAAATGTTAGGTTTTAAAAAGCTAAAAACGATGCTGATGTTTTGAAAACAATGTACTTTTGGTTTTATGTAGCCTGCAGCCAGATCTAATCAATTAACTACACTTAATTAACATTTGTCTGGCTCACACCTTCTCAAGCTTCTAAAGAATCATCAGGTCATGTCTGACATTTAGCATACTGGAGAAGACTCATTGTCCCCACAGGAAAGTTAACTGCTGTTTCTGCTTTTTGGGGAGACTTGACAGACTTGATTAGAACAAAGGAAATGCAGATCTCTGTAAAGTTGAATAGAATTGGCACTACCATGATAAACAACCTTTGTCTGTGACCTGGAGTAAGCCTTTAATCAGAGGTGTGTCCTTAACCTGGGAGAGTTTTTCATTCAAGGAAACACCCACAATTAAAAAGGAATGGAAAAGAAAAGAAGTTATACTTATGGGTGACTTCAACTTAAACTGGCTTGATAAATCATGCAGAAAAAAGCTTAAGGATGTTGCAAAAACATTTAATATGGTACAAAAGATAAATAAACCCACACGAATAACTAAATCTTCCCAAACATTATTGGATTTAATTTTTACAAATACACCAGAAAGGATAACTAAAACATACAACCAGTGTTACTGGCCTGTCAGATCATAATCTTATTAGCTGCTAGGAAACTGGCTAAATCACGATACAGGGACCAAAATACAGTGAAAGGTAACTCCACTATATCATTTATTCCAAAGAGAGAGTTAATAAAAATTGAGAATGAAATAACGCAAACAAATTGGAGGGACACTGTTGAAAATAAATCCTGTGAGCAAGCATGCAATGAAATAATTTCAGCCCTCAAAGATATAATAGCAAGATATACAAAAACAATGGCCAGAAAACCTAGAGCTAAGATTGCCTGGGTTTAATAGTAATCTCCGTGAACTAATGAAAAAAAGATGCTTTTCTAAAAAGGTTTCTAAATTCGGGTTTAACTACTGATCATCTAATCTATAAAGGCCTGAGAAATAAGGTTACAATGCAGCTTAGAAAGGCTAAAGCATCTTTTTTCCTTGAAATCATTAGAGAAGCAAAAGGGAATAATAAACAACTATGGAAGACCATTGACAAAATAACTGGCAAGGATAAGCCCAAGTGTGATAGCATACAGCTCAAAATAAATAATGATATTCAAAACGATAGCCTAGCTATTGCAACAGAATTTAATGATTATTTTTTTAATTCTGTGGAAATATTGGGTCAGAATTTTATTAAAAAAACATTGAATTATTCCCTAGTCTGTGATAGCGCTGATTTTATTATGACTCTCACAAACGATATAAAGGTTAGTAAAATACTCTCAACACTGAATAATAGTAAAGCAAAGGACATTTATGGTCTTGATACTGCTTTCTTAAAAACTCATAAAGAATCTTTGACCATCCCTTTAACTAAAGTATTAAATAAATCTATTAATGAAAGCACCTTTCCAAGTGTCTTAAAGGTGCAATATGTAATATTGTGTGTAATACTGGCAGCTAGCGGTTAAAATAGTTACTGCACTACCAATTCAAAATACTGGAGTCGTTTCCCCCGCCCCCTCCTGCCCAGACTCGAAGTTCACGGGGGTTGCCAGGCTGAGACCGCAGCATTCACAACAATGTTGCCAGACGCTTTTCTCACATAGCCAGACATTACTCCACAGCACAGCAGAGTAGCTAACGTTAGATGCTAGTCTCACATAGCCAGACATTACTCCACAGCACAGCGGAGTAGCTAACGTTAGATGCTAGTCTCACATAGCCAGACATTACTCCACAGCACAGCGGAGTAGCTAACGTTAGATGCTAGTCTCACATAGCCAGACATTACTCCACAGCACAGCGGAGTAGCTAACGTTAGATGCTAGTCTCACATAGCCAGACATTACTCCACAGCACAGCGGAGTAGCTAACGTTAGATGCTAGTCTCACATAGCCAGACATTACTCCACAGCACAGCGGAGTAGCTAACGTTAGATGCTAGTCTCACATAGCCAGACATTACTCCACAGCACAGCGGAGTAGCTAACGTTAGATGCTAGTCTCACATAGCCAGACATTACTCCACAGCACAGCGGAGTAGCTAACGTTAGATGCAAGTCTCACATAGCCAGACATTACTCCACAGCACAGCGGAGTAGCTAACGTTAGATGCTAGTCTCACATAGCCAGACATTACTCCACAGCACAGCAGAGTAGCTAACGTTAGATGCTAGTCTCACATAGCCAGACATTACTCCACAGCACAGCGGAGTAGCTAACGTTAGATGCTAGTCTCACATAGCCAGACATTACTCCACAGCACAGCGGAGTAGCTAACGTTAGATGCAAGTCTCACATAGCCAGACATTACTCCACAGCACAGCGGAGTAGCTAACGTTAGATGCTAGTCTCACATAGCCAGACATTACTCCACAGCACAGCTGAGTAGCTAACGTTAGATGCTAGTCTCACATAGCCAGACATTACTCCACAGCACAGCGGAGTAGCTAACGTTAGATGCTGGCTATATTGACATAAAAGCCCGTGCTCACGCGGAGCTCTGTAACCAACTGACAGACACACTTTTTCGGCTTAAAATTACAGTATGAACCACTAAAAACACAATGTGAGTACACAAATGTTGAAATGACAAAAAATGCCCATCTCTAGTAGCTGTGATAAATTAGCCTGAAGCTAATGTTTACCTGTTCAGGAGAAAATAAGCCAACTCTGCGTCCTTTTGGGATCTAAGCTGTCTCCATCTTTCAAATACATCTCCAATATTTACCAGGGGGTTGTTACGTCTCTGGTCACGCAACTGTTAGAAACATGCTGTTTTCTTTTTTTTACGTCAGGTAGAATCTATCTCCGTTGATCCTGTTCGTTTGTTTGCTGCTTTCATGACTTTACTACCGTTACAGCTGTAGCGTGCTTGGTTTACGTTTTTACAGGTACAGTAAGGAAAGTATTTGAACACCCTGCTATTTTGCAAGTTCTCCCACTTAGAAATCATGGAGGGGTCTGAAATTGTCATCGTAGGTGCATGTCCAATGTGAGAGACATAATCTAAAAAAAAATAATCCAGAAATCACAATGTATGATTTTTTTAACTATTTGTTTGTATGATACAGCTGCAAATAAGTATTTGAATATTTATATAATATTTGGTACAGTAGCCTTTGTTTGCAAGTACAGAGGTCAAACGGTTCCTGTAGTTTTTCACCAGGTTTGCACACACTGCAGGAGGGATTTTGGCCCACTCCTCCACACAGATCTTCTCTAGATCAGTCAGGTTTCTGGGCTGTCGCTGAGAAACACAGAGTTTGAGCTCCCTCCAAAGATTCTCTATTGGGTTTAGGTCTGGAGACTGGCTAGGCCACGCCAGAACCTTGATATGCTTCTTACAGAGCCACTCCTTGGTTATCCTGGCTGTGTGCTTCGGCTCATTGTCATGTTGGAAGACCCAGCCTCGACCCATCTTCAATGCTCTAACTGAGGGAAGGAGGTTGTTTCCCAAAATCTTGCAATACATGGCCCCGGTCATCCTCTCCTTAATACAGTGCAGTCGCCCTGTCCCATGTGCAGAAAAACACCCCCAAAGCATGATGCTACCACCCCCATGCTTCACAGTAGGGATGGTGTTCTTGGGATTGTACTCATCATTCTTCTTCCTCCAAACACTGTTAGTGGAATTATGACCAAAAAGTTCTATTTTGGTCTCATCTGACCACATGACTTTCTCCCATGACTCCTCTGGATCATCCAAATGGTCATTGGCAAACTTAAGACGGGCCTTGACATGTGCTGGTTTAAGCAGGGGAACCTTCCGTGCCATGCATGATTTCAAACCATGACGTCTTAGTGTATTACCAACAGTAACCTTGGAGACGGTGGTCCCAGCTCTTTTCAGGTCATTGACCAGCTCCTCCTGTGTAGTTCTGGGCTGATTTCTCACCTTTCTTAGGATCATTGAGACCCCACGAGGTGAGATCTTGCATGGAGCCCCAGTCCGAGGGAGATTGACAGTCATGTTTAGCTTCTTCCATTTTCTAATGATTGCTCCAACAGTGGTCCTTTTTTCACCAAGCTGCTTGGCAATTTCCCCGTAGCCTTTTCCAGCCTTGTGGAGGTGTACAATTTTGTCTCTAGTGTCTTTGGACAGCTCTTTGGTCTTGGCCATGTTAGTAGTTGGATTCTTACTGATTGTATGGGGTGGACAGGTGCCTTTATGCAGCTAACAACCTCAAACAGGTGCATCTAATTTAGGATAATAAATGGAGTGGAGGTGGACATTTTAAAGGCAGACTAACAGGTCTTTGAGGGTCAGAATTCGAGCTGACAGACAGGTGTTCAAATACTTATTTGCAGCTGTATCATACAAATAAATAGTTAAAAAATCATACAATATGATTTCTGGATTATTTTTTTTTAGATTATGTCTCTCACAGTGGACATGCACCTACGATGACAATTTCAGACCCCTTCATGATTTCTAAGTGGGAGAACTTGCAAAATAGCAGGGTGTTCAAATACTTATTTTCCTCACACATATCTGGCCACCCGGCCTGCCTGTCAAACTGGGCCGTTGATAACAACACACAGACCAAAACATAAATTCAGTCACGGAATGTAAATTTCAAAAAGAAAAAATACTAGCATTGTTGTCAGAAAAGATAGTGATTCAGTTTAACATGTTTCCTTAATATCTGATGAGGCATTGGTGTCATTTTTGGATTTATTACAGTACAAATATTACATATTGGACCTGTTAAAGCTTGCTATTGTGACCCCGGTGTATAAATCTGGTGACAAACAAGAGGTTAGCAATTACCGACCTATTAGCATCCTTCCAGTCATCTCAAAGGTCATTGTAAAGCAACTAATTGCTCACCTTGACTCTAAGGCCTTTTTACACCTTATGCAATTTGGATTCAGGAAAAAACACTCAACTGAAACAGTGTGCTGCTACTTCCTTGAACAAATTAAAACAAATTTAGATCAAGGTGGAGTGGTGGGAGCAGTTTTTCTTGATTTAAGCAAGGCTTTTGATACGGTTAATCATGAGATACTAAGCAAATTGGCAAACTACAATCTTTCAATAAGCACAGAAAACTGGTTCAAATCTTACCTGAGTGGACGACATCATTGTGTGCGGATGAACAATACATTATCCCCACTGAAAAGATGTACCATGGGGGTCAGACCGCTTCTTTTTAGTGTATATATATATATATATATATATATATATATAAAAATTACCTTCCACTAGTATGTAATGATATGTAACTCCTGAATCCGACTAATACGCCCTCTATGTTAGAGGCAGAGCTGGAGGATAATGGGGGATTGTCGTCGATTTCCCAGGAGGGAAGTCACTGATGTAGTCAAACAACTACACAGTGGCAAAGCCCCGGGGATTGATAAGATCCGTCCAGAAATGCTCAAGGCTCTGGGTGTGGAGGGGCTGTCCTGGTTGACACGCCTCTTCAACATTGCGTGGAAGTCTGGGACGGTGCCAAAGGAGTGGCAGACTGGGGTGGTGGTTCCCCTTTTTAAAAAGGGGGACCAGAGGGTGTGTGCCAATTATAGGGATATCACACTTCTCAGCCTCCCTGGTAAAGTCTACTCCAAGGTGCTGGAAAGGAGGGTTCGGCCGATAGTCGAACCTCGGGTTGAGGAGGAACAATGCGGATTCCGTCCTGGTCGTGGAACAACGGACCAGCTCTTCACTCTCGCAAGGATCCTGGAGGGAGCCTGGGAGTATGCCCAACCGGTCTACATGTGTTTTGTGGATTTGGAGAAGGCGTATGACCGGGTCCCCCGGGAGATACTGTGGGAGGTGCTGCGGGAGTATGGGGTGAGGGGGTCTCTACTCAGGGCCATCCAATCTCTGTATGACCAAAGTGAGAGCTGTGTCCGGGTTCTCGGTAGTAAGTCGGACTCGTTTCAGGTGAGGGTTGGCCTCCGCCAGGGCTGCGCTTTGTCACCAATCCTGTTTGTAATATTTATGGACAGGATATCGAGGCGTAGTCGGGGTGGGGAGGGGTTGCAGTTTGGTGGGCTGGGGATCTCATCGCTGCTCTTTGCAGATGATGTGGTCCTGATGGCATCATCGGCCTGCGACCTTCAGCACTCACTGGATCGGTTCGCAACAGAGCGTGAAGCGGTTGGGATGAGGATCAGCACCTCTAAATCTGAGGCCATGGTTCTCAGCAGGAAACCGATGGAATGCCTTCTCCAGGTAGGGAATGAGTCCTTACCCCAAGTGAAGGAGTTCAAGTACCTTGGGGTTTTGTTCGCGAGTGAGGGGACAATGGAGCGGGAGATTGGTCGGAGAATCGGCGCAGCGGGTGCGGTATTGCATTCAATCTATCACACCGTTGTGACGAAAAGAGAGCTGAGCCAGAAGGCAAAGCTCTCGATCTACCGGTCAGTTTTCGTTCCTACCCTCACCTATGGTCATGAAGGCTGGGTCATGACCGAAAGAACGAGATCCAGGGTACAAGCGGCCGAAATGGGTTTCCTCAGGAGGGTGGCTGGCGTCTCCCTTAGAGATAGGGTGAGAAGCTCAGTCATCCGTGAGGCGCTCGGAGTAGAGCCGCTGCTCCTTTGCGTCGAAAGGAGCCAGTTGAGGTGGTTCGGGCATCTGGTAAGGATGCCCCCTGGGCGCCTCCCTAGGGAGGTGTTCCAGGCACGTCCAGCTGGGAGGAGGCCTCGGAAGACCCAGGACTAGGTGGAGGGATTATATCTCCAACCTGGCCTGGGAACGCCTCGGGATCCCCCAGTCGGAGCTGGTTAATGTTGCTCGGGAAAGGGAAGTTTGGGGTCCCCTGCTGGAGCTGCTCCCCCCGCGACCCGACACCGGATAAGCGGACGAAGATGGATGGATAGTATGTAATGATATTGATTTAATAATGTATGCAGAAGATACTGTGCTGTACACTCATGGGAAGAATGCCACAGAGGTTGCTTTAAAACTAACAAATGCTATGCATAAGGTTGTTGTTTGGTTACATAACTCATGTCTTACTTTGAATACTGAAAAGACGGTAACCATGTTTTTAAAAATAGATGCAAACTTAAGGAATGTCCTGAGGTCTTAGTAAATGGGCATACAATTAAAAATGGGGACGAATTCAAATATTTGGGTGTCACCCTGGACCCAACTCTTCAACTAAGTTTTTGTTACTATTCTTGCCTTACTTCCTTCTTTCTACCGACTTTTTAAATTTTATTTATTTTTTTTTTCCATCAGCATTTAAATGTTTTTCAGTGACATGGCTGCTGTTTGGTAAATCTATCGCTGGTCAGGGGGTACATGGCTTAAAAACACAATTCAAATGGGGTACATTATTGAAAAAAGTTTGAGAACCACTGATGTAAACAATGACCTCTCCCGCTGCCCGCGGGATCTCCATTCTCTAAGGGTTAATATTACTTTCCTTATTATTTACATCTTCTTTGCTCACGCCATAACTGTCTGATCTGTTAGTCTCCACTGCTACATCTGTAATATGCAGCAATATTTATGTCTCCTCTCTAACTTCCTGACAATTTGGATTTTATGGAGAATGTAGACTTTTAGAGAGACATGCAGTGACTTGTTTGAATTTCCAAAAGACCGCGTCAACAAACTTTTAACTATACATGTGTGGGGGGGCCATCCATCTTTCTCAGTGCAAACACATCAGCGGTTTCCTGGTACGAGACGTGTGCCTGAGGCCTGTGTGAACAATGAAGTCACATTGTCCCAACAGAACCGAGTGAGCTACGTGATTACAGCAGACCGCCAACATGCACAGCATGCTGTGAAGATGAATTAATATGTCACAACAGAAAGCCCTGCTCAGCTATTTGCTTTTATGTCTCGAGAACAAAAGTTGTATTAAGTCTGTGTTTGTACAGCCATTGTTGAGAAGTTGAACATGTGCGTAGGATGGGGTCAAAGTTAATTAGCTGGCTGATTTGGATTATTATAGGTTTGACATAAAAAAAAACTCTTACCTTTAAAAACATGTTAAAAAAATGAGTAGTACACTGAAATTTAACCTTATAAATTTCAGACATATAAGAAACTCTCTTACCATTAAGGCATCAAATACCTACTTAAGTGCAATGATTGTTCCACACTTTTTGTATTGCATGACAAGTTGGTCTCAAGCAGGTAAGACAGCCTTAAGACCACTTGAATCATTACATAAAACAGCCCTTAAGATCCATGATAAAAAAAACACGTCAATATCACCACTACAAAATAATCATAAGTATAATATTTCAAATTTTGATAATGCATTCGAATGTTTGCTTGCTTTTTTAAATCATTCATAATGCTGTCGATCCTCCTCTAAGCACACTACTAATAAGTAGCTATTCCATAACAAATGTAAAGCTCAAATATGGGCCACTTTACGAAAATGGATGGCTAATTGCAAATTTTGTTCGACTGTGTGTCGGAGTTCAGCGCCGGTGCTGCTTGTGTTAGCGCAAAATCAGCGTCTCTTGGGGTAATAGACAACTAAATGCCCCTGCTCTGACAGAGCTCCAAGGCCTGAACTCCCCTCTTCCTGCTAGCTAAACGCCCGGTGTATGTGAGTGAGAGCGCGGTCAGCGAGCTTGTTACACCAGCAATCTCTTACCACAGGTTTCAGTTAATCTTTTAATGTGTGTAATTATAATGTGTTGAGTTATTTAAACAAACGATTGGGGAAATACACGCCTCTTGTGCCTCTTGGCTGGATGGAGCTAGCTAGCCTCCTCTTAGAATTCCTCTGGAATTCACAAAAATTCATTAACTTGAAATTGGACACCGTTGTTAGCTTTATAAGACATTTTGATGTGGTATAACTGGCGTGCCGAAATTCAAACTGTAAATATACTCGGAATTACGCCGAAAATAAAGCAAACTATCCGTGATTTGTAGCTACACACAGCTAGGATTGAAGGGACAGTCGCAGCTAAAACTTAATATACTCTAATTACGACCAAAAATGAAGCTAACTAGTCGCAATCTTGTACACACAGGATTGAAGGGACAGTCGCAGCTAACAAAACGCTTACAGTTCACAAATTGTCATTAACTTGAAATTGGACACCGTTGTTAGCTTTATAAGACATTTAGTTAGATGTTGTATAAGTGGCGTGACAAAATTCAAACTGTTAATATACTCAAATTACGACCAAAAATGAAGCTAACTATCCATCATTTGTAGCTACACATAGATAGGATTGAAGTGACAGTCGCAGCTAACGAAACACCTAGCTAAACTTCACAAATATTAATTAACTTGAAATTGGACACCGTTGTTAGCTTTATAAGACATTTAGATGTTGTATAGCTAAGTGGCGTGACATGTGTGTAACATGTGGTAAGAGATTGCAGGTGTAACAAGCTCGCTGACCGCGCTCTCACTCTCACACAACGGGCCATTTAGCTAGCAGGAAGAGGGGAGTTGCAGGCCCTGGAGCTCTGTCAGGGCTGCCAGCCTAACGGAGGGTCTGTGAAGGAAGGCTGGGCGGGCGGCAAGGCAGCAGCACCGCCACTGAAGTCCGACATTACCATAAGTCTTACCATATTTGCAATTAGCCATCAATTTTCATAAAATGGCCCATATTTGAGCTTTATATAGTTGATTTCTCACATAAAAAAGTCTCAGAAGTGAATTTGGTAATAGAACATTGCAGTGTCTGGAATATGAGATTCTGTCGCTTCTCTAATGTCTGCGTATGGCAATTTGCTCAACCAATCAGCGCGCAGCTCATCTAAATATTCACGAGCATACCATATTTGGAAGAAAAGCTCTTGTTACAAATAGGGCCAAAACACAGGGATGCATAAGGGCCAACAAAATTTCAACCAGGCCATTTTCAGCCCAACTAATGTACATACCCCATTAGGAGACCATAAGGAACAGTGTGAAATACCCTATATAATCATTCTATCACCCCTTTAAATAAAAATCTCTTATATGCCCAAACGTGATAGTGCAGTTAGTTTAACTGTGAAATCTAGCACTTGTGGATAAGTGTTTCCCTTTAGACACCTTTAGCTCTCCGGTGTTGGACACTTGGGTTTGAGTTTGGTCTGTTACCGGGAGACCCCTCCCCCCCCTTGACAGCTGCTGCTGAAGCCTTAAAACTCAAATCTTTTCTTTGAGGAGCTTTTGCTGAGAGGGGGAGTCAAGTCAACTTTCTACAAGTTCACTCCCAAACCTCTAAAGCACACGTGTCAAACTCAAGGCCTGCGGGCCAAATCCGGCCCCTTGCATATTTAGATCCGGCACGTGTATCAATTTGGGTTCACAATAAGTTTTGGCCCACCTAGTTGTACGCCAAACCAAAAACACAGGAAAGTGTTTTTTTAACTACAATTTTCTGACCGCATTTTCTCTTAGCAGAATATGGCAGATTTGCCAACTCAGACTCCAGAAATTCTCCCAGAAGAAGCAGAGAGTTTTCATATTCAGGCTGTGAATACGTTTTTAAAAAAAATGTATCATGGTTTTGCTTTATTTGCTAAATTGTATGATGGCTAAGGAACTCGTTTGATAACTTTTGTAGGGGCTCATGTCAACAGAAATGCGACAAAAAGCGTACAAAAATGTCAACAAATTTACAATAAGGTGTCAAATGTCTGAGAAAGCCACAAAAAGTCGGAACAAAAACAACAAAAATTAGGAAAAAAGCTACCAAAATGTAAAAAAAAAAAAGTGACATGCAGTAACAAAAGCACGTCAAACTCTACATGTCTGGCCCTTGGTGTGATTCTCTTCTTCCAGTGTGGCCCTTAGGGAAAATTAGTTTGACACCCTTCTCTAAAGGGTCTGTTTTTACACGCAGCTTTGAATTCAGGGAGAACAAAACATGAACATTTGGCCACAATACAGATAATTATGGGATATTTTTGTGCTTTTAATTCCAAGCAAAACTTCTCAAATATCTAACTCAAGCTAAAAAGTTGTCATCTCAAAGGTAAAACTTGCAAACAAAACATTTGTGTAGTCGTAAACTAATGGATTTGTATTTGTTGGATATTCTGTCCTTTTGTTTACAGTTCCCTCTGCTTCTTTCTCAATGATCAGTCTTTTGTGCTCTCCATCACGTTTGCGCTCCCAGCTTTTCTCGTTTGCGCTTCCAAACTCTTTGTTTGCAATTCTGGCACAAACCTTTCGCGTGGGCAGGTCTTACAGTGGTGCGTCCCCATTGGGTAATTAGTTTTTGGAGTACGTTTGAGCGACAGCTTAGTGCCTGCCTGCCCCCTGATGTTTCAGTGCAGCTGACGTTAGAGACCCTGGAGAACACTCCCAAAACCAAATTAATAAAGTGTAATAAATAAATATAATAAATTAATAAAGTGCCTTCCTTCCTTATTTTTCGCTTTTTTCAAAAAACATTTCTGCCTTTTTCAAGGTTTTTGTCACTTTTTTGAAGTTTTTTTTTTTTTTTTTCGATTTTACGAAGTTTTTGTCGCTATTCTCTAAGTTTTTGTTACTATTCTTGCCTTACTTCCTTCTTTCTACCGACTTTTTAAAAAGTTTTTTTTAACATCAGCATTTAAATGTTTTTCAGTGACATGGCTGCTGTTTGGTAAATCTATCGCTGGTCAGGGGGTACATGGCTTAAAAACCCAATTCAAATGGGGTACATTATTGAAAAAAGTTTGAGAACCACTGATGTAAACAATGACCTCTCCCGCTGCCCGCGGGATCTCCATTCTCTAAGGGTTAATATTACTTATTTACTTACTATACTATATTTCTTATTATTATTTACATCTTCTTTGCTCACGGCATAACTGTCTGATCTGTTAGTCTCCACTGCTACATCTGTAATATGCAGCAATATTTATGTCTCCTGTCAGACTTCCTGACAATTTGGATTTTATGGAGAATGTAGACTTTTAGAGAGACATGCAGTGACTTGTTTGAATTTCCAAAAGACAGCGTCAACAAACTTTTAACTATACATGTGTGGGGGGCCACCCATCTTTCTCAGTGCAATCACATCAGCGGTTTCCTGGTACCGAGACGTGTGCCTGAGGCCTGTGTGAACAATGAAGTCACATTGTCCCAACAGAACCGAGTGAGCTACGTGAGTACAGCAGACCACCAACATGCACAGCATGCTGTGAAGATGAATTAATATGTCACAACAGAAAGCCCTGCTCAGCTATTTGCTTTTATGTCTCGAGAACCAAAGTTGTATTAAGTCTGTGTTTGTACAGCCATTGTTGAGAAGTTGAACATGTGCGTAGGATGGGGTCAAAGTTAATTAGCTGGCTGATTTGGATTATTATAGGTTTGACATCAAAAAATAATGCTCATGAGGATCTCACCGGCAGCTGTAAATGCCATTTAGTTAGTATTTTAAACCATATAATGCCAGAAAACCACACATCAATATCATACAGTCTCTCTCTGTCTCTCTCTCTCTCTCTCTTTCATCGCATAAAAAGGATGAAGATAGAGTTGAAGCATGCCTAACAAAGTGTGCATTCGTGTTCATTTTAAAGATCCCCTCCAGACATTGTTTTAAAGACATTTCAAAAATACCCTGCTTTGATAATGTTGTTCCGCGATAAAAGGTTAAATTATTCAGTTAAAATTACATCTACTCCTTCTTCTTCATTAAAAAAAAAAATCCAGAATCTACATATGAACATGCAAATATTCCTCATTTTAAAAGCTTAACAAATGGACACAAAAAATGTATCCATGTTTATGTGCACTGGAGGTTTAAAGTTCCCACATCATACCTGTGTACGTTTATTAATAATGTGGTTCCCTAAGTGGGGTCAGGGAACCTCTCCCCCAGGGGTCCTTGACGGGGTTCCAGGAGGTCCTCAGCAAAAAGGGGAATATTTGTTGTCACTATAATTCCATCCATAAGTAACAATGACAGAATGTAGGACTATTTTGGTCATGGGTTTCATACACTTTCTGTAATTAAACATCTAAAAGCAAAAATCCTATCAGATTGGGACAAAATCAAAACCAAATGGGGGTCTGTGGTCTTATTCGTGTCAGTTTAGAGGTCCTTGATGTCAACAAGTTTTGGAACCAATGGCATAATGGACCACACTCAAACGCGGGGTATACTCGCCGCAGCCGGCCTGTCGAGCGCCAGTGTGACGTCATGGGAGCGCCGTACCCGTTTATGCCCGCGCGTGGTGGTCGGGACACAAGTTGCAGTCTTCTCCTGAACAGCGGTGGCGCTAGTGAGCAAAGGCTACCGACTTTGCTATTTCTACGGACTAGAAGAAGAAAAAGATGAACAACGGCAGAACTGGCAGCAGCATTGACGTCAATGCTTTGATTTGATTCGATGACCTTGTCAGTACCCGATCCGTTCCAACTGCACAATCCGTTCTGCGCATGCGCAAGATGTTCACGCATGCGCTGTGGTACGATGATATACGACACTACCCGATCTGTTCCCACACTAGCCTCCACCGGGAAGCTAACGTTAGTTTAGCTAATAGCTAATTCACGTTAGTTTAGCTAATAGCTAATTCGGGCAGACCGCTAGGTGATAATAGCGGTCTGCCGTTAGCCTCCACTGGGAAGCTAACGTTACTTTAGCTAAGAGTTCATTTGGCTAACCGCTAGCTGATTGTAGCGGTCTGCCGTCCGTCAGCCTCCACAGTTAAGCTAACGTTAGTTTAGCTAACAGCTAATTTGGCTAACCGGTAGCTGAGACAGCATGCAAACCTTTATTAAAAGACCCTCAAAATAAAACTTCAAAACAAACGTTAACATATATAACAGCTGTTACGTCAGTTCTACTTGTGCTCATTTAAAATACAATCACTCAATACTTGTCTTTATTGTTACTGTAAAGTCTTAATTTTGCTGTAGCCTGCTTTTCCCATTATGTTTGACTTAACGTTATTTTAGACTGAATCTAGCTGTCGTTCTGCCTGCACGATCCGTTCTGCGCATGCGTTTTTTGTCGGCTAGCGGTTAGCCGAATTAGCCGTTAGCTTGGGTGGAGGCTAGCGTGGAACAGATCGGGCAGGTCGTAAAACGGTATTATCATGTGCGCATGCGTGAACATCTTGCGCATGCGCAGAACGGATTGTGCAGTTGGAACGGATCAGGTACTGACAGACCTACTTTGTCGGATCACACCTTTCATTCGTCATGAAAGAACTCCTCTTAACCCGGTAAGTTTACAAGAGAGTCTTGCAGTCACTCTGAGAGTCCTGGCATCCGGTAATCCTTGAGCTCCTTCAGGCTTCCTGTTTCCGCTTTGTCGCGTGCCACTGAAAAAAATACAGTGGTGCACGCCCTCTGGACGCGCACTCAAAATCCTGTCGCGCCAGCGAGATCTACGTCATTTTGACGCAAACTCGGATGCGGCGACTGTAAAACGGCCTTTCCTGTGACTGTGCCCAGTAAATGTGGTCAGATAGGTTCACTTTTGGGTTATAATTTTACCGTTAATAAATAACTTACAGTGAAGTAACCTGGGGGATTGATATCAATGTGCCTTGCCTCACCTGACTTCTTTTTACCAATGTCGCCACAACTATGAAAATATAAGACCAAAGTTGTAATAAAAAAAGAATTACAACAGCACAGCAGTGATTAGAATGTGTAGTTTGTGGGTGTACTGTTGACAGATGTTTGAATGCATGCGTAGAATATTTGTGCTTGTGTGTGTGTGTGTGTGTGTGTGTGACACCGCTGAAACTGTCCCAACATATTTGATTGAAGACGAATGTGAACACAATGCATGAATGCACACACTCTTTCTCACCCATTGTGTCGCTCTCTTTTTTTCCTATATACATACACCTTCTCAACCACAAAGACCAACACTATTTCCCCCTAAATAGACTGTTTTTACTTCCGTTCTATTTAAGGCAACTTCACCTAGTAACTGCAGTCTGAGGATTTGTGTGGCCCTGCAGCCACTCAGGCTGTTTGGTCCACTAAACGTCAGCTCTGCTCTGCAGCATGACTGAGCAGCAGCGTTGGTCAGGACATATGTGCAATATATCCTCTTCATCCTGCTCTCTGGGTTCAAACCTTTCCGTACCTAGGGCCCAATATCCAACAGGATTGCCTTAACTCTTAATTTCTCGTGGCTTGTCCTGCTTCTGCTGTCATGCTATGATTCACTCATATACAGTTCTTCCCCCACCAGCAAAAGCAAAGTGGCATATACCACTCCTTTATCCCCCCCACCCCCCCCTCTCTCTCCCTCGCTGCTCCGTGTCCACTTCCCCTCCACAAGCAGGGCAGATGGTGCTCCACTCATTTATCAGCTGCTGCTATTTGCGGTAACATATGAGTCTGTGAGCATGCCAGCCTGTGTGTATGCAGACAGTTTACTAATGGCCTGCCTGACGGGCCAAAACACTGCACGTGTTGTGTCTGGATATCCTGACAGCTGGACGGTAACTGGACGGAGGACAGGTTGACCGCTCCGAACAGACCGACAAACCCACCGAGGGGCTGCCTCAAGCCGCCATGTTTGATCCACTGACACATGTAAGACAGTTAAGAAAAGAAATAGAAGAAATTAAGAAAGAATAGTCCAGTAGAAACCTGGATGTAGTGGAGTGTTTAAGATTGCCAACACCTCAATTTATTCAATCTTTTCCAACAAGTTCTCATATTTCCATGGCAAAATAGTAAACCTAAAATCATTTCTCTTCTGCAAGCTGTATGATTGAGGTTTGGGCAACTCAAACTAGTAAAAAATCTTTATTAACATTGCAGTAGGTCAAAGGGCACTGCAAATGTGTTGCACTTCACAAAAATAACAATTACCTCTTTCCACAGCAGAGCTGAAAAAAAAAAAAAAAAAAGGGTTTGCAGGCAGGTTTGTAAACCTAAAATTTAGAGCACAGGATTAAAAAGGCTGTTAAATTACTCATATGTTGAGCATTATTCCGCACTTTTACAAACAGCAAAATACACAAAGAATGCCCTAATGCTGGTTTTGGGGGAAACCGAAGGACAGTGTAGCATAATAAGCCAGCTCCATAATGAAAACCCGGCTGATGACAATGCCGCTGATAGAAGCCAAACTGTATCATAGTTCACGATAGTGAGGCTGGGTGCATTCTGGGCTCAAAATGCCATTACAGCTTCGTTATCTGCATTTAGAGAGGCAATCCAATCGCATAAGTGACTTACCAGCACCATACAAGTGCAAGGTATTCAGAAATCTTTCAAACAACGTGAATCAAGCATTATACATTTTAATTCCTTTGTTCTTCTTTTATTTTCTGTTTTGGTACTGGATAATTTCAGAAAATCTAAACAAACTTTTAATAAAAGGCTTTTTTGTCGGACTGGGGGGGGGGGAAAGGGGACTGGGTGCCCAGGGCCCTCATGTGAGGAGGGCCCAAAAAGATGCTAGAATGAATAGCTAATCCATGCCCGGATGTGATATTCTTTTTCCCACTATGGCCACGCCAAGACCCGCCCTTCAATAGCATTCACACAATACTATTGGCCAGGCATCCATGCTTACATGTACAGGTCCTATCCCCTGACCAATCCCCTAAACCCTAACCTTAACCACTCGAGGTCAAATGCCTAACCCCAACCAATCGAGCTGCTTCGTAGGGCGGGTCTTGGCGTGGCCATAGTAGGATTCGTAATTTTGCTGCCTGGATTATCCATAAGTGCAAGTGGGCCAGTGCCCAGGGGCACCAACCATTCACAACCAGTTGGGTGGGGGGGGGCACCACATGACACAAGCTTTAACAATATTTTCATATTCAATATAACATGACCACTATCACCCCCCTTCCCCCAGTCTGTCAGAGTTGAGTTGGTCCACAAGTACGCGCAAATGTATCATTTGTGGGATGGGGGGGGTTTTAACAATAATCAAAAGTGGCCAGTTTAACCCCCCCAATATATCTTATCATAGTGATGAATGTAAAATATGAACACGTTAATAATAATTGGGGGTGTATGCATCACTTTCAGCTGTTTTAGATTACTTACTTAAATTACTATGTGCCGGGACACCCCTGTACCTGGCGGCGTATTGAGCTGGCCCATGTCACATGACAGGAGATGAGCGAACGAGCGTCAACGTGTGACACAGCCGACAGCGACACAGCCAAGGCCAGTCCAGCACTACCAAGATTGGTCTTTTTTCTTCTTTTGAGAAATAAGAAAAGTGAAAATGTGTATGTTTTTGTTAATTTATTTCATTCATATTTATGTTATTTATTTTAATTAAAATTTCATTATGTATTGACCATAATACATTTTGTATAAATGGTCTGTATTTGTCTTGTGATTTGTCTTAAATGTAACAATATATTTACTGACAAAATTTGCCAATCAGAAATTAATGGTATCGGTATCGATGAAAATGCAAGAAAAAGTATTGGTATGGTATCGAATCCTAAAAGTGTGGTATCGCCCATCCCTTTAAAGCAGTTTTAGCTTTTCCATGATGCTTTTGAAAGTTTTTGACCAATCAGAGGAGTTGCTTTCAGTTCCCGTGAAATAAAGTCGGAAAAATACGTATTTGACTGTACCCACAATGCTGCAATATATAGTATTGATTTTGGCTTTTTGAATTGATCGACATTTTGAATTGAGACATTTGAATATAGTGCTCACTGCTCATATGCCCACATGTATGTAGTTGGACAAGTTAGTAAATTACATTTGAGAAATCTCCTATATTATGTCTGATATTTTTGACAGGGGGGGGCACCATATTGTCTTAATACGGGCCTGGAGGGGCCCATAGAAAATGCCTTCCTACAGGGCCCAGAATGTTGTGCTACGCCCCTGTTGAAGTGGGCTCATCATTTTGGGGCCCAAGGTCCACTAATCCCCTCAATACTACGCCCTTGCCAAGAAAAATAAAATCATGACGAAGCTGAAATGGATGTAGCCTACATATGAGAGAGAGAGATCGAGAGCGAGAGAGATCCATAAATTGGTAGCCTTGATTATTACTGAAAGTTATACTTTAATTTTGTTTAAAATCAAAATGAAAACAAGCTTGGAATGATCACCAGGCTGTTTAAACCTAGCCTAGATAATATAAAATCGCACTATCACACCAAGGCCATGCCGTTGTGGGCCTCAAGGGGCACATTCAGCCCCGACAAAAAGTAACAACATGTTTATTTAAAGTGAAACGGTGGTGCCTTTAACACTCTGTTGTGTGCTGAGTCTTTTTTTATACCACGAGTTGACATTGGCCTACACGTCGCTGCTGATTGGCTATCCCCTCTGACATATATCCACCGAGCGACATAAACGCACCTCAATTGTTTTCCTAGGATGGCGAAGGCAGGGGAAAGGCATAACCCGTCCTCCTCTCCCTCTGATTGGCTAGTACTTTTTTTAGCCTGCTCTTCTTGGATTGTTTTAGTTTTAGGCAAGATGAGTTTCAGTGTGAGCCAATCAGAGGCAGACAAAGGCAGAGCAGGGCGGGACATGCTTTAGCCATCCTGGGAAAATAAAAATACTCGCACACCAGTTTTAAGATTGAACGTGTCCCAGGGTTCACCTGCAAGAACAACGCCCCCGAACTCCCATACAGAGGGGGTGGGGGTGAGGGGGTGGGGGTGAGGGGGGGGGGTCCAACCATATACTGTTAAGATCCAACACACGTGCGTGGCTTCCGGGAGGGGCTGCGATTGGCCGAGCCGCGACGCTAGCTCCCGCCCCTCCGTGCCCACGTCACCGCAGCAGTGTCTGTGGCGCCGCAGCGCTGAAAGAGAGAGCCGCACTGCACGCTGACAAGCCTTGGACTGGGCGAGGCGGCGGATCCCAGTGTGTGGCCCTCATCTATCATCGCTATGGGAATTACCACAGCGTTCTTCCTGAACCAAGCTCTGATCCCCTACTATCTGAAACCGGTCCACCTGGAGACACGGACTATAAAACACTGCAGTTGAGGCTATCGCTGCACCAGAGCCCGGCACAGTTTCATCTCCTCCAGTAAACTGAGGAGGATGACGACGATGATGATGATGATGAGAGACGTCTAGAGATGCGAAGTGGTTCTCCGGCAGACAACTTGGACAAGGACGCTTGCTCGACCCTCATCCGTATTTTGAAAACCAGGACGATGTATGCTACGTGTGTGTCCGCAGTGGTGAGTATAGGCTACATTCCATTTCATTCACCTTCCTGCTTGTTTTTATTCTAAGGACTCCTCCAGCAGGTTCTCCATTTAAAGGGACAGTGCCTGTTTCCCCCCCCACGTCCCAGATCGAACTTGAAATCAATTTTGCAAAACAATTTATAACTTTGACTGTTGAATAAAGACCATAGAGACACGTCCCCCCCCCTCCCCTCATTTTGGATTTAACATCTCGCAGTGTGTCATCATTCATTCCTTCTGTGGGTGAACAACACAAAAGAGTGTCTCCAGTGGAAGGATGGAGAAAAGAAAGGGCACCCAGCAGTCTATTGTTCACTCTGTAATACTCTCTGTCGGCCAAACAACTGGAAATGTCAGTCAATTGACTCTAATCCAGTTAAACTGCCTGTCTTAACAAAGACGTGGTTTGATTTTTAAGTAAACTCAACCCAATTTACATGGGTTTATTTAGCAAAATAAACTGAGATTGTCATGCAAATAGGAGCTCTTGGGCACTTGTTTGTCCCTGGATGCCACTTTGAGACCCACTGACGTAGACATCATATTCACTTTTAGTTTCATGGTGATGGAATTCAGAGGTGTGAGTTTGGAGTGTTTATTAAGAGGGCTAGTGGTAAAGATTGGACATAACCAAAGTGTCTGCTTTTATTCATTATCATAACCTAACATTATCTATTTTCAGGGGGGGTTACAACCCCCCCTAATAATCAAAACTGGCCACTGAAACCCCCTCCACCCCAAAAAAAACCCAATGATAATTTCCTTTACATAGAAGACAAGACATTTTCACCATAACTTGATGCAGAAAAGCCACGAATTGTCGCAGAAAAATTCACCACAACGCAAGAAATTAAATCTTTGATTGTTAAACATTTCAATTTTGCTTAAAACTGGAGACCCCCCCTCTCCCCCCAATGTTGAACACAAAGTTTCGCCCTTGAACACAACTCAGACATCCAGTTTACTGTCACAGTTGGAGTGAAGAAACTAGAAACTACTGTATTCACACTCAAGGAGCTGCAATCAGAGAATTTCTGTCCTTTTTATTTTTCATAAAAATGACTCAAACCGCATAATTGATCAAAATAGTTAGTAGATTAATTTAATAGTTGACGATAATCAATTAATCTCTGCAGCTCTAAAGGGAAGAGATGTGTATTTACTATCAAGCTGTTGCTGCGTCAAACCCGGCTTTTTCTCAGGATGGCAAGTGTGCAAGAAGCTTAGCTATGTGTGAATTATTGCAACTTTTATTTTTTGTTTAAGACCACACATAGATTTTTACCAACGTCTAGGTACTTGACTTTTTTACACCTTTAAAGAACTTACAGAATAAGAAAAATGTAGCCTATATGGTGTGAACACGTCTGCCTATTGTAGTATAAACTAAACTACATCCCCTGTCTGCATCCGTTTTTGGGGACTATATGCGACTTAATGTGTAGAGCTCTGCTACTCCACCCAAACCAGAAACAGTATATGCTTTTCAGGCCAGGTGTGGTCCATGTTGCATGGTAGCTATGGACTTTGGCCAGGCTCTGGTTTGTGTTTCCATATATGATAGAATTTAGAAAGCTGTGTGTATCATGCGTTGCAAGTATATATTCACAGTGCGCAGTGGGAACGGGGAACGAGACAGAGTGTAGCCAATGCATTGCATTAGCCTGCCAAGATAATGGTCAGTTATAGATTACAAAAAATAAAAATATAGCCCTTTGCCTGGGTCGGGTTTTAGCCCAAATTTGACTGCGCTGGTCTTAAAGAGACAGGTACTGTGTATGGTCTGGGTTTCAGTCTCCGATTTAGGCCTCCAGGCCTTTTCAATGAAAGACACTTTGACAAATGAATACAGGCTGAATTCTATTTATAACAGCATCATCTTTAATGTTAGTAGTAAGATCTGTACTTTTCCCACTATGAGTCGAAATCTCTGCTGGTATCAAGGCACACTACGTTTACATGCACATATTATTTTGCCCTTACTCTAAAATAGGAAAAAAAATCGGACTAAGTTCTTTAATGAAAGTAGGGCTGGGCAATATATCGATATTATATTGATATCGTGATAGGAGACTAAATATCGTCTTAGATTTTGGATATCGTAATATCGTCATATGACATAAGTGTTGTCTTTTCCTGGTTTTAAAGGTTGCATTACAGTAAAGTGATGTACTTTTCTGAACTCACCAGACTGTTGTAACTGTTCTATTATTTGCCTCTTCCCCACTTTGACATTATGTCCACATTACTGATGATTATTTATCTAAAATCTAAGTTTGAACGTATTTTGTAAAAGCACCAATTGTCAACCCTAGAATATCGCCGTAATATCGATATCGAGGTATTTGGTCAAGAATATCGTGATATCTGATTTTCTCCATATCGCCCAGCCCTAAATGAAAGTGAATATTCCACTTATACACACTTATATTTTTTATAAGTTTTCCACCGGTGGTGGACTTGTTGGACCGACGGAACACAGCCTCCCTCTTTCATTCCTGCTCTCAACCATCTTCTTGAAAAGGTCGGCATTGCGATGTTCGTGCATATCCAAAGACCTGATGATATCCAAGTCTTTCATAATGTTTAAAAGTAGGTGTAGTTCTCCTTCCGACCATAAATGTGGACTTTTGGAATGCATCTCTACAGCAGCCTTGCTGGCTGGTTTGTGTACAACAACCATAGCAACAATATATAGCAAAAATAGGCTAACGATTGTGTCATAACCACGCCACTTACGGTTGCATAGTAGAGGAATTACCGTATAGTACAGGAGAAGCTCGCAGGCAGTTTGGAATTACATGAGCTGTTTAGGTTTAATTACTAATGTTAACTAGCATTTTAGTTAGCAATAATTAAAAAGCCCATGTTATCTCCTTACATATACCTACGCTCTCCGTCTCTGTAAGATTGGGAAGGATTGAGATTTCTCTCGGCACAGCTACACTATACTTCCAACTTTCAGACAGGTTGCTCACGTCACATTTTACGTCGTCTCTCTCAGTTGGAGGCTGCGCAGTAATGCTCAGCGATCACCGGAAAAGTGCTTCTAATATCCTCCACTGGTCTCCGTCCAGAGCAACGGGATCTGTTGGTCCAGTTTATATACTGTCTATGGTTGCGTTTCTCCAAAAGGGGGCTACAGGCTACAGGCTATAGCTACAGGCTGTTATCTTGATCACTTTTATCTTTCCTATCACCTTTCATAATGCATCTCAAAGACTATCTGTCCAAACCATGAAACCAAGGCTACAGAGACCAATATTTGCAAGTTATACATTCACAAAAGGAGGAGCGCAGTTCTTCCCAGTGCTCCCTGCTTTCGGTCAGTAAACTCAAATATCTGCACATCAACAAAAAAAAAGAAAAATTCGGTCGCTATTGTCGGTGATAAATTCAGCTTGACTGAATCCAAACAGTCTCTTTCTCTGAGCTGAACTGAGCTGCGACTGCAGTGGAGGACAACACGAGGACACACCGCAACAGGTGCTGCTGTGTGGGTGAACATGTGTGTATGGGCGTGTTATTGTTGGGGGAGGGCAGTGAAGGAGTGCCGTGTGTGTTTTTTGTGTGCGTTTATGGTGGGCTCCTTAATTGGATAGTAATTACAGCTTAATGGGTTCTGCCACACACACACACACACACACACACACACACACACACACACACACACACACACACACACACACACACAAACAAACGTCCCACCCACATCCAAATGTTTGTATGCACACACCCAATTATGTAAAACACGTGTTCCAACACACACACACACACACACACACACACACACACACACACACACACCAGTCTAAACAGTAGTTTAGTTGTTTTCTGTCATGACTTACAGTGTACAGCTAATTAAGCAAGTCCTGAAAACCTGCAAAATGTTTGCTGGTAAACCTAAATCACAAGTCTTGTCACAGGATGAGTTCAGTGTGTGTAGCGGTACTGCGCTGCCTTGCAGACCGACAGCTCTCGCTTTGTGTTGACAGACTGACTGAAGCCTGTCATGTACATGTGCACATAACCGCTTATTTTGGGATGTTGTTAAGAAATGTACTTTAAAGACACTCAAAGGTTTGTTGTTCATATCAAGTTTCAGGAGAGTGGGATCATTTGCCCTTTGTGGAGTCACGGGCATTACTGTGTGTAAAAGTGCTGCATATAGTGTTATAAAACCAATGACAACATATTTATTTATAAGTGGATTTCATTTATATGGCCCTTTTCTAGTCTTAACAAACACTCAAAGTGCTTTTCACACTACAGGCACCATTCACACACACGCACACACACTCATACTCATTATGGCCTGCTCATCAGATAAACATTCACACCCATTCACACACTGATGGCGCAACATCTTGAGCAATTTGGGGTTCAGGATATTGCCCTAGGCCACAGCCATTTTTATACCATAGGTACAGAAGGAGTCAACAGGAGGCTCGCTGTCTTTCCAGCACAGCTGTATGCGCCAGGCGAGCAACTCCATTGAACTTAATAGGCACCATTTTGGAATCTGGTATCCAGTTAATATTATACATCCATGGTTTCGACTGCAGGGACCAGGGACTAAATGATGTTCTGGGGGCATTTTACGGGGCTTAATTAACCCCCCAAATGTCCCTGATCAACGGGTAGTACTGTCTGAAAGTACAGGAACCATTGAGTTTTGTGTGATGTTAGCTCGATTCTCAGTTTTTTTACATTCAGTTTTACATTCAGTTTTTTTTACAGTCAATCTTCCCCTCTAGCCAGGCTCCATTTGCTGAAATTTAAATATCGGGGCTGTGGAAGAAGTAGAACGCATTACAAGTAAAGATATGGCATTAATAATGCATTGAAGTTTCAACACATGAGACAGACTATTATACAGTATGTGTGAAAGAGAGTAAACACACCCTTATTGCTCCCTCATTCACTGCTATATTAAGTGATGTACTGTCTTAAATCCTCTATAACTCTAATACCATTCAAAACAAACATTGTGTAATGAAGTATGCGTGCAGCCATTGCTCATCACATGGCAAAAATGTGCCGATGACTGACTGCTCGCACGCAAAAACAGGGAAGTAAAAAGAGGTTTAGGTTTAGCCACCTCTAAGCTAAAAAAAGATTTGACCTATCAGTTGTACTTCCACTCAGAGGCCTACAGTGCAAGCAAATTGGGAGTGTCTCTGGATGGCCTTTAGTCTGTGTGTGTGTGTCTGTGTGTTCTTGTTTAACTATATTCGTGGGGTCCAAAAAACGGGAGTCCAGTATACTTGTGGGGTCCCGACAGCTTTTTGGGGCCAAAATGCTGGATTCCACAAGTTTAAAGGGCTGTTTGAGGGTTAAGACTTGGTTGTAGGATTGGGGATAGAATTAGGTTATGGTTAGGGTGAGGGTAATGGTTAAGGTTAGGCATTTAGTTGTGATGGTTAAGGTCAGGGTAAGGGGCTAGGGAATGCATTATGTCCCCACAGAGATAGTGTCACAAACCTGTGTGTGTGTGTGTGTGTGTGTGTGTGTGTGTGTGTGTGTGTGTGTGTGTGCTTAACAGTAACCTGCCATGGATATACAGTATAATCAAACCTGGATGCTGCGTTCGAGGCGGAATGCCCGTTCCTTCCTTGCTCATTTGCGCATGAAGTCTTCATGGAGCCGAAAAATGGACCCGGATGATCGCCACTGCTTCCGCATTATGCGGCCCAAAGAGCACCTAGAGACCTCCTACGGCTACTTCCAGTTTAGCATTCTGCTAACTCGGACGATTAAATGATTTAACCGTGCGGCTCTTCTAGACTTTAAAAATGTTATCTGAGCCAATGGATCAAATCCTGACAGTAAAGCGAGTCACTTTGCTGGGGTTGTGACACTTAAAACAAATGTATCCACTGATTTACAGACAGCTCTTTCACCATGCAAGTCTATGGGAAGAAGTCTTTTGGGCCAGAGGGCATCATTGCAGCATCGCTGAGGTTTCTGGGTTGAACGACAGGTTTCATCAGAACTGTGTGCTAAGATGTAATGAGATTTTGTTGTTTTCTCTTGTTTCGGAGGGTGTGTTTCATCAGCAGAGACTTGTAAACTGGTGGTACTAAAAAGGCTGTGCGCTTGCGCACGGGGTGTTCAACGCTCCACCATTTCAGTTTAAATAGACGTTTTGCTACCTTTTGTCGGGGCTGAACATTCCCCCTGATCTCAATGTACAGTGTTAGCAGTGAAGAGGACTGCAGTGCATAAGGGAACATAGCCCAGTTCTTGTCCCATCACCCTGTGCCTGGCTGTCTGATTGGCTGTTCGGCCTGTGCACCAGGCAGATGTAGTTTATAGGCAGTGCGGCAAGACATAGAGACAAAGTTGGCATAATAAGAGGAAGGCTGGCAGACTAAAATTGATTCATGTTTTTCTGAGCTGAAGAGCTGGCGTTGTAGAGAGGCTGCCTGTGTGTGTGTGTGTGTGTGTGTGTGTGTGTGTGTGTGTGTGTGTGTGTGTGTACAAGCAGGGAGGTACTGACAATGTGCCAGCGCTGCACTATTTCCTCTTCTGCTTTTTGTGTCTTTGTTGGCATTTTATTTTCCTAATGGCAAATAAATGTAGTGACAAAAGACTGGTTACTTGTGTTTGATTGGGAGGGAGTGGTGCTTACAGAGATTGTCAAGATACAATCACACACACACACACACACACACACACACACACACACACACACACACACACACACACACACACACACAGTACAATGACCAAATGTGAGCATCTCTGTTTCTTCCATTAGCTTACAGCACTCTTCCCCCTAACATGTTGAATAGCAGCCAATGCAGTAATTATCCTCATTGGCTTAAAACCTTAGCTAGGTCAGTCTGCTCCCCAAAGAGCTTTAACACAAGCCCTAGAGAAACACACAGAACAACATTAGCCCATAACATTAGCCCAGTGAAGACCTTCCTTTGGCTTCAAATATTATAATAGGCAGGGTTCATTCATTTTGAAAAAAAACTGGAAAAGTTATGGAATTTGAAAAATGCAAATTCCAGGCCTGGAAAGGTTTTGGAAACATAAAAAGACACAGTTTGGGAAAAGTCATGGAATTTTTTTAACACAGCATAATAATATGTCATTAATAAATGTATTTTCATGTCGTCTTAACCTCAACATTCTATTCGGGGAGCGATATTATGAATCCTACCATGAACCACATAAATTGTCATTCATTTTATAGTTAAACCTCTGAGGGTAAACTTTAACACAGATTTGTATTCTTATTGTATAATGTCGTAAATTTGCCAAAAAGTCATGGAAAAGTATTGGTTAAAATGTGTATGAGCCCTGAAAAGGGATGCACAATATTGAATTTTGGCTGATATTCGATATGCCTACAATTTCAAAGTCATTTTGAATATACACTTTTGGAGGTGGTCTGAGTGTGTCATGTGTCCACATTCTAATAGCAGTCCCATGTCCACATTAAAGACCGCCTACTCAACTGTAAATAAGGCTGTACCGAATACCATTTTTTTGAGCTTCGAAGCTTCGGTGCTTTCCAACAGCGAATATTCGAAGTTTACGTGGTAGAGGCATCAGCGGGGGGAAACCAACATTTCCGACCGCACCTGAAGGCAGCTTTATTTCACGGAAAAACAGAGAAAGAAAAGAGACGAAGAGAGAATATTTGAATATTCGGATCCAGCCCTAATTTTAAATGGAACTACCGACTCATTCACAGTATTTCTCATGTCACAGAAACCCCTGAGTGAATCGTGTGTTTTGGATGTTATTATCATATTAGGTTAGTGATGTGTTCCTGTGATGCTGCCTGCTCTTATATCCCCGTCTGTCTCGAGCTCTCTGCAGCGCTGTTGCCTTGAAAATAGCGTTATTTTTAGCTTCATAAAACAACCCCAAATTCACCAATATGTCGGACATACGTACTACAATACGTCCTGCTGTTATGTCGTCTCCTTCTGTTAGGCCTATTTAATTGTCCCGCGTTACCGGAGCTTTAATTGATTTATGTGAAAGTAACAACTGACTTATATTATAAACACACACAACCAGCCTACATGCGAACGGAAATTATGTATGTGTTTATTTGCATATAGTGCGGGGAAGTGAAATCCGATCATAAGTGGTCACTGAGGACGCATTTGGAGAATACACTCTGCAGACAGGTACTTAGAGCTGTCCACTTGTGATCCGATCACTCAGGACAGATGTTAAAACCAGGTCAGAACAGCCTATTTTTATTATCTCGGTATTGTTCAAATGTGCTGGCAATGTTCAAAAAGTGCAGATACACACACACTGAACTGATTTGACCTAGTTTTATATTGAAAACCACAAATAGAATTAGCAGCACAATGCACTTTGGGTTTGCATAAACACATTCAAATAATAACATAGGGCCTGTTTTGACCTGAGGCCTGTAGTACGAAGCAAGATTTGGCGTTAACGAGGTAACTTCAGGTTCAACCCAGGGTTTTGGTTATCACGACGGTGGATCACTTGTTACCTGGTTAAATCGCCGTGGTAACTTATGCTGAACACCTAACCTGAGCAGGTTATGTTGGAGATTAGAGATCAACCGGTGTAAAAAGCACCAGTACTCGATTTATAGAAGATCAGAGAGAGAGAGAGAGAGAGAGAGAGAGAGAGAGAGAGAGAGAGAGAGAGAGAGAGAGAGAGAGAGAGACTCATAAAAGTTAAAACATTTAGAGACCGACAACCCCGTTAGCATTCCCCGATGGGTACTTTTATGAAAGATATCGATTTTCAGTGGAGGCAATTACGTATACGTTATTTGTTGGCTTCTTGAGCCGTGTGTTGCCAATGCGCTCATCGGTTTGAATTATGTTTTTATAGTTTTTATTTGCTCTCACGATCACTTATCCCTGCCATGGTTGCAACTGAAATAAAACGCTAAAGCAACGACAGTTTATGGAAAGCACAAGTGTAATTATGGTCAGATCTTGTGCCTGACTGATGGGGAAGTGATATTGATAAGCGTTGTGATTGACGCAGTGATTCCCACAGATTAGAAAGCAATTTGTGGTGGGGGGGGGATAACGCTGTTGGATGCTGTCCTCCTCTCCTACTTTTATGCCTAACCGATCTATCTCTTTCTCTCCCTGACCCTCTCTTTCACTGGTTGAAGGCTGAAAATATTGTAAACAAATTAATAACATAACTAATTCCACTGGTCGGACTGTTGAGCTCTGTTTCAGACTGATACCTCCGGTTCAGCCTGGTCCTTATCCTCAACACGTGCCTTTTTCAGTCGCGGAAAATACTTTTCAATACTCCTCTGGATTGAAGCAGCAAACATTCAGTGTAAGAGTAAAAAAATGACATAACATTATTTATAATACGTTTATTTGATTCACAGCTGCTGCATAGGCTATAGTGTTTTGACCTTGACAACCCAACTGCATTTTACCGCAAACTTGCGCAATCGCTTGTTTGCTAAGAGTCGGATCGGCGATTGTGAATGTGTGATTCAGGAGAGCAGGGAAAGGAAATGCAGCAGAACGTGTATTAAATAGCGTTAAAAAATAAATTTGCAATGTGCGGCGGCCGGTGTTGATAGTGTGGCGCACCGCCACACATTAGTCCATGTGTGGGAAACACTGGATTGACGCATTTTCAGCGTCAGCTATTTTTTGACAGCATTCCTTCCTGTTTTAGGAAGCAGCGACTGTATTGCGTTTTGTAGTTTGCTCTTCTTATGTAAAATACTCTGGTAGATGTTTGCGATTGGTCCTGCTGTGCAAACACTGTCTCTTTATGTCGCTGGATTGGCAAACCCTGGGTTGATTGAACTAGTTGTTTACCACCGTCGTGACACAGCTTATGCGGGACCTCTGTTGTTAGGTTAGGTGAAGCCGGGTAACTGAAATCAATCCAGGGCATGTTGATCTTGATTCGTAGGACAGGCCTCTGGTTTTAACATCTGTCCTGAGTGATCCGATCACAAGTGGACAGCTCTAAGTACGTGTGTTTTGACCTGGCAGTAGAATGTGTCTCCAAATGCATCCTGAGTGACCACTTATGATCAGACCTCACTTCTCCGCTCTATATGCAAATAAACATACATACAGGCTGTGTGTGTGCGCGATTATAAATGTCAGTTGTTACTGCCACATAAATCATACATAAATAAGTGCAATGACGAATGTTAATGAAAAAGTGCTGGGGTCATGCAATTCTCTCTGACAGTGTTAACCTGACAAAATTTGGTATTAAGCTCTTTTTCTTGACTCTTAGGAGATGCCTGGTATTTTTTAATGAGCCCGCTTCCCCAGACAAACAAAGTCTGCACCATGGGTACCGGCATTATAAGCATGAGTGTCCTATACTAAGCCATCACAAAGATCCTGTTTAATACTTGCATGCCTTCTCTTCCAAAACCTCACATTAAAAAAGTGAGTGATACACCTCAATTATGGCAATGTTGGGAGCATGCTGTGTCGATAATAAACCTCTACAAACAAGCAGAAAGAGCCACGGGGGGAAGGGAGGGGGTGGGGGGAGGGGTGACCATCCCCATCCATCCATTGTCCTGTAGCAAGCAGAATGTTCCAATTTACTGCTGCGTGCGTTCTCTACCAGCGTCTCACTTTGAACGGTGGATGTGAATGAATGCATTGATGTTACTGACGCAACTAAGTTATGAGCAGCATGTCGAGAACATGCTCTGATGTTTATTGATGAGGTTCTGGGAACGAGCACAAAGAGCCGAATGGGTGGTGTTTTGCGAAAGGGCAATGGAGCGGTGAAAGAATGGACTGCATTATTCTTATTAGCACCAAACATAAAATGAGTTTTTCTTCCTTTGATTGTTTACCCCTCATGTTGTCCTCGAGGTCAAACCCGTTTTTTTCTATCGAAATATGGGTTTCTTTCAACCACATTGGGCAAAAAGAACTTGGATGCGTGGATGTACGTTGTATGGAAGCCATACAACATTTTTCGCAGGTAAAATGACTTCCATTGAATTTTTTGTTTTATTCAGTTTTATAGCATTTGACAAAACGTTGACATAAACCAGTCTGTGATCCACTCAACAGCCTTTGATCTTAACTATTAGTCAACATAATACGTAACTTCCACTTTTTTTTTTTACTCAAAAATTAGGTTTAGTGTCGTTTAAATTAGGTTTATTGACCATGAATTAAAAAAAAGTTAAAAGAAGTGACAAAAACTTTTTTTAAAAGCGTCAAAAGCATAGAAAAAAGCGCCAAAAAAAAAAAAAAAAAAAAAAAAAAAAAAGAGTTGATTTTCAATTTTGAACCCGGAAGGACAACAAGTACATGGTTGACGGGAAGACAACGCAAGGGTTAATTAAGAGACGTTTGTGGTGTATTTTTGTATGCCACTATCCTCCTTGATGTCTCGAAAAATCTCATTGATCACAATTGTCTCCTGTAGTGGACTGCTTTTGAATCAGGATGTCCAAATATTTCAAACGCAATTCATGATTTACATGTGTGGCCAGTTAATGAGCCCCCTGACCTCTCCACTTGTGAAGGGAGTGGCGGTATAACCCTTAAAGGAACACGCCGACTTATTGCCTGTTACGGTGAATAAGCTCATTAAAATATAAAAATAAAGTCCCAATAAGTCGGCGTGTTCCTTTAACTAATGCTTTTCTTCAGTGCTCATGGATGACCCAACATTCATGTGCGTCATCAGAACACTTCTCCCCTCAGTGCATCACTTCAAACCCACCAGAACTGTTTGTTTGCATACCCACACAAAGGCTGCTAATCTTCTGTCTTTGTCTGAATACACACACTGGGCACGGAAGAACACACTTAAACACACATTTTTGCACCCGTCTCCATTCTTGCATGTGCTTCTCCTGTGTGTCCTCCTCTTCCACTTTTGTGTCAGATCAGGCAATCTGTTTGTGACTTGGCTGCGAGACGTGGCAGAGTACACGTTGGACCGTGAAGTATATACTGTAGGATATTTGGGAGGGACTTACTCCTACTCTTCCACCTGCTGTATTTCAACACAGTTTTACGAAGTAAAGCTGGAACCAATCATTGTCACTAGTCTGCCTTTCTTTTTGCCTTCCATCTGGTAGAAAGAGGGTTAGTTTATGGGGAGTCTCGCTTTGCCAGACCCTCTGCCACAGCGCTGCGGAGGAGGGTCTGGCTAGTCCACACAGCGTTCCGGGATGGGAGAAAAACGTGCTCTGGTTTATTGGCGTTTCTTCAAACCAGAATTGTCTTGGGTGGCGCTAAGCACCGGGCAGGTAGCCTCGTGAGACCGTCCTGATCTCGCGAGCTCCAGTTTTCCACTCGCAGATCAGTCTGGCATCTTGACATAGAGAAAATTTGGAGCCGTTCGCCAAACGACCGGGCCAATCAGCGTTGGTTTTGAGGCGGGTTTAGGTGGTGATAGACAGATGGTTTATCCAATCAGCTAACCAGTTGTTTCAGACAGCGGTAGCCCTAATTCTGTTAGCCGCTCGCTAATGCTTGTTTCTCTTGGATCCTTCTTTTGGAATATGGACAGGGAACCTGAACGGGTGCCTTTTATTCGTACATTCTCGTTACACAAACAGCAAATATCCTTTACCGACATGTTGCTTGCAGCAGCAGGGGCTTGTGGTTGTATTTTCATACGCTTCGTTGATCTGATTGGTTGATTTGGCCCGTCTATCACCAACATAGGTGATAGACAGATGGTTTATCCAATCAGCTAACCAGTATTTTCGCCCCTTCCCAAAAGTTTTCCAATGGAAAGTTCCCAGATGGATATGCCGAGCAAATGCAAAGCCGTCATTCTCTCACTTCTCCCTCGCTCACTAGCTCCCCACACACACCCATACGGCGACTCGACACACACACATCACACATGCACACACCAGCGCACCAGTATAACCATCAGGCCACTTGTATGGCACAGAGAAAGCTCTGCGTGGAGCCTCCGGCAGCAAAAAAACACCGCTGGCTAAACTATTTAAAAATGCCGTCTCTCGCTAGCAATGCAGTGATCAGTGACTCTTCTTTCTGACCAATCAGCAGCCTGCAGGGTTTCACGTCACCTTCTCGGCTTGCCTCAGCTCGCTTGGAACCTCGACTGAGCAGGTACTAAAAAAAGTACCTGTTAGCAGGTACCAGGTACTTTTTTTCGTAATGGAAAACTAAAAAAGGCGAGTAGAGGCGAGGAGAGTAGGTACCATGTGATGGAAAAGTGCCAATAGTCTAGCTAGCTGTCTGGATTTACTTTGCAGAGATCTGAGGAGCAGTTAACAATAGTTCTCATAAATCTATGAAATTCCAACTCAAAGAAAGCGGAAGGTAATGGATGTGTGTGTGTGTGTGTGTGTGTGTGTGTGTGTGTGTGTGTGTGTGTGTGTGTGTGTGTGTGTGTGTACTAAGACTTGTGTGGGTTATTCCCCTAAACCCAGTGAGCTGTCAGTTTCCCAGCAGAGGTGAGAGGGGAGTCTAAGAAAAAGAAAAAAGGACATACAGGAAAAGCCATATGAGTCATATGTCTGTTCAAAATCTCAGCTGTGGTTGTAAAGTGAGTGCGCACTGCTGGGCACTCTACTGAAGAATATCAGGATGAGTCAGGGGAGTGAGTAAAGGAAATTGATGCTGGAATTAATGGGTTTCTAAGGAACTATTTTCTTTCAAATCTCCTAAGCCCCATACATTGGGAACCTAAATGTCAGCAGCAGAATTTGGACTTTCCAGAATCCATGTTACTCATGTTACCCAACACACAGCACGTTCATTTCTTCCTGCCTGGCCCGTGATGTTTCATACCAAATTATACAATGAGAAATCTGTGCTTGCTCACTGCTGGTCAGGAATCCGTTTTGGATTGGATTTAATGCTTTAGTTTTATGGGTCTTCATTTGTGACCTGATCAGTGTAAATAAAACCAACTTCCTTAAATGAATTTGGCAAACAGAGTGAAAAGAAGTCTCAATTAGGTTGGGATGGGGCACTTTGGTCCTTTTATCTGTGGATCTATCCAGCCAGCTGTCGGTCTGTCTGTCCATCCAGCCAGCCGTCTGTCTAGCTCTTTTGATCAAGAACAAGATAAAGTATGTTAACAACTTCCGGTCATCGTGCTATTAGTCACGCTTTGCCATACCTTCCTCCACAGCGCTGCGGAGGAGGGTCTGGCTAGTCCAAACAGCATTCCGGGATGGGAGAAAAACATGCTCTGGTTTATTGGCATTTCTTTAAACGAGCAGAGCCACGGTGCTGCCAATTCAGGAAAAACTTGTTGAAAAGAACGCGGAAGGTGCAACGGAAATGATATCCTGTCTGAATTTACCCTGCAGAGAGAAAGGAAGTTAACCCATCCGGAGTTTAAAATTCCAACACAAAGAAAGTAAATGATAGAGCAATCCCAACCTTTGGCTCCAATTTCCATTTTCTTTGTCCGTTTTTGGTGGATTATGACCATAATGGCAATTGCATGAATTTAAGTGCCCACAATTTTGCCAGCAGCTTAGCATTTTACATGGGATAACTTTTCCTGATTTGCTGTCGATAAACCTTTGTGAGTTTTGTCGTATTTAGGCCTTTTGGCATATTTAACTTGGCTCTGAGAATTAATTCTTCCTCCAGCAAGAACCATTCATAAGGATGCCACGGTTAGGAATTCTTTCCATCGGTTAATGAACTTGTGACCTCATTAACATTATCAGGTTCCCTATACGCATTGGGTTTAAATCCACCGCCATCATCTTGTTGGTCAAGTTTCCTCACTCTCGTCACGTAAGAAGGGAAATCCTGCTACCATGCTGCGATTCTGCTGCTGCTGCACGGAACAGCACTTTTTTACTAAGTATTGATCACACGCTTAATATTTTTACAAATTATATGTATTTAGTTGATAAACGTGAGCGCTGATACGCGAAAATGAAGCAAAATGCGGTGGGCAAGTAATGTAATCGGTGTATCCCTGAACACTATGTAACACTGGTAACCTAGTGAATAGCCTAACTATTCAGAGGAACCTTTTGAGGATATCCAATTTTCTGACCTGTACGTTATCTTAGAAGTTATTATCAGCAGACAGACACAGCTAGCGACTAGCTATGTGTACCTCAGGAGTTGGTGGAGACCAAAAACAGAACTAAAAGGAGCGTGTATGTTGGTGGCCAGAAACATGACTCTACATGAATGCTTATGTTGCTCTGTGACTGATTGATGTGTAAAGGCAACTGCTTTCGAACATGTTTGCCATATCAACTATCACAACAAAGTGATGATATGTCAATGTTGTGTTTACAACTTGTTTTCTGCTGTCCCCAGGAAAAAATTGTTATTGCAGGTTTAAGTATTGTGACGATTACAATCGGGCTTTAACTTCCACACTTTCTTCTCCCCTCAGTTCTTATGTATAGTGGTGATTGACATCTCAACTCGGGTTTTGACTACAACCAGCCCAGCTGATCCATCCGTCCTCTCTCCCCGCCAATATCAGCACACCGACCCAGACTCAGGCACCCAGCTGGTCTGTGACAAGTGCCCGGCAGGCACCCACGTGTCTGTCCACTGCTCCCCAACAGCCGTGAGGGAATGCAGCCACTGCCCTGAAGGCACATTCACACGGGGCGAGAATGGGGTCCAGAAATGCCATCCCTGTCGGGCTCCGTGTCCCGCAGGCTTCATTGAGAAAGCGACCTGCACGCCCATCCAGGACAGAGTCTGCACATGTCCCCCCAACAGCTTTTTGTTTGGGGATGGTGGCACAGAGTGTAGGCCCCACTCGTTGTGCCCACCAGGGACCAGGGTGAAAAGGCGGGGCAGTGAAACAGAGGATGTGCTCTGTAGGCCGTGCACCAAGGGGACTTTCTCCGCTGTGGAGTCGAGTGTGGTGAAGTGCCGAACCCACACGGACTGCCAAGCTCAGGGGCTGGTGCTGCTTACACCAGGGACTAAAGAGACCGATAATGTCTGTGGACCCCCTTCTTCAGCCCCCATTTCCTTTTCATCTTCACCTGTCTCCACACCCATCCTACTGGGTCCTGAACTGGCTGTGCTTGTACAGGAACCCATGATTTCTTCATCCACTCCATCATCATCATCACTGACTGGACCTGGACTTAAAGGTGAGAGACACTGCTTGTTCTTTGCTAATTCTGATGATTGGCATTTTTGCATTCATTCTAAGTATGTTAATTACTGTGAATATACTCCATCCAAGTATGGATGTACTTTTTGCATTAATTTCAGTGGCAACCCCATAGTTAAACATTTTGGGAAATAGGCTTATTCACTTTCTAAATGTGAGTGTAGATGGGAAGATGCCACTCATGTCTGTGCATTTAGGGATCGACTAGTTTTTCAAGGCTGATAATGATACAGATTATTAGAATTTGATAAAACCAATAACCGATATTTGGAACTGCATTTACAGTAAAAATGAAAATCTTTAAGTCAAATTTAAGATTTGGAATGTTACAAACTCCAACACAAAACTTTGTTTAAATGCTTAAAGCAATTATTTAATACATTAGAAACTTAGAAACAGACACAGAGCTGAAACTAGTAGCGCACTTTTTAATTAATTAACTTTATCGGTTATCAGGCAAAAAAAAGGCCGATACAGATAATCTGCAAACTGCCAAAAAAAAAGCCTGATAATCAGTCAGGGCAGATAATCTGTCTATCCCTACATTTAGTACAGAGCTGGAGTCAGGATCAGCCTAGCTTAGCTTAAAGAGTGGAAAATGCACCTACCAGCACCTCTAAAGCTACCTAGTTAACATGTTGTATCTTGTTTGTTTTCCGCACATGAACAGAAATTTGTGCTTTACCTATTTCTTGACAAAAAACAGATAACCCATTCCCACAGTACTTCAGATATCTGACCATTGCTAACCCAAGTTTGCTGAGAAAAAGTTATAACATATAACTCCCCCTCAAACCACAAACTGTCATTTTTACATTTCTGTTTGTATACGGATTGAACAAAGACATTACAAAGTGTTAATTTAGTGGACTTAAGAGGTGCCGGTCAAAGCATTTTTTTGTTTCGTCTGCCTCCAGTCACCAGTTTAAGCTCATTCCTCGCTAAATTTTTTTTTTATATCATGTTCAGATTTTTGTGTATTGAGTATTAATGTGCATTTTTGCTCAAGTTGCTGTTGCAGCATGATTACATCAATGACACTGGGGATTCCAAAAAGGAATGGGAGGAGAGGGCATGCATAGACAAAGAAACAAACTGGTAGCAGCTCCCTATCTCAGGAATGTTACTATGTGTATTTGGGTCTTCCTCATTCAGCCTCCTTTTTTCATGCTCCCTCCCTCCTTACTTTTAGATCGAAAAGTGAGGGGAAAAAAAATCCTCTTTTCTTATTGTCTTCCTGTTCTCTGTCCTCCTCCCTCATGCATCATCTCTCTTACTGGTTTAACATCAGTCCTGTCATTTCTCAGAATCAACCATTCATAGCAAGTATACCCCTCCTTCTCACATATAGCCTCTTTCTGACCAAGTAGTTACAGGAACGTAGTTATAGGAACATGCCACTTCTAAACAGTTCTATTAACTACTCTCCCCAAAAACCGGTTTGGCCATTTGCATTCGCACTGGCCAAGTGGCCATAGGAACTGGTAGGAGGAGTAAGGGAGTTCAGACAAAGTTGTCTGAATGCCAGTGTAGACCTTTTGTGATGATAACACCAAAAATTCACAAGAATGTCAACAGGTGTGATTAGATGTTTGTTATTATAAACACAGCCATCTAACCACCGCAATATTTTGTTATGATACCACAGGCATTTAACCTGCTGCTGCTCTTTTTAAATCAAGCAGGTAGGCCTACCTTCATGTGTGCATGTACAAATAACTGTAGTAACCCACTTTTCTATTGGATATTTTGTTCATATGAAAGTAAAACACAACACAGCAAACTTTAGAGTGCAAAGATAAACCTAAGGCCTGTTTACAGAAGTAGAAGGCACGCTAAACAGTGAAGTTAATACAATATTAAAAAGATGCAGAAAAGGAAAAATGGAAAGACCCTGCCTTGAAGTAGGAGCTGAAAGAGTTACAGGAACTGCGGTCAGAGGAACTTAATAATCCCCAAATTGGTCGGAACACGAGAAAAAAAGGGTTCTAGGAACGTTCTGTTCTAGGAACTGTAAAAATCCCTCCGGTCGGAAAGGGACTATAGACCCTCACACCTTTTTAAAATGCAACTATTATATAGCATTTTCAGGATAATGGTTGTATTTTGTGTTTGTACTAAAACATTTTTTACATGCTTTAATGTTCAAAAAACACTTTATTTTTCTCATACAGCCCATGCACATGTATTCAACATCTGTATGAGATGCTCTGTAGGAGCACCTTTTTCTTTAAGCCCCCCTCCGACAAAGTGTTTCCTGGAATCTGAGCTGCGGCACAGCCTCCGCTGTTGTTTCACTAGTTGAAACTGGAGCTACTGCAACGGAGTAGCTATATAGCAGGGCTTTGTACCGTGAAAAAACACCAATAAAGGCTTCTTAACCAAATACTACACAGCCGGACATGTCCTAGCAGTAATTCGACCTCGAAATTGGGGAGAAATGACCAGCATTGGCTGCCAAGATTACCGCTATCTTGCGTTAGCATGCAGCTACTTGATATTTAGCACTAGGCTAACGTTAGATTGTAATGGAACGAAGCAGCACTTTCTACCGTCAAAAATTGTAGATAAAGGCTTCTGACCCAAACAATACCAATCCGGACATGTTTCAGCAGGAATGTGACCCGAAATTGGGGAGAATTTTAACAAATTGGCAGCCAAGATGACAACATTAGCAGTGGACACCAATAGAGCATAGCAGCACTTTCTATATTCAATAATCGTCAGATAAAGGCTTTTAAACCAAATACTACAAAACCGGGAATGTTTAGGGGTAATGTGACCCAGAATTGGGAAGAATTTAACAACACTGGCAGCCAAGATGACATTTTACTGCCGTTAGCATGTAGCTACATGCAACAATGTAGCGTAGTAAAAAACACTCCAGTCCTGCCTACCTGGAGCAGATGACCAATCATAGAAGGCCGGCTTAGAGTTGCGTAACACTTAGCCAAGAGTATAAAAAACTGTTGAAACCGGAAAAAAATCTGTACGTTTTAGCTCACTGTGGTTTCTCTAAAAGACATTTAGCTCATTATTTGAAGTTTTGACTAGGTTTAACATGAAAATCCGACATTATAACATTGTATGACAGAAAATACGAAAAAGCATAATATGTCCCCTTTAATACTGTCACTGCTGTTTGTGCTGGCATGAGATCGATGGCTTCTCGGCCAGTTAATTTGACCCGGTCTGTGCTGTAATAACAGGGAAAGTTGGGGTGGGCGGGGATGGGTGTTGCACACTCCCTTCCTACACAGTGGAAAAACAGAAGAGAACGAGTTTTAGAGTGTGTTGCAGTGATAACAGCCAAACTGTATTCACCATATTTTATTTTATGTAATTAACTTAATTTACTTAATTAACTTATGTAATTAAAGAGGCTTTGAAGTTGCATCACACATCATTTTCCATCCAAAGTATGTTTTAACACAGTTTGAATATATTCATGTCAGCAAATAGTCAACAAATTGAAAGATTGACATCTTATTCTCTCTAATTTTGACCATAAAATATTAAGATGAAGGCATTTGTCATGACAATTTAATAAGTGTGAATCTTTAGTTATACTTAGAACGCTACATATTGCATGTAGAATCACACATTGATAATCAATAGAGGTTGGTGACGCACTAGTATCGACTGACCATTACGTTTGTTCCCATGTCTGAAAAACATTGACTGACTGTCCCTTCTGTTGTTTATGTCTAACAGGACAATCCTAATTGTTCTGTTTTCCATTTCAAGAGATTACAGAGTTTTTTTTTCTTCTTTTTTTTTTTTTTAAATTACTCAGCATTGGAAGTCTGATTAGATTTACCCTTGCTTAAGCTTGGAGAAGACTGTGGGGTGAGCAACTTGGAGCTCATCTGCTGTAAGATTACGAGATGGAGCACAGCTGGTGGTAGGAGTACAGGCAGTTTGTACTTTGTTTTGATTTTCACTCATAATTTTGACCAATAAATAATGAGACAAACAAAAATGTCTTATTTCCATCAATTTCCATCACGTTTTCTTCAAGGCTTTCTAATTTTGAGTTTGAGACTAGACTGGAGCTCTTTTAATTAGGTAATCTCGTTGTGCCAGCTTCTTCTGCAATGGTTTAATTGAACCCGACTGGAGAATTAGCTAACGCCACCGGCTGTTTCAAAGAACCAACTCCTACTTTCTCAAAACAGTAGTGGATGCAAACTCACATTAATTAATTGACCAGTTTTCTGGAAATTGGTTTACAATTAGCTCTTCATTTGGATGGAAACCTGACTAATTAAGACCAACTAACTTTTATTGAGCATGTTGTATCCATAGACTGTAAAAAATAATGGACATGCTTCCGGGCCTGAAAAGTGAAGCCAATGCGGGAGTGCCTCAAACTTGCATTTTATCTAATTTAAAGCAGGGGGTGACTCCACTGGTTGCAAAAAGAAGTCTGTTTCTATAGAAGTCTATGGGGAAATGATCCTACTTCTCACTTGATTTTATTACCTAAGTAAAAGTTTTCATAATGAGTTTATTGTTGCTACTTTCAAGTCTTCTTCAATACGGCATGATGTGCATTTAATAAATTATGATCCCATTTATTTTAAAATTGACGATAAAGCAAGGGATGCTTTGGGCATGGCTACACGCTGACCTGTCAATCATGATAGAGGCTTAGCAATGCCAACCATGGCACTGTGTACATTAAAATAGCTGTGAACTTTTTTTTGGGGTGTTGAAAAATTTTCCCCATTTAGCATTTAGCTTAGTGCAGCACCATTGCAACAATAGACAACACTGGCTTAACCATAAACAACAATGGCATGGCAGAAAATCTCACTCAAAACACTTCTCCTGCACTGTCCCCTAGTTGTGAAATGAGATGCCTAATTCGATTTGGTCAACAGAATCCCTTTCTGTCTTCAAAAACTGCTTGAAGCCCTACCTCTTCCAAGATGACCTAACCTAAGATCACCTAACATGCTCTCTTTGTCTCTTATCTCAGAATGCACCAGTTCTCATTTCCTAAGCACTGTCTTGTACCTGTGTCAGGTGAAATTCAAAAAACCGGGCCTGCACTCTCAGTGGCTTCACCTTGATCTATTGCGACAAGAATTGTACCTCATTGATACGTCACTTTGTCAATGAATAATTGTAAATGTGACAGTAAAATGGCCTAGGCAGTACATATCTTGATCCCCAAATTTAAGGGATCGAATTAGAAATGTTTAATTATGCTATGTGTTAATGTTAAAACATGGGCTGATAGAAAATTGGCTAATAGATTGTTTTCTGACTCTTTAAACTCTCAAATATCAATATTAGCCTCAAAAATCAAGTATCAGTTGGGCTCCAAGGGTGAAGGAAATCAGCAGGGAAAGCAGATAACTGAAAGAAAAGGGGGAGGTTATTCCTCCTTCTGTTTGTGTGCCAGAACGCTTGCATGGATTAAAGTTTTAGGATTCCCTCCTGTGATATCTTCTGTTTTCATTGTCTGGGTTAAGCAAATCTCTGAAGTGAGTGAATTTAATTTCCTCTCTCTTTCTGTGTTGCCTCTCATCTCTTACCTCTGTACTATCTGTCTCTTTGCTCTCTTTGTTCTCTCATCTCTTCTTGCTTGCTATATCTTCTCCATCAATTCCTCTGTCTCTCATCACAGGCACCTACAGCCACTCAGCAGCCATTCAACTGAGGGGGAACCCAGGTGGGGAAGACCACCGTGCAGAGGGGCTATTCCTTAGCCGGTCTGGCACTCCCACCCAACAAAATCGTGATCCCCCACAGACTCCACCGCTCCCAGCTGACAAGCAGCTCATGGACCTCGAGCACCGGCAGGGGCAACCCAATTCTGACCCTGTGCCAGGCCCCAACAAGAGGACGATGGAGGGTCTGGAGGGTGCAGAGGTAGTCAGGGTTGGGACGGGTATCAGCAAGGTAGCTGGGCAGGGGAGCGGAGGAGGTGGAAGTGGGGTCTCCAGCTACTACAGGCCCACTCGTAGGGGGTCCCCAAGGCCGAGCACCCACGATCACTTTGACATCAACGAGCACCTCCCCTGGATGATAGTGCTGCTGCTCCTGCTGGTCCTGGTGGTGATCGTCATCTGCAGCGTGAAGCGGAGTTCTCGCGTGCTGAAGAAGGGTCCCATGGACCCTAGCAGCATCATGGAGAAGGCAATTCAGAAGAAACCATCCGTGCCTCCAATGCAGGTCAAAGAGAAGTGGATCTACTACTCCAACGGACAGGGTAAGTCTGCTTTATCTTTGATTTCACCAAGACTGGTTCTAATGTAAGATTGTGGGAGGCTGATTTGGCACATAAATGGGTCACAAGTTAAAGGAAAAACCAACATAAAGTTCCTTCGACCAACACAAGCCTCCAGAACAGCTGCAGTCCTTCTTGGCACACATTCTCAAAATCTCTAGACCTTATCCCCCATCTCTACCTATATCACAGATTCAGTCAGTTGAAGATTGTTTTGTTAATGGAGTGGCCTATGCTGTCATGCTAATTCACTTTATGGTTGATTCAAATATTTCTATCCACAATCATAAGTATACTTAGGACATTACGTTCGATTTGGTTGGAAAGGCAAACTGGTACTCAAAAGCAGACTGACAGTAGTTGGTGAAAGAATGTTTTATTTAAATCTTAATGGAAATTCTTGACTCTGGTGCCTCCTGGGGTAGTATCAAATAAGATACTGCAATGGACTTAACAGCAATTGACTGGTGATATAAGTTATTGTTATAAGTTGTATTTATTACATTTTAAATAAATTATTTAAATTTGACCATATGGCCTTTGCAATAAACATGCCAGTGTCACTGACTGTCATTTTGTGTGCTATTTTTTTTTTTTTTTTTTTTTTTTTTTTTTTAAGTATCAGATAAGGCACCATTAAGGCACTGGCATCGTTTTAAAAGTACTGTTTTTTTGGCACCGGTATTGGGGAAAAAAACGAATGATAACCAACCCTACGAACACTGAGATGATTGAGCTGAAAGCAACACGTAGACAGCGCCAATTTGTATTGAGATTGTCTGATGACATATTCATGTGATTTTGTGGCTTTAATTTGTAAAACAAAATAAAATCGTCCATGTCTAAATTACTATCATGTTACGACACCTGTACACGTTTAAATACTGGATAAACAGCCCCATGCCCTCAATAAAAAAAAATGTGAATCTTAAATGTGTAATATGTCAATAATCAAACCTCCTACAAAGCTCCACTGACGATTACACACAGTATATGACATCATGTTCATAACAATGTCAGTGTGACGTTCTCGGCTCAACATGGCCTACATCTGCAAATAACATAGCAGGTCACGGACTTTTAGTTGCATAATGGATGTCCCAGTTGGGTTAGCTGCGTTAGTTCTTGTCCTGAGCTGCGTAGAACCATCTGTTGATGTGATCGAACCACTGTGGGTATCTGATCCAATCCATTCTGCCCTACAGCAAATGCCGTGGAAGGCAGTGGTTACACAAGGATGTGACCCCGTTGTAGTACCACCCGGCTGTCACTATCCACCCTCAAAACACACACAGGTGTCTCCTTTCTTTCCTCATCTCTCTTGTTTTTCCTCCTTGTTTTTAGTGGCTTCCCACTTCCTTTGCCATTTCTCTGTACCTTTTTATTTTTGCTTATTTTTTCTTTTTTTTTTTTTTTTGTCTTTTTGTTTCTTTCTCTTCTGTTTTACACACTAAGCCTTATTTGTTTATCTCTTCCTACCTCCAGCTTTTTTGCCACCTTTTTTGCCTTTCACTTCATTGTATCACTAGCTCTCTTTACCCTCTTGTGTAATGCTTTCCACCTCATTCCAACTTCTTTGTCTGAAGCTTGTTGTTTAGGTTTTGGATTCCACTTCTCCCTCTATTACTAGTGTTACACCCCCCCCCACACTCCTCTTTAGCTCCCGTCTGTTGACACTGTGGCTATCAACTGGTACAGTAGGCTACATTTTGCCCACACAAGAGCTCTTGATTTCATAATGAAAGAGACCGAAACCCAGGGGACACCTTCGGCCTGAGACACTGTATTATGCACTTTGAAACTGTGTGTGTGTGTGTGTGTGTGTGTGTGTGTGTGTGTGTGTGGGTGTGGGTGCTGTGATAAAGCCCAGCCACCCGCCACCCTCTATCTTCTCCCTCAGTGCCTGACCGCAGAGAACTGGAATAATCTGGTTTCAGCTGCATCAGGGTTGTTGTTCGGTTGGCAAAGGCACATTAGTGGGTCCATTGGGTCTCTTACAGGATGACAAATAGATATATAGACCAAAAGGAAATAAAGAGAGATGTGTGAGATGGTGCAGGAGTGGTGTGTGTATATGTTTGATAGGGAGGGTTGTGGGTTTGACAGGGGGACATGCTGTATTGTAGCGTTGTTGGCTAACCACACTGGGGTTTCCCTGAACCCGTTATTTAGCAGCCCAGATACTTGACAAAGAGAAGTATGGCTATAATAAGTAATTTATGACGCCATAAGAGATAAAGTGCAGGTTTTTACCAACCCATGAACTGTGTCATTCCGCAAAAAAAATCCGCAAGATTAGCGCAAATGCCTAAGCAACTACTTTTCTTACAACTGCACTAATTAAGTCTTATATTAACACCAAATGACTAAATGTGAAAGTGGTCAACCCACAGATCATTATTAATCACTCTCACTCAGACTAATTGATTAATCAATCAATGGAAAAAATATAAATATTAAATAATATAATATAAACTATTTTGCTAATTGATTAATTGTTAAATACATTTTCATGCAAAAATGGTAAAATAGAAAATGCAGTTTCAGCCTCTCAAATATGGAGATTTCCTGATTTTCTCAGTTTTATATTGTTTTAAAATGAATATCTTTGGGTTTTGGACAAAACAAGACATTTACAGACTCCACCTTGGACTGAGAAAAACTGAGATGGAACTTTTTCACCATTTTATAGATGAAAACGATTAATCACTTAATAGAGAAAATAATCTGCAGATTAATCAATAATGAAAACAATCGTTAAAAAGTTGCAGCTCCACTCACAATGCAGGTCCTCTTTAGCTCTACAAAACCTTCTCTCATCTCAATGTTGTTGTTTTTTAAGATTATATTTTGGCATTTTTAGGCCTTTATTATGCAGGACAGCTGAAGAATGACATGTAGCAAAGGGCCACAGGTCAGAGTCGAACCCATGGCCGCTGCAACAAGGACCGAGCCTTTGTACATGGGGCGCATGCTCTACCAGGTGAGCTACCTTGGCGCCCCAGAGTTTTGAGCTAGTAAACATATTAAAGCATTTAGCAGTTGGTTTTATGGATATGTAAACAAGACTAGGTTGAAACCTAGTATATGGCTGGACCGTGTATGGTTTATGTGCTTAGTTGTGGCCAAATTGTTAACCAGATTATCATAGGTAGTGTCTATAATATGAATGGAAAAAAAATATATATGTAGTGGTCCCAGTAATACTTGTTTGTATACTGAAGTAGCATATCATATGACATGGTTAAGTTACATTTAAGACAAATAATGTAGGGCTTTTTTAATTTATTGAATTCAAAAATGTAATCACGTTAAGTGTTATTGTGTAATTAATTCAGTTACATTGTTAAACAGACCAGAAAGTTGACAATTTTGAACATGCCCACAACCTCAAATGTTGGTCTTAATAAGCTCCAGCATTTATTCATGGACCAACTGAAACCGACGCTGTATATTTCCTACTACCTGACAACTTTACTTTTTGTTCCTTCTCAAGTTCCACTGGCATCGTTTCTTCGGGCTACTTTCAGATGGTTCTAATTCAAAGATGATTTTTTTCCTTTCCTCATAATGTGAACTCCTATATCTTATCTGAGTTCCAACTCAACAGTCTGAAGTACCACACCAAGCCAAGGCATGATTTTGATTTTCTGATCAACCTTGTACGGCCAAGAATAGATACCAAAAGCAGTGTAATTTTCTGTAAGGGGATGCAAATAACCAAAGTTATCAAACCATTAATGGTAACCAGTATTTCCACTTCAGATCAAATTTCGTAGGAAATCATCTGAATTGTGTTACAACAGTGTTTCTCACTCCTGGTCCTCACAACTCTGAGCCCTATTGGCTTCTACTCCACACAGAATAGGTAATTTGTCATTGCCTTCCAAAACTCCTTATGCCTGTCAAAGAAAAAGAAGCTGCATGGTAAGGTTAGGGAAAGATCTTGGTTATTGTTAAAAGAAACCAACGTTGACTTTTGGTAGGGGATGGGATGCAAATAGCCTAACACTTTTCTGTCAGAATTGATTCCATTTAAATTTAATCAATACAATACTTTTCTGCGGTCGTTGTTATTGTTGATAAGCTCAAACCCGCTGTTCAAATCCAAAGACAAAGATAATGCTGCTCATGCTTATCAGTTACACTTTCTGGGAAGACTCTGTTGTAGTTCAGGGAATTAAAGGACCCAAATGCAGGGAGAAGCAGGCAGGCAGGAGAAGGTTGAAGTCGAGGATTGATTGATTAAACACAAAAACAAACCAAGGGAGTCCTGTGAGCTTTAGCAGGCAAAAAACAATTCCAAAACAAAGACAAAAAGGTAGAAACCAATAAGGAAACTCCAAGGCATTCTCTTTAAGAAAAATACAAAGCCTTTATTTATGGCTTGGTCATCATAAATCTTAAAATACTCCGACGCGTATCCAAAAAAAACCAAGGGAATCCAAAAACAGGGAGCACAGAAATTGACGAGCGCTGACACTGGGAGATACAAAACACACACAAACTAACCGGGCAAGGACACCAACGGACACAAAACGATCTGACAAGAGACAAGGGAAACACAAGGACTAAATACACTAGGTAACGAGGTAACGAGGGGCAGGTGACACAGTCGGTGAAACGCATTAGGAGGCGGGAAAACACAGGAAGTAAAACTAGACAAGACAAGACAGAAAATGGACTATCAAAATAAAACATGAAACAGAAATATACACAACGAAACATACACAGAACAGGATAACTCCATATGACGGGGAACAGAAATATACAGAACAAATATACAAAATAGGAAACAGCAACAGAAATATACAAACAGTCAACAGAAACTATAAACAAAACAGGAAACACACAAAATTATAATAACAGGCAACAGAAATGTACATAACCACAACAGACTTATACTATTTGGTCCTTTAGGTTGCCCCTATGCGTAACTAATTGTGAAAACATGTCTAGCTAAAACCTATTTCTATGTGACAATCCGTGTTAAAGCCTTTAAGGCATTTAAAGACCGACTTCTAAACTGACCTTTTTGTGTGTGTGTGTGTGTGTGTGTGTGTGTGTGTGTGTGTGTGTGAGAGTGTGTGTGTGTGTGTGTGTGTGATTCTGCGCCCATGTGAATGTATTTACGTGGAGATATATGTATACACATGCAACCCAAATAGCCATTTTACACCGCTATTTACTCTCTGGAACATAAAACAAAACAGCTTCTTAATCCTTTCAAGGTGCGTGGCTGGCTCCCCTTGAAGGTTGTAATACACATTTACTAGAGCAGTTAAAACACTCAGGCAATAAAGGAAAAAAGAAAGGGAAACGACAAAGCACAGATCACACACATACAGTACTTGGCATTTGCTCAGGAAGTAGTGAAAACTGCTACCCCTCCACAGCTGGGAAGAGGGGGCTTTCCAGGGCCACGGGCAAGATTTTTATTGCACAGGATCTGGAAAAACCTATTTGTTAAATCTGAAACATGGGTGCAGCAGTCAAATTTAAATAAAAGGGAATCACAAAAATGTTGTACAAAGGTTAGCTTGGTTGAGATAAAATATGTATCGCGATGCAATTTCTAAACGGCCTAGGGTGTAAACTACTTTTGATTTCACCGGTTTGACTTCAGACGCAACTATACGTCTTCCTAGTTTATTTATTTCAAGAGATTTATTTCTATTTATTTAGTTATTTTGATGTAGGATTTGTTTTAAAATTGTAACGATTAATTTTTATATGATTAATCTGTTGTTTATATAAACAAAAGAATAGTTTTCAGTCATTTGTCTGCACCTCATTCTGTTAAAAAATGGCGGAAACATTTTTTTGTGAATTTTAAAATCGTGAATCTGATCGAATTGTGAGTTGAGTGTATCATTACATCCCTAGCCAGGTGTGCAGAGGTGCAAAGTAGGGAGTCTCAAGCTCTTTTTTTTAACTACTTTTTGTTTGCATAACCCAAGTATAATACCATGAATGCCTTAAAGCTATAGTGTGTTACTTTTTGATATTAATGAACGTTTGTTACATTCAAGCCATTGCCAAATGAATTGCGACAAAGCTAATTAAGACTATCAGCTCCACACAACTCTCTCTGTATTTCCCAGTATATGTATAAAGAGTCCATCATGTTTTTTTTTTTAATCCTCCGTGTCCTCCTTGGTTACTAGCAACTGCGTGGAGGAGGGGTGGAGGTGGTGCGCGATCACGGAAGGCTTGTATCATGTGGATGCGCCAACAGTTTTGTTGTCATTACTTAGAATTCCTCATGAGGCAGATAGAAACTACGCATTATAGCTTTAAGGGAGAGACTGACCTAATCCCCATTTATTCATTGTGTCAAGACCACAAAAGACACACAAAAACAGAGTTGTTGGAGAGAGATTGAGAAGCCAATAAGATGCAGCCAAGACAAAGCTATGACCGCAAGCTTTTTGCACCGCCTTCAAACGTGGCTTTTTGGAACAGATATAAACCGATTTGCTTGAAGCATAACGAAGAATTATGGACCACATGTTTGACAAGCTATCACAGTGAACATTTTACAGTTTCAAAAATACTTTTTGTGGCTTGGTAATGCAATTGCAAGCAACAATTGTTTTGACAGCCGTTGTTAGTGTGTTCATGGACACTGGGAAATCAGAAATTTGAGAATCGTCTGCCACGCATTACTAGCCATGAAAATAAATATTAACCTGAAAGTTAAACAGTAAGTAAAGGTGGACATGATTGGAATTTGGTTTTGTTTTTGTTTTCAAAAACTAGCTTGTTTATTAATTATGTAGGTTTTAAAATGTCTCCAAGTTGATTTCTTTTCACACCTTTAGTGAAATGAAAAAAACAACCATTGGCAGTCATAAAGGTACATCAATCCAAGACCTTATGGTATACTTTGGAAAATTTTCATCAGTAATGTATAGTATGCAGTTTGTAGATACTGGTCATAAACATGGAAAACCCATAACATCACAGAACATCAGATAGAGGCAGGTTGGCCTTGTTGTGGTCACCAGGCACATTATTTACAACATATATTTCCAAAGTCAGATGCAAATTGCAGAGGAAAACATGAAGGAAAACAACATTCTACCTGCCCACCATCCTCCCTCGTTAAACATCCACACCGCTAATAATGCCAAGTTCCACAACCAAGCCCAGCAGGGAGCCACGTGTTAGAATATACTGCGCTGTGCAGTACCAGGGTGGGCCGAGGTAGCCTGCTCATTGTTCAGCCTGGGTTTGATTGTGAAGAGCACAGTTTGGGGGGGGGGGGGTGCTCCCGCAAAGCATACAAACATACATTTCACCAATTTAACATTATGTGTTCCGACATTGGAATGAACGCGAGCGGACTATATGATGTGATTAACAGAATGGTATTTGAAAAGATGCTTCACATCATATTGCACACAATAACAGGAGGTTGGAGTGAGACAGACCACTTGTTGGATCCACTGGTTTTTCCCCTCACTTAACCATTTTTCATTTCAGTGTTTAATTTGAAACATTAAAACCTCATTGTTGCTTAAAACAGAATCCAGAGTTTCTCAGAAAATGTAGCGTTACTAAAAGGTTCTAATATGGCTATTTGTAATTAGTGTTTCATCCCCTATCCCACAATCACATTTTCCCATTTATATGATGTGTTGGACACTTATGCTAGGGCACCCGTAAGCCACAGCTGTTGCTTTGAACAAAATACCTGCCAGCTCTGTGAAATTAGATGCCTTGCTTGTTCAGAATGCTTTGTCATTGTAGTGAGGGCTACAAGGTTGCTAAACTGATCCAAAATCCCACACAGTATTGTTTCAAACTGCTAAATTTGTCTGCTAAAATGTTTTTCTGATTGAATGTTTACATTCTTTATCGTGTGGCTTTACCAGCGAAGTTTGCCACTACAGTAAAGGAGTTATTGGGGACACAAGTGAGGGTAATATGGAAAAAGCACTAATGCTGACAACTGTTGTGGTGAAGGCGAAGCATTCAATTTACCAGTCATTCTACAGTACATTCCAAACCTCACCTGTGGTCATGATAGTATGGTAATGACCGAAAAAAAATGCCATTGTGGAAGCAAGCGACTGAAATGTGTTTGTTTTGCAGGGTTACTGGGCCTAAGAGACCCTTTGACATAGGGCAAGGAGCTCAGACATCTGGTGTCAGTACAATCGGTGCTCTTTTTGTGTCATAAGAAGCCACTTGAAGTGGTTTTCTGGCATCTGCTTAGAATGCCTTGTTGAGGCATTCCTTTGAGATTTTTTGGGCACATCAAATTGGAAGGAGACACCGGTGCAGACCCAGAACACATTGGAGGGATTACATATCCCATCTAGGAACACCTCTGGACCTCCCACGAAGAATTGTCTAGGAAGAAGCTTGCCCAAGCTACCTGACTTAGACTGCTGCCACCTTGATAAACAGTTGTAAATGGATGGGTGGATGGATGCCCGGATACCAGGGGATTTCCCAATGCAACCAAAGTCACGTATAGGAAACACACAAAAGCACCACTAGAGCCGTATGTTAGGATGCCCCTTGGATGCCTCTTCAGGGAGATTCTTCAGGCACGTCCAGCTGGGAGGACCCAAGGGCAGACCCAGAAGATGCTGGAGGGATTACATATCACATCTGCCCCGGGGATGGGAGATGGAGAGAGGGATATGAAGGCTGTGGCTGTGGGAGATGCCTGGGCAGCCTTACTTAGCCTTCTGCCACTGCATCTTGCACCTGGATAAGCAATGGTAGATGGATGTATGGCCACCTAATTAAACCCCCAACTTTACACCTGGGTGTTTTCCTTTACAACCAAAGTTGTTTATTGCTGGAAACAAAGGAGGTCCACTAGAGCAGTTGTTGCTGAGATATAAAGAATAGTTTTACTAGTATAATAGCATGTGAGATCCACACTGTCTGGCAGTATCTACTTACCTGCTTATTCCGCTTTGCTCTGATGTTTTGGACACCAGTTAGCCATTGGTCATTATGAGGATAAAGGAGAGGTGAATGTGATACTGCTTATATAGGAGAAATGCTTTGTTGTTGGGGTGCTAGCGATCAATGACCTGAGGTGGACAGGTGGGCTGCTGCTGATAAGCCAAACAGGGAGTTCAGTATTGCAGTTGGGAGTAGGGTGGACTGTTTTCCTTGGTTTTGGAGAGATTTGTGTAATAGAGTCATACTGTAATAGTTCTGTGGAGAAAGAGGATCCGCAGTGACTCTCTGCTTTATCATAAACTCTAAACATATCCATTTTTACTGACATGCTGTTAAATTGATCCTCCATGTAATCAGGTCACTGCAATAGAGATGTAGAGATAGACAACAACAGAGAGTACTTTTTAAATCAACAAAGACAATACCCAAGACTCCGCTTGTTCCATGTGTATTGAGAGGCTGAGAGACAGACACAGGGATCCATTGTGTGCAGTTTTGAGGATCTTAATGAAGTGCCACCGGTTTCCTTAAAGGATGGTTTGCTTCCTCACTGTTGCTCTTTACTGAAACTACAATTAGCTCCATTCTCACCACACTCTGGCTGTGCTTTGGAGAACTCTGCCTCTGTCCTGTCTAGGGCTGGGTATTGTTCAAAAATCTTCGATACCGGTACTGATACCAATACCGTGATTTTGTTACCAGTTCCTTAAAGATTCTTTTTTCTATACCAATTTTTAAAAAGAAAAGAAATGACAACATTACACATTACGGCACAACTCTTTTTATTTCCTCCTACTACGTGGCCCCGTTTCTGTGCGTAACGTAGTGTTTTTCCTGCGTGTCTCTACGACGTGTAACGTGAGACAGCCAATCACAAACATTATTAGATCTTGGTAGAAGCATGCTGCATGCTTATTGGCTCACTGACACTGGTGAGATTTACTCCTTAGGTACTGAAATTGGGTATTGAATGACGAGTCATTTTTCAATACTCAATAATATAGAGTCAATTCGGTCGGTGGCTAAAAAGTATCAAATTCGGTACCCAGCCCTAGTCCTGTCCCCCTTTACCACACTACTATATTTTATTCCACTATTTAGCTATATATTTTACAAAAAGAAAATGTCTAAAACCTAAAGACTTTCACTGTGATGTGAAAACGAGAAGAGCAGAAAACCATGAATTTCTTGAAGATGGAACCAGCAAATTTTGGGCATTTTTGTCACGCTAGTGTTGGTCGGTCAGGTGGTTTGTCCACCAATTTGGTCCAGACTGAAACCTCTTCTACAAATACATTGGATGGATTGCCTTGACACTGCCATTGCCATTGCCAAAGACATTCATAATACTCAGAGGATGAATTGATATTAGGGGTGTGACGAGATCTCGTTGTACGAGATCTCGCGAGATTAAAACGTGACGAGATTTCTCGTTGAGGTGAAACGTTGTCTCGTGAGGCGATGTGATGTCAGCGTGATGGAGCGTGAAATTAAACGCAATATGTAAACATTATAAGAAAAAAAATGCCGTACTACTAACTAGTAGTTAGTAGAGAGCTGTGGTGGTGCTGTAAGTGTTTTTGCATAGTGCTCGTGTTAGCCGAGGTATACAGCATTTTTTTCCTACAATGTTTACATATTGTGTTCGTCTTGTCTGTCACTCTTTCAATGTTTATTATTTCCGCAGGAAAACAAAAATGTTGCCACACAAATGATTTAAAAGTGGCAGGGGGATCTTCAATAGTAATTCCACACTCCATCACGATGACATCACATCGCCTCACGAGACAACTTTTCACCTCGACGAGAAATCTCGTCTTGTTCTCGTGAACAAAATCTCGTGATGTGTCTCGTCTCGTGGACTAAGCGTCTCGTCACACCCCTAATTGATATGACTTCTGTGATCCCCTGACTTTTTCACTAATGTTACCATGATGTTTACATTTCTATTTGTCCAGTACTTAGGTTTATGACCAAACACCTTTTAAAATGAATGGCATTCCCATTAGCTTCAGCTGTGCTTTGTGTTTAGTGCCAATTAGCAAAGGTTAGCATGGTAGCATGCAAAACTAAGATGGCAGTTATAGTAAACATAGAATTTGAAACATTAAAATGTTAACATTTTTGCTGCTTGCATCGTTAGCTTAACGGAGCTGCTTCTGTGGATGTATTCTTGTTGCTTGATAAATTACTTGAACAATGTTGATTTAACTTTCTGTTGATTGACTCAACATTTCAACTAGGGCTGGTCCAAATACCATTTTTTGAGCTTCAAAGCTTCGGTAGTAATGAGCATCGAATATTTGAAGCTTCGGAACATATTATTATCTCTAATAAAGGCAGGAATCTCTATGTGTCTGTCTGTTTGTTTGCATTTTGATTATTTTGAGAACCTTTCATCCAAACGACTTCACAAGGGAGTGCAGTGTCGTATTTGGTGCAATATAGATAGACAGGCCAGACGCATTTAGAATTAATAAACTTTTAACCTCTCAAGGATCACCGTCCCGTCAACGGGACACTTTGTGACTGGGGGCGTCGCTGTAACCTTGATAAAACTCACACTCATGAGCGTTTTTATAACTTTAAAGCATTAAATCTTTAAAATATAAAGCCATGTACACAACTGTTAGAAAGTAACAGAAAATAAAACAATTCAGCCGTAATCTGCGCAGCCGAGAGTGCATGCATACCGGTTTTTGTTGTCCTTTCAGCAACAAAGTGGTACAAAGTGGACCAAAACTTGATTTTCATAAATCCCCAAGAGTCCAAGGAAATGTAATATCCAAGCTTTATATTCCAAAACGATCTCTTCGCCTCAAAATGTTGAAGTTTCTGGCCGAATCACAACGGAAAAACGCGAAACAGTTTTCCATTTCCGCACTTGTTATCGCCGCCAGCTTCTCTGCCCAGCTTGCTAAATGCTCGAAGTGGGCGTCATCGTGTACCGACAGTATCTTCTTCTTCTTCTTCTTCTTTCTAGTTTATTGGCGGTTGGCAAATCAACTTAAATGTGCATTACTGCCACCAACTGGACTGGAGTGTGAACGAGAGATAAATGCAGAAAATAAATAAACCAAAATAAAAAATAAATAAAAAAACGAATATTCGAATGTCAAAGTTTAAAATCGAATACCAACCCACGAACGAATATTCGAATATTCGAATATTCGGGTCCAGCCCTAATTTCAACACTAACTTAAGACAAAATCATACTAGATAACAAACATTTCTACTCTGTATAGCTAGCTTAACCTTAGTTCTTTTCAAAGAAGTGTAAAGAGCATTGAATTACTAAACGTATTGGGATTCTGAATAACTGTTGATCTGTTTCACTTATACTTTCTTTTGAGTATTAACCTCCATTTCTTATTGTTTTCAATAGGAAGCACTTTTGATAGTTACTTTATATATAGTGTCACAACAGAAGTCATTATCACCTGTGCTGCCAAATAGGAAGACTCTTTTTCAACACAAGTCTAGATGGGATACAACACTTTTTTGGTACACAACAAATGTTAACAAAAAACATTGTCTCATGACGTGTTGTAAAATATGCAAACCTGACACTTGTTGTCCATGTGCATCTTCAGGATAGCTCACAGTTTGTCCCGTCCAGGCAGCTGTATCACTCCTTTTCTGACGGTTTGACAAAACATGTTAGTTTGGATAAATTCAAATAAGGCAAGAACATGTGCACACACTCTAATACACACAAATAAACCCACTCCATCCTACTACTACCCCATGTGTAACACATAATCCCATCCGCAGGCTGACATACTGAATCAGCACGAGACTTATATAGGTCATTTAAATGTGGTCAGCTAGCAGTGGCAGTTAGGCATGCAGAGCAGGGGGATTTCTACTCTGTCGCTGTGTGTTAAGGCAAGCAAAGTGGATAAGAGCCGCCTTCTGGGCCGGCACGCGAGGTCCTCTGAGTCCCTCCAGGATACACACATGTTTATTAATCTTTAGGAGGAGTAGGGGATTATGTGTGTGTGTGTGTCTTGTGTGTCTTGTGTGTGTTGTGTGTGTTGTGCGTGTGGACACTTTGCAAAATAAGGTCGAAGGAAGTCCGTTTTCACTTCAGGGACAGTGTAAGATTGGGGGCTCTGGTTTTTGTGTTTATTTAAATTGAGGGTAATGGTTATGTTATAAGTTGGGTTCAGGTTTAAAATAAGAATTAGATTTAGGTAAAGATTGAGGTTAACCATGTAGTGATTAGGGTTTATGCAATGGTTGGGAAGAGGAGAATGAGTGCAGAGGTGTAGTGTGTGTGTGTGTGTGGCATGTGAGGGTGTCTGTGTAAGCATGTCTGCAGGCTTCACATGTCTATTCGTCCTTCCCTCTCGGCTTGTGTGTGTGCTTGCATTTCTTTGTGTGTATATTTATGTACACATGAGTGTGTAGTTGTGTCTGTCGAGCCATGAATTACTACCACTGGCTTACACCCATTTAATCTCTCTGAATCATCCTGGATTTAGGCATGTTTGCAAAACACTAGAATAATAGCTTGCCTCTTGCACATGTAGGCAGTGGTAGCATTATAAAATGCAGAATGCAATGGCACAACAGCTGCTAGCAATCGACAAGAAGTTCAGCAACGGCTGTAAATCTTTATCCATGTTGAATTAAAGCTTTAGTGCGTAACTTTTTTATATTAATTAACGTCAACGTTACATTCAAGCCACTGCCAAATGAGTTGCTACAAAGCTAATTAAGAGTTTCAGCCCCACAAACTCTCTGTATTTCTCAGTATGGCTATGTTCAGAAGATTGTGTTGTCCGGTGACTTTCGCACGCAGAAAATCGAGTGAAGACAATTACCTCTTCTGAAGAGTCCATCATGTTTTGTTTTTAATCCTCTGTGTCCTCCTTGGTTACTAGCAACTGCATGGAGGAGGGGTGGGGGTGGTGTGTGGTCACGGAAGGCTTGTATCATGTGGACGCGCCGGCAGTTTTGTTGTCATTACTTAGAATTTCTCATGGGGGAGACAGAAACTACGCACTATAGCTTTAAACACAGGTAGTCAAGGCTGATGTTTGTTTTCTTCCATACAGTAGTAAGGGGCACACGCACACCTAAGGATTATTTTATGTTGAGAGCTTTGTTCCAATACTTGCATTGCATTCGTATTGCCAAATAGGACACCACCCTTTTATTGAATTTTTTAGAAAAATTAAATATTTTGATCCACCCAAGTATACATTAAGTAGTTCAGTATACATGGCACTTATATATATATATATATATATATATATATATATATATATATATATATATATATATATATATATATATATATATATATATATATATATATATATATATATGTATGTATGTATGTATGTATGTATGTATGTATGTATGTATGTATGTATATATATATATATATATATATATATATATATATATATATATATATATATATATATATATATATATATATATATATGTATATATATATACATACATATATATATATATATATATATATATGTATGTATAATATATATACATACATATATATATATATATATATATATATATATATATATATATATATATATATATATATATATATATATATATATATATATATATATATATATATATATATATACACAGTATATATATATATATATATATAGTGGTAGAGCGGTTGCCTGCCAATCGGAAGGTTGGTGGTTCGATCCCTGGCCCTGCAGTCCCATGTTGAAGTGTCCTTGGGCAAGACACTGAACCCCGAGTTGCCCCCGATGCTGCGCATCGGAGTGTAAATGTGTGTGACTGATTATCTGATGAGCAGGTGGCACCTTGTACGGCAGCCTAGACCACAGTGTATGAATGTGTGTGAATGGTGAATGGTTCCTGTACAATGTTAAAGTGCTTTGAGTAGTCATTGAGACTAGAAAAGCGCTATATAACAACAGTCCATTTACATTTACATATATATATATATATATATATAGTTGTCCTCTGATAGTCAGCCAAAAGACTAAAGACAAAATGATTCAAGAGCAAAATGCAGTCTTCCCTGGTGCCCATTTTTTATTATTACTTCACTTATACTTAACTGGTACTGCATGAGCACCAGATAACTAACTAGTGTTGACAGGTCCAGTATTTGTTTCTACGTGTTTGTAAGTCAATGTGACCTCTCTTTTTACAAGCCCTGGTTTTCCTTGAAAGACAGTGGTGTGAACTTAAAATACCAAATATGAAATGTAACCAAAAAGGAAACCTGCTAATAAATTATACTGTAGCACTGGGAATGGTGAGCTCTCCTTTGTCTAAATTCAGTTTTAGGTTGGATCGATTCACTACTGTGATCGATTAGAACAAGATCCAACCTGACATGATTGGTGTAGTCACAAAAGCTTTTGAGAATCAGATCCTTCTCTTTTCAGAGCAGCAGTGGCTCAACAGTTGTCTGTCTTCAAGATGAATGACTCTGACTGCCATGCTGCCTCTGCATCACCCTGTGTATGTATGTGAGTGGAATCTTTGAGCTCCTTGAGTGCCAGTGGTCTCATGACTTAGCTGGACAACCTGATAGGGAAAGCATTATGTCGTGCTGTCTACATAGAATTCTCCTGTGAAGGACTTGATCCTCTTTGAAGAGGTATTGTCCTTCATTGTACCTCCTTTAGTCTATATCCTTGACGTTCCACTTGCATGGTAAATTGAGACAGCTAGCTAGACTATCTGATCAATCTTGGGTTTTCTCTCGCACAACCATTTTACAGCGGCTCTGTGCAGAGCTTAGCGCCACCCATGACGATTGTGATTGGTTTAAAGAAAAGCCAATAAACCAGGGCACGTTTTTCTCCCATCCCAGAATGCTGTGTTGAGTAGCCAGACCCTCCTCTGCTCCGCAGCGTGTGGAGGGTCTGGCAAAGCGAGACTATACCTCTTTTAACAAGATTATTGTAATGCTGAATTTCCACTGCATTCTACGGCTCGGCTCGACTCACTTTTGGTACCAGGTACCGATTTCAATTTCGTTTACCACTGCAGTTTCCCCCTCAATGTAGGTGGGATTCTTAGCTGATCGTCATGGCGAAGCAGTGCGAGACCGCCGTGACATCATCTTCAACGCGACACAAACACAGTGTTCTCGCACTGAGTCCTTTCATCGGCAACCTAACGGTGCAATGTCTGTGGGCTGCCATCTAGATTGAGTAAATAAAAACATTGTGGTCGCTATTGATGGTCGCTTGGCTATTTAAAAATGGCGGGGTTGTGCAGAATGTCCTCTGTTGCGCGATTCTCTCTGACCAATCAGTGGTCTGCAGTGTTTTAACTCCACTTTTAATATAGACTCAGCTCACTTGGAACCTTAACGGAGGTGATACCAAAAAAAGTACAAGGTACCATGTACTATCCACAACTTTTGTCAATGGATAAACCAAAAAAGGACTGTACTAAGCGAGTCAAGTTGAGCTGTGCCATGCAGTGGAAATGCAACATAAGAGTCTACAGCCATATTTCAGCTCTCTGTAGTATATTTAGGACCACCCTCACTTATTAGAACCTTATTATGGCAGTAAATTAAAATCATGAGTACAAGTAGAATTTATTCTGAAGGGGGGGTGGCCTCTAGCCTCACCCAGTAAGAGTGTTCACCCCATGTTGGCTGAGTCCTGCAGCGGCGCAGGTTCGATTCTGACCTGCTACCCTTTGCGGTGTGTCGCTCCCATCTTTCTCCCCCTTTCACGTCTATCCACTGTCACTCTATAATAAAGGGAAAAGCCCCCAAAAAATCTTAAAAGGAAAAGTCAGGGGATCACCGAATTCAAAAGGGTTCACCCTCTGGTGACCATGGATATATGTACCACATTTCATGGTATATGTATATTGTTAACATCTTGACTTTAGTCTCTTGTATAGGTTAAGCTCAACTATTACCAAGATGTAACTCCATGGACTCTTTTGTTTAGTCCTTCAAACTTGGCCTATGTGTTTACAGTGTACAAGCAGAGATGACAATCAAGTGATGTCTTTTGAGTAATTATCTCAAACTTCTCAAAGCTTCTTCAGGGCTACAGAAGACATTATACAACGGTTTCACAGGCTGAGTATTACTTCTCCACCTGGAAACTTGACTTTGACATGTAAAATCTTTCCCTTTTTAAAGCATGTTAAACTGGCTAGCTTGGCTAGGGAACAGGCTGGTGCCTTGTCATTGAATGAGGCCCATCAAATCTTCCAGTTCTGGCCTACAGTTGACAGATATGTAAATTATACTTTTCAAGCGGCAAAAGAAAGCCAACAAAATGCAGTACTATCAATGTTCTGTATAACAACTTCTAATGTCACATTTAGGGTTGCTTGAGGCCCGACTAACTCTGAGATGTTAGTCACAACTGTGTTCATAATAAACAGACCAAGTTACACACAAAGGGTGACACACTAGTTGCACAAGCTGAAACCTTATAATTCCAGACACACACTCATACAGACACCATATAGAAGTTATGGTGTCAGTGTAATTGACAGAACAAGAACAATGGTTTTATTGTGTGGCACATAGCATGAGGGCTTCATTAGTCAGAAATGAGGCAATTGCTTGCTGCTGCATCCTGTTAGCTAGCACAGCCACTGGCCTACATTACTCAATTAAGAGGAAATCCAGCAATCATCTGAGTCTCAGCTTTTTTCTTTGTTTTTTGTATAACAACACAAATGATCACAAGGAGGGCTGGGTATCGCCAATGATTTCCCGAATCGATTCGACTAGGTTTACAGTTTCGACTTGATATCAATTAGGTAGGACTTTCGCCGACAAAAGGTGACTGTCCTACGACGACGACAGTTACGTTTAGGCACTAAAACGTTTACTTCAGATTTAAAAAAAAGATTGTGGTTTAGGTAAAAACACCAGTCTCTTTGAGTTTAGTTTTATGCTTTCCTGTTAACTTCTCCTAGCCCGTCACATGATGCCCTTAAACATCCATGGTGAAAAAGGCATGTATTAAAAAATCGATTTCGGGATTTTATTAATGGATATCAGATCGATTTCAATTGGAAAATTATTTGAACACAACCCTAATCACAAGCCCTCTTCTTTCAAATTTAAGTGTGGGTTCTCTAACTTTTCTTTTTCTTCCCCTGCTCAGGAGTGGATATCCTGAAGCTGGTGGCGGCCCATGTGGGCACCCAGTGGATAGACATCTATCAGTCGCTGGCCAACGCCACGGAGAGGGAGGTGGCTGCCTTCTCTAATGGCTACTCGTCAGAACACGAGCGAGCATACGCCGCGCTGCAGCACTGGACCATCCGGGACAGCGACGCCAACCTGGCCAAGTTGATCAACGCCCTGCACCGACAGCGCCGCATCGACGTGGTGGAGAAGATCCGCCGTGTCATGGAGGACAACCCACAGGTAGGATGGTGTGGGCGAGACATTCAACTCCTGATATGATCATGTTTTGAACCAGGTTTATTTAGAATGTAGCAGGAAAATACTTCAGACCTCTTCAGCTCTGTCGACATCACTGGCACACGCTGTAGTACACACTGTTCTTTGCATCTCTCTCCCACTGAAATCTAATCTGTGAGGAAAGCTGTCTGGTGTGTCCCATTGGAGCCGGTCCCTGTGGTTTAGCTGCATTCCTCACATTAAAGCAACAGTTCACGTTGGGAGAATGATTTGATGTTAAAGTATTACTTACACTCACTGTTGCAGCCTCTCTCTGCATGCTACAGAATTTTGGAAAAAATTTTTGGGAATAAGTGAGTTAGTGAGGGAGGAAGTGGTGTGACTTTTTGTATGAGGCGATTTCAGGATTTCTTTTAAGTAGGGTGGCACAGAGGGGACCAATAGTCAGTCTGATTTTCTATGCTGAATATAGCATAGAAAATCTGCTTAGAAATATAGGAAATATTGGATAGGATAGAACAACACAATTTAATTCCGCTAAATAAAACATCACATTCTTTATTAGTTTAATTTGTTTTCATTTTCAATAAATTGTATATTAGAATTTATACCATGGTCTGGGTAAATACTCGATTCTGATTGGCTGCAGAGTGTCCATAAAAAAGTGTTATGGGAGTTCCATTGAAACTGACAGTTTACTGTTCTAAATGAAAGCCCTACTTTAAAACATTAGCAGCATTAACCCTTACACAATACACATTTTCTATAAGCTCAGTCTGCCACATTTTTTTTAAAAACAATCCCAGTGCTGGTTCAATGGCATCAAAATTTTGGATAGTCTTCATGGAAACATTAATTGGTCATGTGACAAGGGCTGGGAAAATTGGCCAGTGACAGTACTCTGATCCAATGGAAATTACAATTGTCAGATTGACAGCACTCTAGCCCAATGAAATGGGGTGTGGGGGGAATCCTATTTCAGGTAGTGCCCCCCTTCTATGAATATATATTGTGATGTAGAACATTTTCTGGAAAATCAGGAATGTTTTTTTTTGGCTAGTCCACCAAATCAAATATCTGACAAATCAAGGTACTTCATTGCATTGATGCCAAAATATGAAAATTGAATGCTACAACTTCATTCATTCAGCCTGACATTGTCAGTCAAGTTAAAAATTCTCACATTGATCGAAGAGAGATAGCGTCACATGTGATGTCATTGATACTGTTTGCTTCCCATTAATCGTTTAAATTCATATCAAGGAAAGGCAGTGTTCACCTGTTTTGAATGTTGTATTCTGACGTAATATTTTTACAACTAAGAGCCTCGAGAGCCCGATAAACGCCCACATAAGACGTTTGTTCAAGCAGCAATTAATTTACTTTTATAGTGATGGCGCCCTCTAGTGGCCGCACACACACACACACACACACACACACACACACACACACACACACACACACACACACACACACAGAGAAAACCTTATATAGAGCAAACATGGGACACCCAGAACCCTTCATCACCATTCACTTTCCTCCTTCTTATTCTTTCCAGTGATTTGTGTCAAATACGTGCCCTTGACTGCACTCTCAGCGGTCAGCGTTGCACAGTTACAGCCTTGTTCTGGTTTTAAAGACACACCCGTCGTCTCAGTGTCTCAGCTCCTTAGTCATCTATTGTAATTTGGCCTTTCATCACAGCTTAATAATGAGCAGATCATCTCCGGCTATAGTTTTCTGTCGGTCTTACTGGATCGATCGCGGATAAGATAGCAGATAATGAAATTGTTTGGTAAGAGATAGGCATGGTGATTATGGAGACTTCAGTGTGTTAAAGGGACCACAGGAAGTTGGAGCAGTTCTGTTTGAACAATGTAAGGATGGTATTCATCCTTAACCTGATTGAAGACGGATACACTTTATGGCCAGAAGTATGTGGACAGCCTCGTTCACACCATTTTGTGTACTTGGGGTTTGAGGCAGCCGTGACAGCAGCATTGGTATTGTTTTCATGTTTGTGCGTGTGAGCGTGTGTGCGTGCATGCGTGCGTTCATGTGTATCTCATCATGGCAAAACGTGGCGATGGTGACACATTCGGTAGTGGGAACTACCACAGAGGCGGTTTTGAACACTTAGCCAGATGTTTATATGTTTGTCTATTGGTCTGTCTGTGGAGAGATGTTGTCAGCGATAGCGTCACTCCCGGTGCAGGATGCAATCACAAAACTTTGCAGGTGTTGTAGTCGAGATCAAAATGAAGGCAGAGTTCCAAGATGGGTGCCCGAACTGAATACAGCATTCGAGGTAAAGCCCCGTTCATTCTTATGGGAGAAGCTCAGAAGCGCACGAGGCCATCATGAAGTCAAAAAATACCCTGATGATCAGAACTGCTTCTGCACTGTGCGGCCTAAAGGGCGGGTGCACTAGAGACCTCTGCAGGCCGAGCCGGCTACTTCCGGTGTAGTGCTCCACTAACTTGAATGGAGATTAAAGGATTTAATCACGCGGCTCTTCTAGACTTTCCAAATCTTATCTGACCGAATGGATCAAATTCAGATAGTAAAACTAGTCTTTCGCAGGGGTTGTGACGCTCAAAAAAATGTATTCACTGATTTACAAGCGTGTCTTTCGCCATGTACGTCTATGGAACAAGTATTTTTGGGCCAGAGGGCATCATGTGACAGCCGAGGAGTTGCATTCTACCGTTTTGCCGCTATGTTCAATTTGCTTCAAAGACCAGCGCACTTCCTGGGGGCCTGGATGGGTGGGGTTCGAGCAAGGGCGCAAAAAGCCAAAATGCCTCATAAATGACGTTCAAGTACAGACTGCAGTATCGACTGCACCGTTACCAATCTAAGACCTGTCCTTGGTACCGTCCCTTAGGGGTGGGAATCACCAGAGGCCTCACAGTACGCTATCATCCCAATACTTATGCCACAATACGATATTATTGCGATTTTTAAAACCTATTGTAATATTCAGCAATATATTGGAATGTATTACCATTTTTCCAACTTCAAATGTTTCCCAATTTCAAATGATGTCCTCAAAAGGAAACTTTGTCAACATCTGTTTTATCTTATAAAGAGACATTTCTCAGTTTGCTCACCTCACTGCAAAATGAGATTGTCAAGCAGACAAACAGACCAACACATTTATAATAAAAGATGGAAACTTGGCGTCTGTGTATCGATACCGTATTGCCACGGAAAATATCGCGATGCTATGCTGTCTAGATTTTTTCCCCCACCCCTACCATCCCTGTTTGTAGATCCAAGTCCCATTTCTGAATATGTACCTCGGTCTGATCTACATTGTTAGTGTTCTTTTCAACATGCATTTTATGTACAATTTATGAACAAAATGGACTGTATTTATGTAGCGCTTTTATAGTCTTACGCACTACTCAAAACACTTTTAAATATGAATGTAAATACAATGAATATACAAACATTCTCACACCATTGGCACAGCATCGGGACCAATTTGGGAATCCGTGTCAAGGACACTTGGACAGGGATGGAACCACCAACCTTCCTATTGGTAGGCAACCGCTCTACCACCTGAGCCACAGCTGCCCAGATGTGGTTTGTTTGTTATGAGGATGGCTACTGAGTGATGAAAAAAAAAATTAGGGGAGAGAATCATGGTAGGGAGGATAATAAGTAACAATAGTAATACAGTGATGAAAACGGAGGATGTGGGTGATGCTAAAACTTGTGAGGTTGTAAATTGAACATGTAAGGCCCCTGGACAGCATGCTGGGGAGGGGGTGGGGGGTGAAACATAGGGGTAGAGGTGTAATCACAAATGGATTTTAATTTTTTCCGGACACGGGCGTTGGGCACATCGAAGGTAATTGATCCACCGCTTAATTCGCCATCCATTCATAAATAATTGATGTGAATTATTATTTTTTTTGTTTCTTATATTTTTTTCTGTTCTTTTTGATATTTTTATTGTCAAAATTAAGAGGTTTCAGACCTTCCCCCCGCTGGCGGAGGGAAGCTACAGTACATTACAGGCAGAATGGTGAAACCACGGCTATCATTACAGACAGGAAGGCAGACAAACAAAAAGAAAATTGAGTGAAAAAGAGAAAAAAGAAAGTGTATGAAACTTTAAAAAGGCAAGGTTCATTGAATGTACACTTATGGGAAGCATGTCAATACGTCGGTTACAAAACAGCAATATATGACATTGATGTTTGAACACAGTAGAAAAAAACACATTCACTATATCGATGGTATTCCCATCGGAACAACTGAGTGTCAGCTGTCTGATGCATGTTTCTATTTTTATCTCTGTTGCTGCATGCGAGTCGAAAACCAGACAGAGTGATGGGTGTTACTCCCTTTCTCTTCACTCTTATGTAGATACAGATACAAAACACTGCTATACAAAGCACTGCTGTAGTGTGTGTGTGTGTGTGTGTGTGTGGGTGTGTGTTTGTGTGTGTGTGTGTGAGACCATAAGTCATATTTTGCACTTAGAAAGGAACACAATATATTGTGAATAATTGACAGGAATTTGATTAATCTTATTTTCTATCTACAATTAACACCGTGACTCGAGATTATTGAAAAAAAAACAAACATGCATGCTTTATTCATTTATTAAATTCATGTTTAATAGTTTCTCTGCCTGCTTGCTTTTCTGGCCCGGGCATCTTTATGTACAGACAAGTGATTAAAGAGCAGCCATGCTGTTTCATTTCGATAATTCTCCTGAGTGTGGCTAATGAATGCATCATGTTAGAGACTGCAGCAGACAGAGCTAGGGCGGAGGGAAAAAATAATGAATTAGCGAAGGGGAAAGATGGTGATTTTTTTGCTGTTCTGTCTTTTTTGTTAGTCAACACAAAGCAGAGTCACGTTCATCTGTGCACGTCCTTCAGGAAATTTGATTCGCGGGGGTATTTTGGCGACGGTAATGTAATTAGGGTTGTAAGTTAGCAGTATACTTAATTAATCCTGACCCACGGTGAGTCTGATGAAAACTGCTGTGTCTGCCTCGCATTGCACGGCGCTGTAAAGGAATGATCTCCAAGATTACGTTATGTTCTGCCTCTGTTTATAAGTGAATGTAGGCCACAGCTCACAACAACTTATTACTATATAGTGTCTGGCTTATATCCAGCAATCATGTAGCTAAGCAGGAAAAGAGTAAGCCCCCAGTAACTAGGGAGTGGAACTTCTTCCTATATTAGAAATTCTTTGGACACACATACATACATACAGATACGTCTCGCTTTGTTATATACAGTAGATGTTTACATTTGAAAACTATCAGAATCAGCAGGAGGTTAGCAACAGGAGACTGGCAAGTTGATTTACCTATCCTGATGTTGGACTCATAGCCACATGCTATCACCGTCCAACATCAACCACATATAGTATTATGTGTAAAGTCACTGTTTTGGCAAGGAGTGGAGGGGTTTGACAAGAGGGGCAAGTAGAGCATGTCTTCTAGGCCCACTGCCCACTCTGAAGCCTGGCATCACCACGCAGCTAGGGTGCATTAATGTCTTACATGAGTTTACCTGAAACTCTAAAACAACAAGTCTGTTATGTTAATTCTGTTTCTATTTACCGTTTTCTTTCCCCATAGAACTGGGCTGATTAAAGTTAACCTAACTGATGTTACGCTGAGGTCCACTGGAACGAGCGCTATGTTAGCTAATGTCAGTTATCGTAGCTAAAAAAAACAATGGCAGAGAGAAACAGACTTACTTGCGGTTTGGGAGTTCCAGGTGAAGAAAGACGTTGTCTTGGATGTACGGTAAAGCCATAGGCTACTGCGATCAACCAGTCAGAGTGTGCACGCCGATGCGGGGCTATTCCATAGGGCTTTCCACTGGAAACGTGCATCCCCATTACCAGCGGTACTGTGGAAAAAACGAGTACTGTCACGTTTTCAGTATTTTAGAATCAACTTGGTATTGGCGTATCAGTTTCTGTGGCATCCTTAGCATGTTCAATGTGTTTGGAACACCGACACACTCTTTATACACCAACTCTCTCTCCGTTGCCGTTGTAGCTGACCCGGAACCCACAGGAAGGTCATATAGCCCTGCGTTTCATTTGCGCTTGTCATTGTGCGACTGGCACGCCAATCAGCATGTTGTGCTTACCTCAGAAAATGTTGCTGACGGCGTACAGCTAAACGTTTTACGGGCAAAACTCACACTTGAACTTTGGTTCTGCATTATGTGCATCGAGTATATACATATCGTGTATTCTGCTTGCGGCTGCATGCACTGTAACCTCTGTACCATGATGGTTCAGCACAAATACATGAACCATTACAGCCCTAAACAGGAGAAAACATTACAACATTACATTTTAAAAAGGAGGGGATATAAGCAATATAATGATGATAATGTTATATGATGAACATTTAAATTAAAAAACACCTTACACTACGAAATAAAGTGCAATAACATGTCAATTTATACAGACTAATTGGCCAACATCAGGGCACTGAACCGCACCACCGAGCCCTTACATACAAACCAACAATTAAACAAAAATGGCCCACACCTAACTAAAAGTAGAAGTCTAAGTAAATTGAGTTACTACCGAAGATAATTTTGGGACCTGGGTAGACTTTGCTTTATACTTTTTCCCTACGAAGGGAATGCACAAAAAACTACAACACAGAGTAGTCATTATCCCCCTGCCACAATAATGCACAATCAAGTGCAATTTCCCTTCCATAAAGAGCCCCATAAGATGATAAAATGAAACCACATCCGTTACTTTCTGCAGAAAAACACAACATTTCTTCCCAGAAACTGCTTTGATTCTATTAAAGGTAATTATCTTTAATAGAATCAAGTAAGTTGGTTTGTTTGTAAGTGTATCTGACATTAAGTATCCTTTAATGCAGTCTGGGAGCAGGCTTATCCATTAATGATGTACTTTAAATGTCAAAGATGACTAGTAGTAAAGGCTGAATGTACTTGAAATTGCACTGTAGCTGGTTTCATGCAAGGCTCAGACTTTAAGTAAATGCTTTTGTGTCCAAACATCTAGGCGTGGCAAGCTCGATTCCTTTTAAAGATATGGGTTATTCTGATTTACTCTCTAAACTGATCCGGGTTGCGCGAGTCACTTGAGTCCGTACTGATCTATAGGCGAGCTTGCAATGTTTCGGATATTTCAGAAGTGAAAGAAGTGCTTTGTTGATGATTTGCTTTACCCTGAGCTCGAGGAGAGACTTCATTCGCTCGTCTGGACTCTCTCTGCTCACTCAGTCACTTGAGTTGACTTGTGGAGTTATTGTTGTTGTTGCCTATGAAATTGTAAGTTATAAAGCTTGTGGCAGCTAAGATGGCTAGGACTAGTAGTAGCTAATGTTGCAGGAGGTTTGTGTGTGGCGCCGTTATCATTTTAGATTGAATTGTAGTAGGACTCAACTGATCCGAGTTTATGGTACTAGAGATTCGTGACTCGTGAGTTAATTTAAAGAGTCGGGTTAAAGATCCTAGTGCATCACGACTCAAACAGGTTTACAAACAACAGCAAACCGAACCAATTAGGTGAGTAACTACAGGAAGCTGCAGGCGTGGTTTAGGACAGCGAATGTTCGTTCAAAAATGGCGTGATAGACAGATGGTTCATCTGATCACCTGCCAGTTTTTTTTGAAAGTGCCTGGTCTTTTCCAAACAGTTTCCAATAGAGAAAGAGCGCATGTAAGTCCCGCTCCCACCGGAGAGAAAAACAATTCTCCATTGACTTGTATTGCATGAAGGTGCCTCCTTGTCAATTTTGTCTGGTAGCAAACAACAGAAAAATGCCTTAAAGCTGCTTTGTGGTGGTATGCACTACCAACACAGTAAAGAACTCATAAACTCATAACTAATTAACTTTTTGTAGCTGCCAAACTGAAAAAAACTGAGCTTTTAGGAAGACACAAGTGGATACAGAAGAATCAGCAGGAACAATGGAATGACACTAAGCTAACGTTATGCCCAACGTTACATTTGCACATACATTTTGTCACCAAATCAAATATCCAAATATCAGTTTTAGGCTAACTATATATCTGTTAGTTAAAGCGTAACTCTCGCCAAAATGCATCCTAGGGTATTTTTGTGAATGTACGTGAGTCAAACTTTAGTTTAAAAGCATATTTAGGACCAAATCGCCACTTTTAAGATTCAACGTATTCTCGTTTTTGGGTCAAATGGTCTTTTGAATGGGAATGCTAGGGGCACTCACATGCTATTCTCAAAATAGCTATTTTCGAAATACTAAGAAGGCTCGACACAACATGAAACTTTGCTTCAAGTATCACCAGGGGCTCTACACCTTAACACAAGCATTGACAACATTGTTTTTGTACACAGATTTACTAAAAAAGTTTTTGAGCAACTCACCGCAGCTGTTGTTGTTGTTTCCGGCCTGAGGCACTTTGTTAGCGTTTTAGCCGTTAGTGGCGCCAGTTGTTCTACCGTCCAGTGGGCGTGGCTTTCAGAGTAGGACCGACGCCATGCGCTCTGTCTCTATGACGGCTTTCTCAGATGGTTCTGTTTATCAAACCATCTGGCGTGTCAGGTTAGATTTGTACCATCACATCATAGATTTTTTTTAACAGTGGGGTTGGTGCTGTGCTCTACTTTACAGATTGAGTAATTACAGCTGAGTGAGATTAGTTGCTGTAACATTTTTGATCCAATTAATCAAAATATCCCCAGTGTGTGTGTGTGTCTGTCCTCTGTGCCCTTCTGCAGCAATCTGCTAACTCTGCCAGTGAGGCTAGCTGGCTCAGGCTGTATGTGTGTGTACATATTGGTGTTGGGCTGTGTGTGTGTGTGTGTGTGTGTGTGTGTGTGTGTGTGTGTGTGTGTGTGTGTGTGTGTGTGTGTGTGTGTCTGTCTCTCTAAGTCCCTGTCCCCAGCAGGGCCTTGTGTTGTGCTGACAGGAATAGTCAGCAACTCATCCTGATCCTTTTCTCTCACACACACACACACACACACACACACACACACACACACACACACAGACACACACAGCAGCCTAGGAGCTTTCTGGAACAGCAGTACTGTTCTTCCTCGCAGTGACCCATGTGCACCAGCTCGGTCCTAAGCAGCTCCGCTCTGAACTTTTCAAGGCTGCCAGCGTGAGGAAATCAGATTCCGTGTGGTTTGAGACAGAGTGGCAGACATAAGCAAACTGCTCAACCTGGGTGGGCAGAAGGGACAGAGCTTTAGATTGTGTAGTGACAGTGTGATCTATTGTATGGCAACGATTGCAGCGTTTATAACATAAATGTCAGGAGCATTATGTAAAAGGTTCAGGTAAAGGTTCCCCTAGTCTCACATTGCCAGACCTATGTCTAGCTCTAAGTTTGTTGTCGTTTCCCGACTCAAACAGAGTTTGAGGACGTCACCACACAACGAGCGAAAGATGAGGGACATGGGATGTCAGGCAATTATCCTGGAAATGTACTTCCGTTGGTCCAGACTACCCCCAACCTAATACAATGGAGGTGTCAGCATTGAAAAGTGGCATTGACAAAATTGGCTTTATTCAACTTACTTCCTTAATGTTTAAACTGCTTTTTGGTTGATGGGTAGTTCAAATGAAGGCAGGTCCTTGATCCAGCTATAGTAGCTATAGTAAGGGTTAGCTTGGCTGTAGCTTCTAGTAGTCAAGAGAAACTGTAGTTATTGTGGGCAGGTGAATATTTTGAACTGGATGAATGTGAAGCAAGATATTGCTAGAAAAGTTCAAGTCAATCAGTCAGCGTTCTTGGTATTATTGTTAGAAGTTGTTTTTTTTACTCCTTGTAATTAGGTCTGCATATTTGTATATGCTTCAGTTGATTTGCTGTCTTTCCAGATTTTTTTGTCTTTCTCTTTTTTTCATCTGTGGTGGGAAACTTTGAGGCAGATTTTTCCCTTTAAAATGTATTTTCTTATTTGCACCAAACAGTAATTTATTATATCACCATGATGGACTAATCAGAGAATCGAGTAACAAATAAATATGAATGTACCTGTGCATGTTGATAACATAATCTGTCTCACACTGTAAATTCAGACTTTGACTTTTTTTTCCCATGATAAACCAGATAAGGTAACCAAAGAGGTACATAAAAAAAAAAAATGAAATGAAATAGAAATTCACTTCTTTTTAAGCCAAAAATGCAGAGATCCGCAATAAGTTTAGATCTGTGCCGCAAGGTGAATATGAGATTGTATGATTTTGCATAGGATTATTGTTACACATCCACTGACTTCCTGTCCCGAGAGGCTGCCAAATTTGTTATCCCTCATGGGTGTGTTTTTTACCCCAGCATCTGCTCTAAAAAAAAAACATTTGTTCCAGTTACATCTGCTGCTGTATGAAAGTCAGCGTGTCTTTGTCACAGTCGTAGTATGCTTCTGTGCATGTATGCACGCCTTTGTGAGCGAGACAGAGCGTGTTTGTTCTATCAGAATCACGTATGTTGTGTCACGCTGCAGCCCAGTGACCCAGACATTGTCGAATAGAAAAAGAAAACACAAGAAAAAAAAAGAGAACAGCACCGGTGTTTCTACGTCATGCCCTGTTGGAGCTCATTCATTACGCCTAATCCACCACTGCATGGAAATGGATTTTCATCCAAAGAAAAGAACATTTATTTTTATGTCTGTTTGTTTGTTGGTTATTCTGTCCAGATTTCTCCCAGCTCCATTTTCCATTTCCAGTGTGTGCGCTGAATGAAATGACCTCTCTACTGCTGTTAACCTTTAGGCCAGACTGGGCTCTCGCTGTGACAAACAAGACATGCTCTCATGATCTCTTCCCCCAAACCAGTCACTACTGGTTTCAAACCACAGGTTCATTACCACACCAAAGAGAGACAGGGGGAGGGGGGGTGGAAGAGGGGGTTGGAACGATAGAGGAAGGAGAGAGAGAACAACAGACAGACAACTGAAACTGAAACATGAGACGCAGAGAGAAAGACGAGAAGACAAAAAGACGAGGGAAAAAGCAAGGATTGGGGATAGAGAAGGAGTCAAAAATGGAAGAAAGGGACAAAAACAGAGATAAAAGTAAAGGGATAAGGAAGGTTAAAGAAAGAAAGAGAGAACAAAGCGTGAAATTGAAGCATAACGAAAAATGGATGAGACAAATATGAAAGGATGTGTAGCTAAACAGATGAAAACTTACAGAGATTAACAAAGGTAAAGGAACCAAGAGGGAAACAAGGAGATAAAAAAAGACATTAAGAAGATTCTTTCTTCTTAATGTCTTTTTTTGGGAGCTATTTAATGCAAAAACGAGTATTTAATATGCCCAATATTGGCACAAATACAGGCATTTAATTAGCCTGACAAGCCAGACCCGCATCAAGATGTTGGGTATGAGAACTCACTATTGGCAGGGCTCAATCCGAGGGGCGGGATAAACGGTTGTCTTTCAAATTCCCTCTGCACGGAATAGGATAGCGCTACAACCAACCAGAGCAACGCTAGTTGATAGATTAAACGCATCCGGTCGGCAAAACTCCGAACACATCTTCCTTTTTTAAGAATTACTTCAGTGCCGTTCTTTTCTCAAAGAAAAGCTTAACTCCAAGTCGTCCAAAGCTGATTTGAAAGACCTAGCAGCAGCATCCATCTTCTTTGTTTTCAAGTAGCAGTGAATTCACGCGGAACCGTCGCAACTCTGCTGTTTGTATGTTTTTGCGATTGGCCTGACTAGAGTTTGGTTTTTCCAGCTCGCAAGCCAACGGAGAGTTGCTAGACTGACCCTAGGGTGCGTCTAGATTTCTAGGCTAGCATTTAATAGTAGGAAGAACACAAAAAGGCTTGGGTGTGCACTGACCTCTGCGTCCTCGCTGCTTTCGGGAAATTGAACTCTCATTTCTCTAGACTCCTCCTGTATAAGCATTTAGCTGTGTGTGTAGATGTGATTTTATTTTTTTACTTTTCTATAAATAAGTGCTCCTGTTCTTCTTCCTCTACTTTTCCTCACCGTCCACTCCTCCCATCTCTCTGTTTCTATCTACAGTTTGACATCAACCAGCTGATGACCTCAGTGAATGTAAGCCAAAGCCTCAGCCCCGTCCACAAGCCGCTAGAGTCTCCGAGCAGCATCGGCAGCAATAGCGGTGGTAGCGTGGGCGGTGGTAGCATGGGCGGGGCTAGCGGCATGGCCGTGGAGCAGTCGCCGGTGGACCGTAGCAAAGGCTTCTTCCCCGACGAATCGGAGCCCCTGCTTCGCTGTGACTCCACCTCCAGCAAAGACTCTGCCCTCAGCAGGAACGGCTCCTTCATTACCAAAGGTGAGCTAATTAGCCGTGTCATTGCCAAGAAGCCAATGCAAGTCTTCGGTGTGACTATAACATTATAACTTTAAATAGGGCTGAAACTGACGTTTATTTTCATTGTGCATTATTAATCTTTCTAGTATTTTCTTGATTAATTGATTAGTTGTTTAGTCTATAAAATGGTAAACAAAAATGTCAACCAGTGTTTCCCAAAGCCCGAGATGACGTCCTCAAATCTCTTGTTTTGTCCACAACTTAAAGATATTCAGTTTTACTGTGACAGAGGAGTAGCCTGGCTCCGCCCTCCTACAGACTTCCGCTCAATTTTCATTTTCCTTCAGTACTCCGTCTGGGTTTGCGGTATATTCTTGGGTTTTCTCCGGCCCAATCTTTGGCGGTCCAATCAGCGAACAGAGGGAGTGGCTGAGAACGATGACGTTGAGGTTGTGCGCTAGTTTGAGTTGTAGCTCCGTAATGGCGGCTGAGAAAGATGTGAGTGAAGCCACTTGGTCCGTTGTGTTAAAGTTAAAGCCTGAGCAAGAACAATCTTTGCTGAGTTGTGTTGGTGGCCATGATGTTATTGCCCTCCTCCCCACGGGGTTCGGGAAAAGTTAGATTTTCCAGCTCGCTCCGTTAGTGGTGAAGGAGTTGGCTAAGGCGAACGCTAGCGATGCTAAGCCGTTGTCACGACCAAACGTTAGCGATTGGTTATGGCAGATCCAGAGGGGCTCTGGGCAGATCCAATCATTTTAAACTTCAACACAGTACCTGCCTTCAAGGAAGTTAACACTTGTCAATGGAGAGTGGCCAGACTCTGTACAAATTAAATGTATGAGAGTCTGGTAGGATCAGGCTAACAGAGGAGTGAAGAAACTAGAAAATATTCACATTTAAGAAACTGGATTCAGACATAAAAAAAAATAAATAAATATATATATATATTTTTAATGTATGAAACCAATTAATCCATTATTAATATAATTTCCGATTAATTTCATAGTTGACAACTAATCGAATAATCTTTGAAGCTCTACTTTAACTACACTTTTAGCCTATTAGTGTAAATAAACATCAAACTCAACCATGACTTAGTAAAACTTAGATTATAACATTCCTTGAGGGCCATTCATTTAACATCAATTATCGACATCAGTGGAGGGGATACACCAAATCCGGCAAACAAACAGAAAAGATGTGACCAGAACCCACAGGCGGATAGACGTACTGCGTGTTGGGAGGTGCTTGGTTTTGGCTTGACTGTTTTCAACGTGGCGGCCGGGTCACAAACGATCTAATTTTACAGCTAAAACAGTACACAAAATTATGTTTCTGAAACCTTTTGAGGTGAGAAGTAGTCAATGCAGTAGTCTCGCTTTGCCAGACCTTCCTAAAACAGCGCTGTGGAGGAGGGTCTGGTTAGTCCACACAGCATTCCGGGATGGGAGAAAAACGCGCTTGGTTTATTGGAATTTCTTAAAACAATAACAATTGTCTTGGGCGGTGCTAAGCGCCGAGCGGAGACACGTTGGCGCTGTACGGTAACCTCAGGAGGGAACTTGTTTTGGTGGAACATGAGTACTTTCAAAGGTTGTTTTAGTCATGCAACAGAAAACTCAGATTGGACAGATAGTCTAGCTAGCTGTCTGGATTTACCCTGCAGAGGTCTGAGGAGCAGTCAACCATAGTCCTCAGAAATCCACCGGAGTTTAAAATTACAACACAAAGAAAGCGGAAGGTAACAATCATCCGGCCGAAAAAGAGTGAAACCCGGCGGATTTTCCGGCAGGAACGGAGCAATCCCGGAAGTGGAACGTCGTGGATATAGACTATCAATGCAGTAACAGAACATTGATTCATATTTGATCAGCACTGCCTAGTTTTACAGTTAGATCTGAGTTTCGTGAGCCTGGTGCGTTGCGATGGACGGACCTCATTTGCATATAGTTGAGGTTGTTATTGTGCAAATTCAGATATGGCAAATAGTCAGTCAACTCTTGTAGTGTTTGACTAATTCTGAACACCCTCAGATTGACTTATATACGGTATATGTGGCAATAAGTCACGTATACTGGCCTCAGATGTCCTCAGCTGACCTCAGCCAAACAAATAGGAAGTTCCGAGAGCCGTCTCCAGGGAACTTTGAACAAAACAACTTACTGGAAATGAGAAGAATATCAAGCCAAGAATCTGAGGACAATGGGGAAGGGTCATTAATTAATATCAAGCAAAAGCCAGGTCAGACAGACCTTGTAAAAAATTGCCAAAGTTTGCATGCAAGGCTGTCCGAGTCTGAAAAGAGGTGAAGAGATTTGAAAAGATGTTTGTCGGACATTATAAAGTTGAGTTGAAATGTTACCCTACGCTTCTTCTCGAGAATAAACCAACCATACATCCGCAAATCTCCTCTTGAGTCTCTTTGTGCTACAACACTCGTCTCATCATGCAACACGCGCCCAGATCTCCTGCTCTTCCATAGAAATAAATAGGATCCGTTGACATCACAAATGCTAAGGATCTGCAACTTCATTTTTACAGAACTGGACCCAGTTTTGCTGTTTGGTAAAATACATTAATTTATGCAACATATGCACAAAATGTTATCGGTTATTCAAGAGTACTCATCATGACATTTAAAGCCGGTCAAACTTACTTAAAAGTTTTAGAATCCCCAAATTAACTTAAAAGCATCCCGATTCTCCACTGGAGAGTCACTTCGACATGTCCTACATTTTTACCTGACAAGGCATTTCTGGTAGCCAAGACAGCTTGATAGAGACTCTGGATTGTTGGCAGTGGACTGTGTGTAGACACTGAGTATCCGCAGTTTCACTTTCTTCACACCCCTGGCTAATTATTCAGACACTCACTAATGTGTCTCACACTTACTGAAAATGATGTGACAACAGTGCACTCAGTTTAAACATGGATGTGTGGATGCTGACTGCCCTCATGTGGTCACTCTGGCTATTGTTGCTAAATTAAAACCATATTCTGCATTTCCTTCCACCTGATATTGTATAAGCAATAATGCTGTATTTTAATTCATGATAAAAGAAAACTGCAATCCCTAGACACAACTTATGGGACATTCTTATAGAAAAATGTGTACAAATTTTAATTAATTAGTTTTACTTCGAAGATCCCTATTGATTAGATGTATCTGCGACAGTTGACTGGGGTTTATTGGGACTGATTATTATATTACTAACATTGTTATTGTTTGTTATTGACCACTAGTTCCTGCCTAAACTACTAACGATGATAATGAACTTTGTACACATTTCTAAACTTTTTTTCTAACTGTCAGTTACTGCCCGGTTGCTAACATAACAAGAGGTTCTCACAGTTTATTTAAAACATGTATTTATACCATCCACTCCTGTCTCATAGTTGTCATAACTGTCACCAACTACCAGAGCAGTTTTTACTCTCACAAAGGAGGGTTAAACAAAAGTCGATGGTTAGGCACAGCTAACGAACTGCAATAGCTTCCTCAGTCAGCTTTTTCCTTTCGAGCAGCCCATACATCATACAAGGAACATCACATCTATCAAATCCTTCGCCAAATCCATAAAACATTGGTTATTACCTAATCAAATATGCTGCCATAATCCAGAATAATGTGTTCGTCTTTGTCGCTATGGTATTGTCTCTGTGTGTGCTTATATTGCTTGGTGCTTCTGTGTGTGTTGATGTGTCTTAATGTGTGTCTATGCACTTTTATACTGTCTACTGTATATGCTACTTTTTTTTTTCATGCCATCAACCGGCCAGCTGTCATGACCTGGAAAAGTGGTTGTGTCATTTTACTTGTCTATGCTTATGTGTTCTTTAGATATGCACCGATTACAACTTTCTAGGCCGATTCCGATTTTCTTTGAGTTAGGCCAGCCGATACCGATTTGAGCCGATTCCGATTTCATTTTTTCTAACCACTTTACAGCACACACAAATATTTATTGTCTATGTTTTCTTTAATAGAACATTTTGCACAGAACATACAACATTTTTTGAACAGATAATGGATCACTATAAAATAGAACTACTGTATATACACATGGTGTGGGAAATTCACACACATCTAAAGTGCAATGTTAGAACCATTTCATTCTTTTCCAATATCCAACTAAAAAAATGTGATTTGGATTTTTGGTGTCGTCACTCCACGCCCTACTTTTTCCACGCAGGTGTTGCATATTGCAAACTTGTTATCTTCTGCACACACGCTGAAGAATTTCCAAACAGCTGACATGTTGCAGGTTAATTCACCAGGTTCCCTACATCTGCGAGAATAGCGCGGACACGCACTTCAACACCGCGAGCGGCACGCGCGACACACGGCGGAAAAGTTGAGAGAAAGGAAAAAGAGACCGTGCTGTCGCGCACATGTGTGCGTGCGTCCTTGAGAACTGTAACTTGTATAACTTATGTTGTCAGTTAATTGTAGCGTTGACCGGCATGAAATCGGCATATGTCAGACCGTTTGCCGGTCGTGGACGAGCACGTGAAAAACGGCCAATTACGGTCACCGGCCAGTCTATCGGTGCGTCTCTAGACTAGAGATGTTCCGATACCGATACTGCCTAAAACGCTGGTATCGGTATCGGGAAGTACTGGAGTTTATGCACCGATCCGATACCACGTAATAAAGCCCTAAAGAAAATCTACATTAAAGTAGTTTATTTATGTTCTTTTTCCGTTATAACTGACTGTCAAACTGGAGAATAAAAGAAAGTTCTGGGGCATTCATTGTTTGTGTTTGTTCATGTTTCACAAAGAGTTTAACCTGAGCCAGACCGACAACAAAGATAGAAATCATATCACATCCATACAGGGATAGTAGTATACAGCTGTTAAAACATAATGAAATATATGACACTCTGGTATCGGATCGGTACTCTGTATCGGCCGATACGCAAGTTCAGGTATCGGAATCGGGAAGCAAAAAAGTGGTATCGGGCCATCTCTACTCTAGACTGTTCTTGTTTAATGCTTTTGTGTTGTATTGTTGTAGCTTATCAAGTTTTAAGCCATCAACCTGCTAGGGACTGCAGGTGAAAATTAGCCTGCGTGGATAAATCTTGCACGTTTACATGTTGGATTTTGTGCTAATGTTGATTAATGTGCGGTGTCCCTTTTTTAAATAAAGAAATCTAAAAAAAAAATATCTATTAGAGCTTTTGTGATGAACGCTTAGTAGAGTTGAGGTCAACTACAAAGTTGACTTATAATTCCATGTGTGTTCATCGCCACAAGCCAACCCCTTTCACATAGTCGTGTGATCCATTGTTGGTATAAAAGTATTGATTGGAGCAGCTTTGAGATCATTACACCGACCGTTTCCCCGTCTCTATTTCCCCCTCCAGAGAAGAAAGACACAGTTCTCCGGCAGGTGCGTCTGGACCCGTGCGACCTGCAGCCCATCTTCGACGACATGCTGCACATCCTGAACCCAGAGGAGCTGCACGTCATCGAGGAGATCCCGGCCGCCGAGGACAAGCTGGACCAGCTGTTTGAGATCGCGGGGATCAAGAGTCAGGAGGCCAGCCAGACGCTGCTGGACTCGGTGTACAGCCACCTCCCGGACCTGTTATAGTGGAGGAAGGAAGCAAGGAAGCAAGGAAGAAAACCACACACGGATAAGAATTGGCACAGAAAAAGAAAGGAATGCCTTAGTGGGAAGGATGACACAGATCTGATGTTGTTCAGAATAAGCTTGGCTTGATATTTGATCTGCTAAGTGTCGGACTCGTCATGTCACATCGTCACAGGATTTGAGCTAGGTGTCGTAGATCAGGTGGCTATCTGCTCCCTCTCTCTTTCAAATCTTTACTGGTACTTTACTCCTCCTGACCCTCCAATCTTCTTCAATTGTCTCGTGCGTGTACTCCTTCCACCCTCTACCATGATACAGGGTCAATGCTCATTGTAATTAAAACATTCTAAGTGTCACACCAAGGAGTACTTTGTAGGGCTGTGCTCGATTAAAGAAATTCTTAGTCGACTAACAATCATTCAGTTGTATCGACTAATCGATTAGTTGATTTAATCGACAGATGTGTAAATCTGATATTCTCCGCAAAGAGTCATGCAAAAGCACCACTTTAATTATTGTGTTTACCAGAGATGTGCTCGTATGTTTCTTGGAAATAAGTCATTCAGCATGAAAAAAGCATAAAACATGACTAATCGACTAAAGAAATCTAAGTTGACTAAGACCAAAACAACCGGTTAGTCGACTAATCGACTAACAGGGAGCAGCCCTAGTACTTTGGTTAAGGTGGTATTATGATAGCATCATGACCCTAACAAAAAAGCCTCCAAATTTAGAAAAAGCTGATTTGAAGAGAAGCTGACTAAATGGAAAAAACAAAAACGCACTTTCTTTATCTTAACTGGCCAATGCCTTCACTTTTAAAGGGTCATTCCAGCTTTTTTTTTCGTGGGTTGCGCCAGTCATGCTGGCTTCCCTTGCCTTTAACAATTCAGTGTTTAAAAAAAAAAAATCTAATTTAACATGGTGGTTATTGCTAAATGATTGCAAGAAAGGAAACTACACACAGAAAATAGTAAATAAGCTATCGCTCTAAATAACACTGATATTATTCGTAGGGGTTTAAGATTCTTGTAGACCACATTCACAGATATTTTGCCGAGGTATGACTTGACGCTTAAGTCATGTGCCTGAGCTGGTCCCTTTTCTCAGCCCCTAATTTTTTCTTTCCACCCCCTCCAGTTGCCTGTGCTTGGAGCAGATCGTCCATGGGTCTCTTTGTAAGCACTCTGCAAGACCAGCAGGGGGCAGTGTTAGATTAGAAGGCTGACCTGCTGCTCTGGAACGAAAGCCATATATCAAAAAAAATACTGGATAATCAAAATAATCCAATATTACAATAGTGGACTCAAATTTACCTAATCTATTATTATGATATATGGCTTTGTCTTTGAACTGTTTGCTTTTGGACAAAGGCTCCAAAATGAACAATGAACTGTACAGGAAGAGTGCAGTGTTTACCGCCCCTGCCTGCTTCTCTGAAACCAAAGCCATATATCTAAAACTGTTTAGATACGTCGCTTTGGAAGCTCTGTCACTGTTGGACTCATGGACAGTATATAGAATAAATAATTCTACCAGTACGCACATTCATATCTCTGCTAGCTAGCCCTGTTTGCCTCAACAAATGTAGCTTTGATGAAGTGTTCTTGATACATTTTGGAGCTTCATGTTTGGGTGTTTCAGTGCTATAGTTAGACTAATAGAATACAAGTGATTTTTGTCATGCAGTGGTATGTTGCTACATGCTCTATGTAGTTGGTATTGAAATGTAATAATGATGCACTAATTCTATTTTCTGTTGGAGAGGCAGACATGTATTTTCTGGGTCCTTTTATTTTCTTTTATTCTGAAATGCTGTTAACTAACAATTGGTTTTGTTGTAATGTTTTCTACATTTAGTTTGATTTATTGTGTTCTTGTAGCATCTCTTTGTTATCCTTTTTTTTTTTTTTTTTTTTTTTTGGACTTCTTTGTATCTGATGCTTTCATGGGCATTCAGGTGTATTTCCCCACGCTTGGCGTGACAAGATGACCTGGCTGGGATGTAAGATGCATACTCCATACTCTACTTGAAGTCTGTCTACTTGTGTTACTTGATTTAAATGAGGAAGAAATAATGTACTCCTTAAGTTCCTTCCAAGTTCCACGTTCCTAAAATAATAATAAAACTTAAAAAGCACCACCAAAAACTCATCAACATTTGGAGACGATTTTGCGGGCGCCATGAGAGCAGCAAATGATGGACTCTGTTTTCACCAAGCCAGTTACTATCAAAGCTCCTGTGGTGCTAGATTTGAACTCTCACCGGTTGGCCTGACACAGGGGGTCTTTACCCCGGACTAATAACTTTATTTTATTTTTATTTTTTCAAGTATTCCAGACTGAGTGAAGAAGATTGAAGGTTGTGCTGCTGTGGAAATTCGGGATGTTGACAATGATGCATTTGAGAATGTGTGAGCTTGCTCTCCACAATGCTGTGGAGGCTCAAAACTGTAGGGTGTGTGCTTTATTTTCTAAGGAAGTCTGACAGGGTGAAGGTGAGATGTGAAACGCACATGTGGCTCGAGTGGATGATTTCATCAAACTTCAATTGTGTAACCAGTATGTTTACTACTATGTAACCTCTTAAAATCAACCAATTAAAGCTCAAAGCATTTGTCATAACCCTGTGTGCGGTTGTCACTTATTCACATTTTTGTATGTGATAAAAACCTGAACCAAATCTTTAAAATAACAAGTTTAATAATTTTTTTGTGTGTGTGTATGATAACATCAATTTGCACTGGATAACGGGGAAAACAAAATATGATTTTGATTTTTCCCTTAAGGGTAGGGAAATCACAGAGAAATGTACGGCGTGCTGGGGTCACAAATGGGGCTCGCTTGCTAGAATACTCTTGTTTAAAGTTTATCAGTGGTGGAATGTAACTAAGTACATTTACTCAACTACTGTACTTAAGTACAAATTTGAGGTACTTGTACTTTACTTAAGTCTTTTCATGCCACTTTCTACATTTCAGAGACAAATATTGTACTTTTTACTCCACTTGATTCATCTGACAGCTTTAGTTTCTTGTTACTTTACAATTTAAGATTTTTGCACACAAAACACATGTAGTTTATCAAATACAATGTTTTATTATAAATTCTACTGGAATCCTTTTTTTTCATTTATTTATTTATTTGACAGGGACAATGCAGACAGACATAGTGTCAAAACAAAGCTTGTCACTGAAGTGCTGCATAAAAAGTTTATAGCAGATGCTAATTTTCAACTCCAGTCCCTGGTTGGGCTTTTATACACAATAAAATGTACATACTTAACTATCTCAATTCAAAATAAACATAATAAATAAACAACTCCAGTCCTAACACAAATAATATGAACATGATATAAAAACATGCATATCATATACAATTCTTACCTACTTACAATAATTAAAAATGAGTACACTTTTGGTTTGTTTTTAACCAGTTTTTGAGCCTAAAAGTAAACACTTTAAAGTCAGTTACAGTCTTGATGTCAGATGGTAATGAGTTCCAAAGTTTAGAGCTCTTCACAGAGAAGGTCGTCTGACCAAAACTGGTCCTGCAGTATCGTATTTTGCAGTCATGATTTGTGTAACTTCTGGTGACTCTGGTGCTGCTCAGTCTCTCAACAAATGAACTTAGTGGCTCAGGTGCTAAATGATTAATGCACTTATGAATTAATTTAAGAAAACAAAAATTACTAAAGCTCTCAAAATTCATTAAATTATATTTCTTAATAATGGTACAGTGATGGTAACGTATTGTTTTTTTATCCATAATTTTTATAGCTCTGTTGTATACGGAACTTATGCATTTGGTTGTAGTGGGAGAGGCTGGTGCCCATGCTGTCATGCAGTACAATATATGAGAAAAAATCATAGTATGCATACAGCAGGGCAGCCTGTTTTGGGATGTAGCTTCTGATTAGTTTGAAACAGTTAAGATTACTTTGTATTGTTTTTAAGATTTTCTTTATGTGCTTGTCAAATTTTAGTTGAGGATCTAAAACCAATCCTAAATATTTAAATTCTGTAACAGGATGAATTTCTTTATTTTGTATATTAATATTAAATCTACCTTTTAAAATCAAGTTTTTTTAATGGAAAAACATGGAAACAGTTTTTGAGAGATTTAGAACTAACTGATTTTGGATGAGCCATTGTTGGATGTCAGACATAGTGGTAGACAGTACAGCTGCAGCCTGCTCAGGTGACCTAGCGGGTGCATAAAGTACAGCATCATCCGCATAGAGCTGACAACTGGCATCTGAGCAGTGCAGAGGTAAGTCATTTATAAAGAGACTAAACAGCAAAGGGCCAAGTATAGAGCCCTGAGGAATACCCATTTTTTTGTCGGAGAGTGCAGATATGTTTTGATCCACTTTAACACACTGCACTCTAGACTGGAGTAAGACGTAAACCACAAAACTGCCTCATTTGAGAAATTAAAACATTTTAGATAAAAGCGGACTATGATTGACCGTATTGAATGCCTTTTTAAGATCAATAAATACAGCTCCCAACCACATTGCCCTTGTCCAGGGACCTTTTTACATTTTCAATTAAACAGCAGTTTGCTGTTTCAGTTGAGTAACTTGGTCTAAACCCAAACTGGTGTGGATGGAGTAGCTGTCTGGCTTCTAAATGGTCATTCAATTGCACTACTACAGCTTTTTCAATAATTTTAGATAAAACTGAATTTATAGAATAGAATTTATATAGGGCGATAGTTACTCATTGAGTCTAAGCTACCACTTTTGAACACAGGGATGATTATTCCTTTTTTCCATGCACTGTGAAATGTACTGGTTCTTATAGATAGATTAACAAGATGGGTCAATGGTTTGACAAGAACATCCTTATACTTTTTAAGAAAACAAATATTCATCCTAAAAATGTCATCAGACTTGGAATTTGATAGTTTAGTGATTATTTCTGCAACTTTTGTATCCGACACGTCTTTAATATAAAAGGAATCTGTTGAGGTGACTCTCAGTGAATGATTAGGAGGATTCACAGGTTGAAAATCCTTTGTTAATTCTTCAACAGATTGTACAAAATATGAAATGAAACCATCAGCCATAGTGACGCAATCGGTTATACTATTGCCATTGATGTTAAGTTCCGTAATCCTTTTGTGTTTTTTTGATTTATTAGTCAGATTATTTAAATGCCTCCAAAGTGAATTATTGTTACCTTTAGCACTATCAATTAGAGGAGTGTAATATGTAACTTTTGCTTTCCGCAGCTCGCTTACGACTTTATTCCTTAAACTTCGATAAGTCAGGAGATCGGTATTAAGGTTTAGATTTTAAAAATGTTTTTAAAGCTAAATCTCGCTTTTTCATAAGTTTTTGTATTTCATTATTTATCCAGGGCACTGTAGGATCTTTTTGTTTAGATTTGATTTGCTTTTCCTAACAGTCAAAGTCATGTTGTGGTCCAAGAGTCCTTTAATCAAATTATAAGTCCTTGTTATTCGTTCTGGTCTGTTAGTAAATACCAAGTCAATGAGAGTCTTAGTGTGCCTTGTTATCCTTGTGGGTCCTACAATCATTTGTCGATAGTTTCATTTTGTCATGTATGCTTTGAGGTTTTGTTTACAGATTTTGTCTGACCAGTTAATATTGTAGTCACCATACCATATTGTCTCTCTGTATGAGTCCAGTTGTTTAACCATAACATTTAATTCATCATAAAACTTAACATTATGAGAAGGTGGATTATAAAAAGGACAGAAATATTAAAATTCATAGAAGGTGATAGGGTTACGTTTAGGGCTAGACATTCCAGGATGGTGTTCAGTTCGATTAATTGACATTTAAATGTGTCTTTGATTTATATTAATACTCCTCCCCCTTTGCCTGCCATTCTGTCCTTTCTAAAGCACTGATACCCAGCAATGTCAATCATATTAGTTGGAATGTTACTGTGGAGCCACGATTCTGTTAAACAGAGGTAATCCAAGTTTGAGTCCAGGAGAAGTGCAGAGATCTGATCACGTTTGGGGATAAGGCTACGTATGTTTAACTGTCCGCTTAGTATTCCCTTTGGTTTGCACTTTACATCCCAAAGCACACGGGCATGACTGACAGTTTGAAAAAGTAGATAACACTTTTGTTTCTGTGCAGCATGACTTTTTAAGCCGCCCAATCGTGTTTGTAGCATGTTGACTGTTACCTCAGACTCAGAAAGGTTAGCACGCTCTGCTGCACTCGACCGAAAGCGAAAGCCCTCGCCGGCCCCCACAACCGAAGTAGCTCCCGGTCCAGTCCTCGAAGGGATATCTATCAGGCGGGGTAGCTCACCGGTGTGTACACGGTCTGATGTCCTCACACGGGCCTCTGATGCGCTCCGCTGCACTGAGTGCACTGTTCCGGCAGCTCCTGGCACTGAGTCAAGATTTCCTCCAGTGTCACCTGTGCGGATTCACCTGTGTCAGGCATCACCTCCACAGAGCTAGCCTGGTATTCAAGCGTGGGGCCTGGGTTCAGATGTACACTACCGGTCAAAAGTTTGGGGTCACTTAGAAATTTCCATTCCAGACAGAATACCAGCAGAGATCAGTTGCATTGTTTTTTTTAATCAGGGCAGCAGTTTTCAGATTACATTATGTGCTTACATAATTGCAAAATGGTTCTCGACTGTTGTAGACAGAAGTGGCTGAAGAAATGCTTGAAATTCCATGCTTTTTGGTCTAAACGTCATACCCAAATTAAAAGTGGTACAGCTCCCATATACTTTGACACTTAGGGGTGTGCCTGATATCATTGGAAAGGAAACACTCAAGTTGTGTCAGGGTGATTCTAGGCCTTACTGACACAGAGTTACAGAGGCTAGAATGGAGATTTTTTATTTCTGTCCAAGTTATAAATCTGTAAAATTATTAAAATACACTGCTGTAAACACATCTGACAGGTGACAGATAACACAGCATTAGCCACGTCTCAGCTTACTACAGAAAAAAATTCAGAAGCTAAAAGACTCAAAAATGGATTTTATATGAATTCTTTTCTACAAATATGTCTGTGCGTTTTTTTATTTCTATTTGAAAAGTGCAAATAAAAAAGCCAAAAAACTACAAAATACAACACTTCTCAACTACACAAACAAACCCACATCAATCACCTTTCCAATGATATCAGGCACACCCCTGAGTGTCAAAGTATATGGGAGCTGTACCATTTTTAATTTGGGTATGACGTTTAGACCAAAAAGCATGAATTTCAAGTGTTTCTTCAGCCTTCTTTCTACAACAGTCGAGAACCCTTTTGCAATTATGTAAGCAAATAATGTAATCTGAAAACTGCTGCCCTGGTTAAAAAAAACAATACAACTGATCTCAGCAGGTATTGTGTCTGGAATGGAGTGGAATGGAAATTTCTAAGTGACCCCAAACTTTTGACCGGTAGTGTATATCTCCAGCCAAAAGTATTAGTACCATTAATACTTTAAATGCATACGCTCTATCTTGACGTGATATTGACCTGATAGCGCTGTTTCTGTCATTCTTGCAAAGCCTTTTAGATGCCCAGATAGAATGGAGAAAGGCATGTCCATGTCCAAAGTAGTAAAGTTTAGTGTATTCACCATCATTTGGACCAGCCAGGTTGCCCTTAATATTCTCAGAAAAGTTGTAGGTCCAAGCACTCAATAAAATTAGAAAACACTGTAAAATACAAAGGGTATTAGTGGAGCCCAACAACCCACTCCTGCCTTCAGGAGCCATCTTGATCTGGATGTGCCCAACGTGGTGGTTCCAAATTTTATTTATACAAGGTGGATGGGATGGAAATACCGAATATAAAATGCATAGTTGGACACTCAAAGTTTCCAAAAACTAGAGCTCAACAAAAAAAATTTTTTACACACAAGCATGTTGACAGAAATACTAGCAGACATTTTGACTTGTCACAGCAGGAAAGCACAGTGACTCAACATGTACAATACCTTGAAACTGAAGCAACTACACGGAATGTACCCATACCTACATTTTTCCTTCATAGTTACTTTCTCTTCCTTATTCCTAGTCTAACAATAATGCAAGAATGCATGCATATGTACAACCTTTGTGACCTATACACATCCTATCAAATCTTCTCACACTGTTTACACATACATATACACACACACACACACACACACACACACACACACACACACACATACAAGTTCAGTCTCTAGTGTGATTTATTACTCATTTAACTACCTACAACAGAAGGTTAGTGTGGCTCCGTTTACATGACCTGAGGTAGCTTTAGTTTTTGACCGAGATAATTGCAGTGGGTGTGTGGAGGTCACTGTACCATACCAAGGAGCTGCCAAGAGTTGGAGTCACAAAGATGTCTCTTATCCCCATAACAATCTATAAAGAATGTGTTATGTGACAGAGTAGAATAGAGGGCGTGCAGAAGATGTAACAAATACTCTGGCAGCCATAGTGCGTCTTACAGTATCCAAGGACAGTTCATATTTGTTCTGGTTTGTACATGTCCATCTCAACGAAGACCCTAAATGAAATAGACCTTAACAATTCCTGTGCTTCTCTTTGATTGTAAATTGACCATTTATACCTATGTGAAAAGCTAGTTGTAAATGTGAGCAATGTTCCTATAGCTAGCTAGTAGCAAGTTAAAGAGCTAAAGAAAACAGACAACAGTAAGTCATAGTATTTTTTAACTCATAATCAGTAACCATGGTTCCATCTACAGGTTTTTATGCAAATTAAGTTTTAAATTAGCAGAAAGTGAGGAGAAATAGGTGGCCAATGGCAGGCTTTATCACAACACTCTACAGTACATCCAGTGAGTCAGACTAATGTGATGTTAACACATAAAGCTAAATAGTTCCTTTCAGTATTGTACAGTAATTAGGCACACTTAGGCATTATGACAGTTGTCTTGGTTAAGGTCAAGTTGCCATAAGATAAAAAAAAATAAATAGAAGGAACATGTGTTGAACTGTTACTTAGTATTTTTAGGCTATATAATAAAATGTTCATGGTTTTATTGAAAAAAATCTATTGTTTTTGAAAAAAGTTTTTTGAAAATACATTTTTCTTCAACCTGCCAAGCATACATTCAGTTGTGATTTGTGAAATTTTCAGTGTGTACATTGGTTAGTATTCTTTGTTGAATACTAACTCGTCTTGAAATCCCTGACTAACTCCCTGATTTTTGACAGTAACAGCTATTACTCACCTGAGGTGTGACCTCGGACATCCTGACAGGATTAGGTTATAGTAAATGGCTTAATTAGCACTCAACACCTACAGGTTAAGCTTTTCACCTGCATTATTGTCATTGTCACCACAAAGGAATTTAGCCCTGGTAGCAATCTGTTTACTAAAGAGGTAAAATTAGTTGCTTTGATTACCAGAAGTTGGAAGCGAAAGCTTCAGTGAGCCAACCGACACAGTCCTGCAGAATGTGGTTGCTTGTCTCCAGAGGTGGGCAGTATTGAATTACATTTACTCCGTTACATTTACTTGAGTAAGTTTTTGAAAAAATTATACTTCTAGGAGTAGTTTTAAATCACTATACTTTTTACTTTTACTTGAGTAGATTTGTGAAGAAGAAACTGTACTCTTACTCCGCTACATTAGGCTACAATGAGCTCGTTATTTTTCTTTTTAACTCTTTGGTATTCTACATTGTTTTTCTCCCGAGTAAGCCCGTTAATATACTGTCTATGCGTACATCTCATTTTAATGTTTTATTTTGACAGAGAGAGAGACTTCCGGTAAAGGCTCTACCTGACTGTGTTTCACCAATCAAACGTAGTTGTGCAGTCTCGTTAAGTGATCATACTCAATTGCAGCGGGATTCGTAATATCGCGGACGGGTTAGCTTTACAGTTGTAGCAAAAGAAAAATGTCAGAATCAACCGTCGGCAATGCAGACACAGACGAGGAGGAACATATGGCATATTGAAAGCATGTTTACCTTAGTAAAAGTGCGAAACAGGAGCTACATTACCTTGTTCTAGTTCTGGTAAAAAAGTATAAAGGTTTGGAAATTTGTGTTACTTATTTTTTATTTATTATTGATTTTATTGACGTATTGAATTTACCTGGATTATTTTAATTTAAGCTATTTTGTAATTAATTTTAATTTATTTTATTGATTGGATGAACTACAATTTGCCTAAAGATGATTATTTTGTATTTTTCTCTGTCTGATTGAATGCTTATGTTAAAAAAATAAATCAGACGTTACTCAACAGTTACTCAGTACTTGAGTAGTTTTTTCGCCAAGCACTTTTTTACTCTTACTCAAGTAATTATTTGGATGACTACTTTTTACTTTTACTTGAGTCCTATTATTCTGAAGTAACACTACTTTTACTTGAGTAAAATTTTTGACTACTCTACCCACCTCTGCTTGTCTCATCCTAGACTCCGTAGAGGATAGGAATAACCTTGATGGTTATGAAGCTACCTGCGATGAGATACTCCAGGAACTATTGGCTTACATTGCACAGCCATCTTGGATGCTAAAAGCTTCCATACAAGGCTTGCTTGGTCAATTGGTGCTCATCTATCAGAGCAGAGCCCATCGGCAACGCGCTGTTCTCCAAGCACAGCTCGCCCAGCTGACGAACAGCTATAAAGCTGAGCAGCGCAAAATGTTATGGCTTAGACAGAGAGTCCAAGCCAGGCGTGATGAGAGCTCTCGGCTGGAGGAGAGCCGTGAGGATCCGTTCGGCACAGCTGAGCAAAGAGTAAAGTTCTATTTTCCCTCTTCCTCTTCTTCTAAAACCCTCTTCCTCACCTTCCCAGAGGAGAGATCACCACTCCCCTGCCAAAAGGGGGAGGGGTGTCTTGCAACATCAGAGAAACACAGGTAGAATCAGCGTTACGTCCACTGACAAACAGTACGCTCCACAAAGCTTGCCGTCCCGCTTTGGTCGGACTCCATCCCCCCCACCAAAGGGGAGGAGCCGTCCTCACATGAGTGACTATGATTCTTCTGATGTTCCGAACGGCCCCTGCCGGCTCCAAAAATATCTGCGCACTCGCCAGATCTAGCCTTGGCTGCATGCTCCTCTCCGAATCGGAAAGAGTGTCCGGTTTGACCCAACGGAACGGGTTAGTAAACTGACACCTTTGCAAGTCCCAGAATCATGTGATTCTGCCTTTGACCCTGGGCCTGACCCTCCTACCACAGCCAACGGTCCAGCCGACTTGGATGAACCTACTGGGCTCCCCTCGGAGCCTCCAGTCACTTCGGTCTACTCAGAGACCACGGCTAGTGAACTCCAGTAAAGAGGGGTAAGAGCTGGTCATACTTGAGAGTTATCAAGAGCCTCTATCGGCCCATTTGCTGGAAACAGGTACTCCACTCTTCAAGGAGACAACCCAGCAAAATTCTGATTGCAACATCCTGCTTCCTGAAGAAACCAGATCTTCTCCATGCGTTAAAGAGGAAGTTAACTTCCAAACCCTGCGTGGTAAAAGTGGATCAAAACTTTCTTCCACTGCGATGGATATCTTGTGTAGCTCAAAGCCACACTCTACCTGGACTCCACCCCCACGAAAGGGGGAGGGAGCTCCTGATGACAACACATGTCCATTCCCAAAACAAGGTCTGTATCCAGCAGAACTGTCAGCCTCCTCAATGGGACCTGACACTGGTTCCTCATCAGCAGAACCAGACCAGGGAAGGGAACTAGAGGAGCACAGAGTGCACCCTGAAACCACGACGCCTAGCGCCTCACAAACCCCTCCCCTGACGTCCTGGGGAGACCCTGCCCACAAGGGCAACGCCCACGGTACAGATACTGCAGCAGGGGCAAAAGGGGGTGTGAGCACGCTAGCCCTGCAGGATAAGTCAGACACATTCTAACACTTCTGCAGAAGTCGTTAGAGCAATGCTCCCCCTCAGTACCCAGACCTGTCGCCAGACCTTACTCTTAAGGGGGGCATATGAAATGCATGGGAGGGCACACTTATTATTAGCCTACACTACGTATACTTATAATAATCATATACTCTATTTGCGCAGCACGTAATCATCACGTTAAACATAACCAACAGCAATATGACCAGCTAGCCTATAGCCTACACCACATTACATATAAGCAATTTTATGAATATCCATAAAACACTTGACTATACAACATATTAGATGTAACAACAGAAGCATCTCTCAAACATTGCATTTTAAAGCAGTCAACAGAGGGATATGCATTGCCATGAAACACACACACACGCGGGCGCGCACACACACGCACAGAGACTTTGAACCTATCGGTACTTTGAGTGGAGGCAGCGCTGTCCTCTCTCCAGTACCTCCTGTCAGTACAGCGGGAGGCGGCCTTTCTCCGAGCAGAACCTCATCATCAAAGTGTCCTTCCACTCTGACTTAAACTTGTGAGTGAGGTCCTTTTCAAAAGCAAGCTGAATCAGCTGGGCCTTGCGTCTGTGCAGCATACTGCGCCGATGCTCTGAGAAGACTCTTTTGAGTGTGGAAAATGAGTTTTCACACATTGCTGTGGAAGCTCCTAAAGTTTGGGCAAGGGTGTAGGCTGTGAGAACAGTCGGCATAGCCTGGAGTGCACAGTTGAATGTGCTGAGGATGTTGGCTATTGTCCATTTTCCATCTTCGGGGGGAACCGGGGTGTCAGTCATTTTCTTCACCAGGAACTCACGAGCCACAGTATATACAGATTCAACCACATCAGTTCCAGCTAATACCAGGAGACGGGTTACCTTTGATGGGTCCAGGAAATGATCCTCGGCTCAGGGTTCAAAGCAGCCAGTGCGCCAATGAGCTCGCTACTGCACTCTCCAAAACGCGCATTCATCTCTCCTTGCACAGCATCGATAACACTGTAAAACAATCTCATGAACTCAGTCTTTTCGTCTATGTCACTTTGTGGCTGACCAACTGCTTCTTCAACTGCAAATCCGCGGGGGTTCTCGTTAATTGTGCGTCTTCTCTTGCTTGGACCAGGGTCGGTCACCGGCACAGCCTCGGTGGCCGATGCTGGAGGAGCGCAGAGATCCCACAGTGCAGAAAACTCGTTTTCTGTGCGCAGTGTCTTCACGCAGTCAGAAGCGCTGTTCACAAGTGTCACCGCAGTGAACAAGTCCATATCTTTGGCCTGTTAGATTCATACAGTTTCATAACAAGGTGCGCAATTAAAAAAAAACTGCGCTGCGTAATGGCACGAAGCAGCCCCGTAGCCTCGACGCGCACCTCCGCTCCAAGGCCTTGTGCGTTTTCCACCTCGGTCAGTAATGTGGATATGTCGTGAAAACTCTTCACCACAACTTTGACCGTTGCTAAGTGTCCAGTCCATCTTTGGTCCAAGAGACGTTTCAGGGTATCGCCTTTTGACAGAATAGCCATGGTTGTCTTCCTTATGAAGTTGTACAGCATACACCAAAAAAATCCTTGACAGCTGATTCGCTGGACATGGCATGAATCACAACCAGATGAAGTTGGTGATTAAATAATAATAATATGGTATGTTACGATCCAGCTGGTTTTGGAGCAATTTCTGCACACCACCATGCCTGCCAGACATGAGTGATGCGCCATCATAAACCTGACTCAGGATTTTGTCCGTGCTGAGTCCTGCGCTGGTGAGCTCATCAATGATGACACCTGTCAGAGCCTCTGCATCACCTTTCTCAGATGTGGCCATTACCAAGAGGCGCTCACACACAACATAGTTTTCGTCAACAAAACGCACAACTACAGATATATTTTCTTGGCCTAAAGGATCCCGTGTGCCATCCACTTTAATTGAATACCAGCTATCGCCGACTTGTCTCACTATCTCTTCTGTCACGAGTTTGCTCATGATTTCGATAATCTTGTTTTGTGTCTGTGGGCTGGTAAAACGTGCATTCTGTGGAATTGTTTTTGTAATCCTTGTCAGTTCAGGATCTTTGCTCATGGTGTGACAAAAACAGCCCCATGGAGCTATTATGGAGAATTATCTCCACGTAACGGCAACTGATTCACCACTAAAAACTCCAGCATATCAATTACGGCTGACATGTAGTATCTGTTGCGAGCCAGTTGCTCTGAATTTAAAAGAGTGTAAATCTCTTTTCCTGTCTCCCTACATTTTTCTGAATCTCTCCACATTGCTTCACATCCTAAATGTTCTTTTGAAGCTGCATGCTTATTTAAGCCCTTGCCTGTTTCGATTGCATGTTTCCAATCATTGAATCCCTTAATGGAGAAGGTCGCATCCAATGATGCAGATTTGAATTTCCTGCAGGCATAACAAAATGCGGAGTCCTTTTCCACCGAGTACTCAAGACAGTCCCTGTTCAAATACCAGCTAGAGGAAAATGATCGCTTTTTTGAACCAAACATTTTAACTGTATATTTCCTCAACACAACCTAGCTACCTAGTTTGGGTTTGTCTGTGCCGAGGTCACTCACACCCACTGATTCAACAGGCAGTTGTTGTGGCCCAAATGCTGGCCCGGTCGCGGTTGCACTTGACCTGCCAGGCCCAGGGTCGGGCTCCATATTTTGGGTTCATATCATATTGAAACAGCAGCAATGATTTTACAAGGGATAATTCATGCTTACATATTATTTGAAGGATTGGGTTTTGTTTAAACATTTTGTGTTTAGCTACAACTAGAAGTGTTCTGCCCAGATGCTACCTTAGCCTACTGTCTGCCCAGACACTCTAGCCTCTACTATCAGTTTAACCCTTTCTCCCATGAACTGTACTGTCCTTGGTTGCTCCAAAGATCGGGACTCAACCGCTCTTCAGTGCAAAAAGGGGGACTGTTGGGACCGGTTGTGTTCAACCTGATTTGTAACCAAAAAGGTCTCGGATTAAACTGACCTCTGGAGACAAGACACACATGTGGCACATGTGGACAAAGACAAAGAGATCTTGGCCTAGGTGGAAAACCCACAGCCCCTTTCACCAAACGAGGAGAAGAGTCACAAAATGTCTCCAGGGAGGGGACTGCAGATAAGGTTCGCACCTTCCTGTAACTTTGATTCTCCCATTGGTTCAGAGGTTCCTCAAACACAGCATGGGGCCTTAAACTATTAAACCCTCTGACACACAGAAACAAATGTGTAAGATATTTTATTATGTAACCTCTCAGTTGAAGCTTAGGAGGAAGTTGAAGTAAACATGAGCTTTTATTTTGAAGGGGAAAATGGAAGTGAAGAAAGCGTTGTAATTTCGGACGTTTTGGTCTGTGTTGTTGTTCTTGAAAAATAAAGTGAGACGTGCAGTGCCGTCTTGGTTCCGGCATTGGAAGCCTGTGTCTTCATTTTAGAGTCAAACAGTGAGTCTAGACAATTAAGAAACGCTCGGTTACAAATGTCTTCCAGTGCAACCCCGTTGCTGCGGGGAGCATGCAAGTGCTTGTGCTAAAACTTCCATTTTCTGGAGAAAGTGGATTTAATTTCCGTGTCCAAAGAGCACCATGGATCCTATGAAAATGTGATCCTATCCTATGTGAAATGGGGGAATGAATTGATGTTTCTGAGTTGGGCTGGTAAGGAATTCCAGAGATGGGGAGCAGAGCAGCTGAATGCTCTGCTCCCCATGGTGGTGAGATGGGCAGAGGGAACAGAAAGGTGTATGGAGGAAGAGGATCTGAGGGAGCGGGAGGGAGTGGGATGCTGGAGGAGATCAAACAAATATGGGGGTGGTGAGGTTCTGGATGGCCTTGAATGTAAACAGGAGGTCTGGAACTGGACCGGGAGCCAGTGGAGCTGTTGGAGGACAGGAGTGATGTGGTGGATGGAGTGGGATCGGGTTATAATGCGGGCAGCTGAATCCTGGACCAGTTGAAGATTATGGAGGGATTTGTGAGGGAGGCCGAAGAGGAGAGAGTTGCAGTAATCCAGACGGGAAGTGACAAGACTGTGGACAAGGATGGCGGCAGTGTGGGGGGTATTAACCAGTTTTTCTAGATATTGTCGAAATATTGAAACTGTATTAGTTTAAACTGATGCAAGCAGTTTTTAGTCAACAACAAAGCCATCACATCAGCATTCAGAAAGCCAAAGAAATCCCTGTCATTATTTTTGCTGTTATGTGCAATTATTAACTGGGTTTCACAGCAGCTTTTTATTCACTAATTTACAAAGACCCAACAATTCCCCCCAAGAGCAAAGCATTTAGTGCAACAGTGGCGAGGAAAAACTTCCTTTAAGGCAGAAACCTCGGACAGACCCAGGCTATTGGTGCCGGTGCCGGTTGGGACACAGAGACAAAAAGACACAGATACGGAAACACAGATATAAAGAAATATAATTCATAATAATTGTAGCAGTTGGTATGATGAACAGTGGCAATTATAGTAACAATAAAGATAATGGAACTATGACTAGAAATAACTGTTGTAGCAGTTCAGGGCATAGCAACTCCTTAGTCACTACATTTTGCATTAACCTACATCCTGGACTATACACCTGTACATTGCACACACTATATATTTCTGCACATTCTATTCTATTCTATTCATCCTCTTTTTTTCTTATATTAAACAGCTACTTTGTGCATATTTATACCAGTAGTTGTTTATTTCATATTAATATATATATATATATATATATATATATATATATATATATATATATATATATATATATATTTTTTTTTTTTTTTTTTTTTATTTATACAGGACAGCTGAAGACATGAAAGGGGAGAGAGAAGGGGAATGACATGCAGCAAAGGGCCACAGGTCGGAGTCAAACCTGCGGCCGCCGCGTCGAGGAGTAAAGCTCTATATATGGGCACCTGCTCTACCATTTGAGCTAATATGTTTGTGTATGAATGCAGCAACCACCAAGGCAAATTCTTTGTGTTAATTACTAGGCAATAAATCTTTTTCTGATTTTGATAAGCTTGATCAACTTGTTTGACATGCATTGCTCATTTGGGAGGTGTGCTCTTTGCTGTTGGCTGTTAAGTGTTAAAAATGACTACAATATTCCGTTTTTTGCGGTTATTCCACTAATATTCCTGTTTACATGCAGTTGTGCAAAACAGGATTTTTTCAAAGTATTTTGTCCGCTGGTGGACTTGTTCAACCGTGCAAACACAGCCTCCCGCTGTCGTTCCTTCAACCACCTTCTTGAAAATGTTGGTGTTGTGATGTTTGTGCATTACTCTTGAGAGGGTAGTTGCCCCTCAACTTCAGTCCCACCTTGACTCAAACAACCTTCATTAACCCTTCCAATCGGGTTTCCGCCCTAAACGCAGTACTGAAACAGCCCTGGTTAAAATCACCAACAACCTCCTCCGTGCAGCAGACGTTGGCTTGCTCATCCTCCTCGACCTTACTGCTGCCTTTGACACCATCTCTCACCCACTACACTTGGAATTTACCTCCTTAGGGAGCTAAATCCTCCACCACCATGGTGTCCACTTTCACTGCTACGCTGATAACACACAGGTTTACATCTCCACTCAAGCCACCACTGCTGTTCCTCACCCCTCCCCACATCAGGAAATGGATGAGCAGGAACTTCCTGAAGGTCAACACCAGCAAAACTGAGGCCCTGCTCATTGGCTCCAAAACCACAATCTCCAAAGCCCAAAACATCACTGCCCTAAACGTCACCAACGGTTTCCCTGGAGCCTTCTCCAGCCAAGTCAAGAGTCTCGGTGTCACCTTGGACAGCACCCTTTCCTTTGCACCTCACATAAAAATCATCACCCGGACTGCTTTCTTCCACCTTCGCAATCTCTCCAGACTCCACTCTACGTCCATCCCTATCTGAAAATCCAGCACTGAAATCTTGGTCCATTCATTCGTTACATCCCAGATTGACTACTGTAATGCTGTTCTGTCTGGCCTTCACTTTTCAGAGCGAGTCACTCTCTTCTAACAGCTCTGCATACAGTGGCTTTACTAATATGCTCTGCATCAACAATGTTGTAAAGAAGAAAAAAAAACGTAATGTGACACTAATAATCTGCTGGGATGTAGAGTATGTTCACGATGGGTGACGTTAGTGATATGAACAGGGATAAGGTTATGTAGTCTAGTTTAGATAACTGATAGACTGGGAAGAAAACCAAATAGGTAGTTATCTGGAAATTAAAATGCGTTGGGGCCTCAATATCATCTCCCGATTAAGTTTTACACCCTGCGAAGTAATACAGCTTCTTCATCAACGGGATCCTCGACAAAAGGAAATGCCGTGTTTTGAAAAAAAAAAAAAGTTTTATAGTCTGCCTAACATGGTTAATAAATTCTTGATATAATAAATATTCATGCAGATAACAAACCAACCCCAACCTTACCCTAAAATGAGGAAATGAAAGAGGGCTGTGTCAGAGGGAGGTTTCTTGAAGAAAACCTGCTCCCGACCAGGTTAGGTTCACAGACTCAGTTAGCATAGTAATTGATTCTGAGGTTAAGTTACCCTTTCTTTCTGAAACCGAAAACCCAGAGTTCCCCTCATCTCAGGGTTAACAAACTCTAAACCTACTAAACCTGCTTTCTTAAACGGACCCCTGGTGCTTTGTGTTATCACCTTACCTTTTAACTGTGTTTTCAAGTTGCTGCTAATGCCACTTTCTATGATGCTATCTTATGAATTGTTTAGGGAAAATGAGAGATTATGACTTGTTTATGTTTATGTTTCACATACATACAGGTACAAAGCCAAAATACAGTAGCTGATAAAATCAGGAAAAATTAAACCTGTTGAGCCACTGCCAGCACTATGTGTCCCCTACTATGTTCCTCAGATTACCACTTGCAGGTTGACAGCATCTACACGCAGGCTTCTGTAATGAAGTGGGTTTCCTAAACACACAGAATGGATACATACAGCTGATTAGAGGATCGTAAGAAGCTATAGGACATTGGCTGATTTACGTGTTTGTAAAAAATGTGTATTTGTTGGGACTTGTGTTTTTTTTTTAGTGTTGGTGTTTTTCAGGAATGGACTCGCTGAGAGGAGCTATTGTTTGCAGATTCCATAAAATCATCTCTCTATCATCTCTTTATCAGGATGCATAGTATCCAGGATACTATGCATCCTGATAAAAAGTTCCTTTGTCTTTGGAATTAAAATAGCCCCACATCATCACATACCCTTCACCATACCTAGAGATTGGCATGGTTTTATGTCAGTTAGCCTAACAGCTAGTTTGATTTGCATTGAGAGATGATTTTATGGAAAGTACCCCATGCCAATCTCTAGGTATGGTGAAGGGTATGTGATGATGTGGGGCTATTTTAATTCCAAAGGTTAAGGGAACTTTATCAGGATGCATAGTATCCTGGATCCATGAAATAACTGGCCTGCCTCTATGGGAATTTAACATAGGGGGGTACTGACTTTTGTTGCCAGCGGTTTAGACATTAGTTGCTGTATGTTGAGTTATTTTGAGGGGACTGGACATTGGCACTGTTATACAAGCTGTACACTTAATACTTTACATTGTAGCAAAGTGTAATTTCTTCAGTGTTGTCCCATTAAAAGATATAATGAAATATTTACTAAAATGTGAGGGGTGTGCTCACTTTTGTGAGATACTGTATATTTGGTGACTAATTTATAATTTCAAAAGGATGATTAATAAAATGTACCCTGTGTTTTACCATTTGTATGCACAATTCCAGCACTGTTCAAACCACTGTGAAAAGAAGGCCCAGTAATTAATTTATTCTGGTTGTAAAATACACTGACTGACAGGGGGGAAAAAAACAGGTTTTAAATATTTTCAATTCTCACATTCTTACTGGAAGAGGTGTGAAACCTGCAGAGCAAGTTTTTCAGGCTTGATGCTGCTTGATGGCTGTGCAGTATTTGCTGTGTGCTTTTTTGTGACTGGATTCCATATTGTTGGCTTAGTGTGGTTGTTACCAATGCTTTTGTGGACTGACAAAGGTAATAGTAATACATAGGCTAATTATTCCTGGACATTAAAGTGGGTCAAAATAAATTCCTTTGTGTTTCTGAAAGCTAGAATACACTCAGTGAGTGTTTGATGTATGTGACATTTCAGCAGGTTGACTCCAATGACAATTTCCAAATTTCATCTTCAATTTTGAGTGTGAGGAACTGGCAGTAAAGCCATAGAGTCATAAAGTAGCATATTATGTGTCCCTCAATGTTAAATTAAATCTGCACGCTTGTACGGATGACAGTTACTGTTGCAGTCAACGCTGTTGGGAGTTTTATGCTAAGTAGGCCTATTTTTGTCATTTCTGTTGCTTTTTAGTGCACCGTTATACAATTGTTTTCCGGACCCACTCCAATTATCTACTCTGATCTCATACCGATTTCCCCCATCAAATACAAAAATGTTTTCATCAGAGCCCTTATGTCCCCACAACTTTTCAACAGAAAGTGACACCCTTGATTTTACCTGCATAAAGGAGGATATATGATGTGGTGTGATTGATGTTTCCACATTACCCCTACCTTAACTAAGTTTTTTTTCTTCCTTAATAATTGTAGCAGTTGGTATGATGAACAGTGGCAATTATAGTAACAATAAAGATAATGGAACTATGACTAGAAATAACTGTTGTAGCAGTTCAGGGCATAGCAACTCCTTAGTCACTACATTTTGCATTAACCTACATCCTGGACTATACACCTGTACATTGCACACACTATATATTTCTGCACATTCTATTCTATTCTATTCATCCTCTTTTTTTCTTATATTAAACAGCTACTTTGTGCATATTTATACCAGTAGTTGTTTATTTCATATATATATATATATATATATATATATATATATATATATATATATATATATATATATATTTTTTTTTTTTTTTTTTTTTTTTTATTTATACAGGACAGCTGAAGACATGAAAGGGGAGAGAGAAGGGGAATGACATGCAGCAAAGGGCCACAGGTCGGAGTCAAACCTGCGGCCGCCGCGTCGAGGAGTAAAGCTCTATATATGGGCACCTGCTCTACCATTTGAGCTAATATGTTTGTGTATGAATGCAGCAACCACCAAGGCAAATTCTTTGTGTTAATTACTAGGCAATAAATCTTTTTCTGATTTTGATAAGCTTGATCAACTTGTTTGACATGCATTGCTCATTTGGGAGGTGTGCTCTTTGCTGTTGGCTGTTAAGTGTTAACAATGACTACAATATTCCGTTTTTTGCGGTTATTCCACTAATATTCCTGTTTACATGCAGTTGTGCAAAACAGGATTTTTTTCAAAGTTTTTTGTCCGCTGGTGGACTTGTTCAACCGTGCAAACACAGCCCTCCGCTGTCGTTCCTTCAACCACCTTCTTGAAAATGTTGGTGTTGCGATGTTTGTGCATTACTCTTGAGAGGGTAGTTGCCCCTCAACTTCAGTCCCACCTTGACTCAAACAACCTTCATTAACCCTTCCAATCGGGTTTCCGCCCTAAACGCAGTACTGAAACAGCCCTGGTTAAAATCACCAACAACCTCCTCCGTGCAGCAGACGTTGGCTTGCTCATCCTCCTCGACCTTACTGCTGCCTTTGACACCATCTCTCACCCACTACACTTGGAATTTACCTCCTTAGGGAGCTAAATCCTCCACCACCATGGTGTCCACTTTCACTGCTACGGTGATAACACACAGGTTTACATCTCAACTCAAGCCACCACTGCTGTTCCTCACCCCTCCCCACATCAGGAAATGGATGAGCAGGAACTTCCTGAAGGTCAACACCAGCAAAACTGAGGCCCTGCTCATTGGCTCCAAAACCACAATCTCCAAAGCCCAAAACATCACTGCCCTAAACGTCACCAACGGTTTCCCTGGAGCCTTCTCCAGCCAAGTCAAGAGTCTCGGTGTCACCTTGGACAGCACCCTTTCCTTTGCACCTCACATAAAAATCATCACCCGGACTGCTTTCTTCCACCTTCGCAATCTCTCCAGACTCCACTCTCGTCCATCCCTATCTGAAAATCCAGCACTGAAATCTTGGTCCATTCATTCGTTACATCCCAGATTGACTACTGTAATGCTGTTCTGTCTGGCCTTCACTTTTCAGAGCGAGTCACTCTCTTCTAACAGCTCTGCATACAGTGGCTTTACTAATATGCTCTGCATCAACAATGTTAAAAAAAGAAAAAAAAACGTAATGTGACACTAATAATCTGCTGGGATGTAGAGTATGTTCACGATGGGTGACGTTAGTGATATGAACAGGGATAAGGTTATGTAGTCTAGTTTAGATAACTGATAGACTGGGAAGAAAACCAAATAGGTAGTTATCTGGAAATTAAAATGCGTTGGGGCCTCAATATCATCTCCGATTAAGTTTTACACCCCTGAAGTAATACAGCTTCTTCATCAACGGGATCCTCGACAAAAGGAAATGCCATGTTTTGAGAAAAAAAAAAAAAGTTTTATAGTCTGCCTAACATGGTTAATAAATTCTTGATATAATAAATATTCATGCAGATAACAAACCAACCCCAACCTTACCCTAAAATGAGGAAATGAAAGAGGGCTGTGTCAGAGGGAGGTTTCTTGAAGAAAACCTGCTCCCGACCAGGTTAGGTTCACAGACTCAGTTAGCATAGTAATTGATTCTGAGGTTAAGTTACCCTTTCTTTCTGAAACCGAAAACCCAGAGTTCCCCTCATCTCAGGGTTAACAAACTCTAAACCTACTAAACCTGCTTTCTTAAACGGACCCCTGGTGCTTTGTGTTATCACCTTACCTTTTAACTGTGTTTTCAAGTTGCTGCTAATGCCACTTTCTATGATGCTATCTTATGAATTGTTTAGGGGAAAATGAGAGATTATGACTTGTTTATGTTTATGTTTCACATACATACAGGTACAAAGCCAAAATACAGTAGCTGATAAAATCAGGAAAAATTAAACCTGTTGAGCCACTGCCAGCACTATGTGTCCCCTACTATGTTCCTCAGATTACCACTTGCAGGTTGACAGCATCTACACGCAGGCTTCTGTAATGAAGTGGGTTTCCTAAACACACAGAATGGATACATACAGCTGATTAGAGGATCGTAAGAAGCTATAGGACATTGGCTGATTTACGTGTTTGTAAAAATGTGTATTTGTTGGGACTTGTGTATTTTTTTTTTAGTGTTGGTGTTTTTCAGGAATGGACTCGCTGAGAGGAGCTATTGTTTGCAGATTCCATAAAATCATCTCTCTATCATCTCTTTATCAGGATGCATAGTATCCAGGATACTATGCATCCTGATAAAGTTCCCTTGGTCTTTGGAATTAAAATAGCCCCACATCATCACATACCCTTCACCATACCTAGAGATTGGCATGGTTTTATGTCAGTTAGCCTAACAGCTAGTTTGATTTGCATTGAGAGATGATTTTATGGAAAGTACCCCATGCCAATCTCTAGGTATGGTGAAGGGTATGTGATGATGTGGGGCTATTTTAATTCCAAAGGTTAAGGGAACTTTATCAGGATGCATAGTATCCTGGATCCATGAAATAACTGGCCTGCCTCTATGGGAATTTAACATAGGGGGTACTGACTTTTGTTGCCAGCGGTTTAGACATTAGTTGCTGTATGTTGAGTTATTTTGAGGGGACTGGACATTGGCACTGTTATACAAGCTGTACACTTAATACTTTACATTGTAGCAAAGTGTAATTTCTTCAGTGTTGTCCCATTAAAAGATATAATGAAATATTTACTAAAATGTGAGGGGTGTGCTCACTTTTGTGAGATACTGTATATTTGGTGACTAATTTATAATTTCAAAAGGATGATTAATAAAATGTACCCTGTGTTTTACCATTTGTATGCACAATTCCAGCACTGTTCAAACCACTGTGAAAAGAAGGCCCAGTAATTAATTTATTCTGGTTGTAAAATACACTGACTGACAGGGGGGAAAAAAACAGGTTTTAAATATTTTCAATTCTCACATTCTTACTGGAAGAGGTGTGAAACCTGCAGAGCAAGTTTTTCAGGCTTGATGCTGCTTGATGGCTGTGCAGTATTTGCTGTGTGCTTTTTTGTGACTGGATTCCATATTGTTGGCTTAGTGTGGTTGTTACCAATGCTTTTTGTGGACTGACAAAGGTAATAGTAATACATAGGCTAATTATTCCTGGACATTAAAGTGGGTCAAAATAAATTCCTTTGTGTTTCTGAAAGCTAGAATACACTCAGTGAGTGTTTGATGTATGTGACATTTCAGCAGGTTGACTCCAATGACAATTTCCAAATTTCATCTTCAATTTTGAGTGTGAGGAACTGGCAGTAAAGCCATAGAGTCATAAAGTAGCATATTATGTGTCCCTCAATGTTAAATTAAATCTGCACGCTTGTACGGATGACAGTTACTGTTGCAGTCAACGCTGTTGGGAGTTTTATGCTAAGTAGGCCTATTTTTGTCATTTCTGTTGCTTTTTAGTGCACCGTTATACAATTGTTTTCCGGACCCACTCCAATTATCTACTCTGATCTCATACCGATTTCCCCCATCAAATACAAAAATGTTTTCATCAGAGCCCTTATGTCCCCACAACTTTTCAACAGAAAGTGACACCCTTGATTTTACCTGCATAAAGGAGGATATATGATGTGGTGTGATTGATGTTTCCACATTACCCCTACCTTAACTAAGTTTTTTTTCTTCCTTACATCTACAACTGCTGACAAACTGGCTTTATTCTTATTAGCATTGTCTGACATCCATCTTGTTACTTTTTGTAGGTTAATCAAATATAACTTGTAGGTGTAACCTTTAGTTCACATATTCATGTGACAAACTGGTTTTAACAACCTGGTTGTGTTCCAACCAAAACATTTTAGTGATGGAGAGATTGCCATACCTCTAACATTTCTTATTCATCGAACAATACACCTACAGTGCTATAACACCACAGACTCATGTTTCTATGCTGTAGCTTTATGCATGCTTATACATCCCTTAGTACATTCATGTGGATTTTTTATTTAGTATCTTTTCTTTTATTGTCCATGCTATTCATGTGGATTTGTTATTTTATCATCCATTTTGTGATGTATGTGAATGTTGGGTGTGATCTATCTATCTATCTATCTATCTATCTATCTATCTATCTATCTATCTATCTATCTATCTATCCATCTATCTATCCATCTATCTATCTATCTATCTATCTATCTGTATGGAAACAATTTTCAGTCACCACAAGTTTAAAAGTCATTTTTACTCAAGCTATACAATTTGTGCTTATTAGTTAGTGTATTAATCTTATCTGTGTAATAGGTTGCACAAAAAAACACACAGAAAATAGACATACTGTAACTGTTAATTGAAGGATCATTTCCTCAGGCTAAAACATTTTGAGGTCGAGGGCAAAAGGTGTAGAATATTGTTCTTCTTTTTGGCTTCTTAAAAGAACTCTTTACAGTGTGTTTCCAACGTGTTATATAATTGATTCTGAATCATCCCAGTGATTCACCATAATCAAGCCAACCAGCAGAGTTTTTGCTTAATAAATTTACATTCAAATGTTGTACTGTATCTTCGAGCTTGATACCCAAATGTTGTAAACGGGTGTAGCACACAATTCTGGAGACTGTACAAAGGTCCCATCAACAGCTATTCATTCTCATATCTGTATGGGTCCTCCTCACATTAGGGCCCTGTATACTCAGTCCCCTCCCCCAAGTGCTATGCCCCTGGCTGTAAATGTTATACAGGCGCAGTCATGTTCACTTAGCTTCACTCTCTGCACTGGTAACTCAAAGAAATAGAAAATACAGCTAGTTAAAGCTGTTGTAGGTGTTTTTTTAGACTTTTGCAACAGCATACAGGAGTGCACTAGCCATCACAGACTTGTAAAACATCCTCAGCATCGTCTGACAGGACTTCCGCCTCCTCAGTAAAGTGTGGCGACTCTGGCCCTTCCTGTACTCCTGTAGAGCTTTTTTTCATCCAGTCCAGTTTATTGTCTTTATGTACTCCCAGGTATTTGTAGTTCTCCACTATGTCCACATCGACACCTCGGATGGTGACGGGTCACCAGTGCCTTTCTCCTTCTCTGGTCCACTACCAGCTCCTTTGTCTTTGTCACATTGAGCTGTAGATAATTGTCCATGCACCACGTGACAACGTTCTTCACCACAGCCCTGTACTCAGACTCTTCACAATCACTGATACATCCCACTACCGCCGAGTCATCAGAAAACTGCTGAAGATGGTAGGACTCTGACTGGTAGCTGAAGTCTGTGGTGTAGACAGTGAAGAGGAAGGGAGACAGGACGGTCCCCTGTAGGGTAATCTTTCCTTTTACAGCCCCCTAATTACCAAGTATTTAGCTGTTAATTACATGGTAATAATATTACATTATTAGGTAACTACTAGAGAATACCAGAGAAACTACAGCTGAAGTAAAAACTCAAGTAGTACTTGTTAATTTAACAAAGTACCATGTAGTTCTGACCAGTTTAGGATGGTAATAACTCAGATAAAATTGTATCTTCCTTAGAAAATAGGCTACTTATCCTTTCCCGCCTCAATTACCCAACAATAAAAGGTACAAATTTAGTTATCCAGGGTTTATTTTGTAACGGCCCCAGTTTTATTGTGTACTTTCTATGAATTTAGAATTGAATTTAGTACTTTCCAATTAATTAGTTTTATGAAGTTATTGGTCAAGGCTATGAGCTTTATTTGATTTACCTTTAGAAAATATAATCATTACATCAGTACTTACCTAGTAACACTCACTGGGTTCAGTCAACACCAACTTGAGTGTAACTTGAAACTAGCTTTGTTTCCAGGTTATTACCATATACCTTGTAATAGATTCCTACCTTTGTTTGTACAGTCAACACCAACTTGTACCATACAGGTACCTCAAAATAACTGAAAAACATGAATATTTACACATTACAAAGGTTGAAAATGGACTTTCAAAGGAAGTCTTGTTTGTTCCATGGATAACTAAATTGGTACATTTCATTGTTGGGTAATTGAGGGGGCATTTCTAAGGATTAGTTGCATACTTTCTTAGGAAGTACCCAATTTTATATGAGTTATTACTATCCTAAACCGATCAGAACTACATGGTACTTTGCTGAATTGATGAGTAATACTTGAGGTTTTACCTCGTACTTCAGCTGTAGTTTCTCTTTAATTGCCTACTTATTACCAGTGGTAGTTACCTAATAATGTAATATTATTTCCATGTAATTAACAGCTAAATACCTGGTAATTACGGGGCTGGTGTTTTAAGCCCTCAACGTCTCCTTCCAGGCAGCGCTGCAACCATTGACTTCAAGGCACCTAAACCTAACCTTAAAGGTCCCATGGCATGATAATTTCACTTTATGAGGTTTTTTAACATTAATATGCATTCCCCCAGCCGGCCTATGGTCCCCCAGTGGCTAGAAATGGCGATAGGTGTAAACCGAGCCCTGGGTATCCTGCTCTGCCTTTGAGAAAATGAAAGCTCAGATGGGCTGATCTGGAATATTCTCCTTATGAGGTCATAAGGAGCAAGGTTACCTCCCCTTTCTCTGCTTTGCCCGCCCAGAGAATTTGTCCCACCCATGAGAAAGAGAGATCATGGCTTTCAAACGAGCAAAGTGGCAGTTGGTCAAGCCCACACCCCCACCCTCCACCTTGCCCCCCCTCTCTCTCCTTCTCAATAGCTACAGACAAAGAAATGCCACATCCTAAGGAAAGCTCATTGTGGGACTGGCTCTTGTGGCTGTAATTCTGCACCAAGGCTGAATTTCGGGAAATAGACTTCAGATACAGTATTAGGTGACCACTAAGGTCTATATAAAAGCATCCAAAGAGCACTATGTCATGGGACATGTGTATTGTTTTTTTACCCTCATAGTGTTTTAAATCTTTCTTTTGGCAGTGTTAAGAAAATCTAAAAGACGTGATCGTTTGATTTCCGAGGAGGAAGGAGAGGCTTAGTCCAATTGAAAGATTAAGCAAAAGGTTTAATAAACAACATGATGAAAATGACAAGACTAAACGCAAATGTTACAATGCAGCTGACAGCGGAGTGGATCATGCTTCTCCTTGTGGGATTCACATAAAAACTTGTCTTGTGAGATGACAAAACAATACACTGTATCCCTTGTGGGGTCACAGTTTACAGCCCTGAATCATCTCTGTTTCAGAACTATAGTAACTATTGTGGGTGTTTCCTTGAATGGAAACCTCTGATTTCAGGCTTACTCCAGGTCACAGACAAAGGTCGTTTATCATGGTAGTGCCAATTCTATTCAACTTTACAGAGATATGCATTTCCTTTGTTCTAATCAAGTCTGTCCCAGCAGGGAGTGGCTCCCCAAAAGGCAGAAGCAATCTTTCCTGTGGGGACATTGGCCCTCATTTATCAACCTAACGTAGAAACCAGCGCAGATATGAGCGCAGAAATCATCTTACGACAGGCTTCACGTGGGATTCATGAAAAGTTTGTATCACACCAATCCGAGCGTAAGAATGGTCGTACATTGATAAATGCGGCGGCTGGAAACGATCGTCATTTAAATATCACGCCCCATTATATTCTGGGTTTTGAGGCCTCGCCCCTAAAATTTACGACATTGCGAGACGTAATCCGGCTGAGAAGCGGAACTTTTCAGAGGTGGAGATTGAAACCCTGATATCTCTGGTTCATTTGCACTAACGTGTGTACTATTTGGCAGCCTGAAAACTGTTATTAAAGGCTGTAGAAAGAATGCGGGATGAAAAGAGATCACTGATGCGGTCAACAGTGTTTATCGTAGTAAATCGGACTCCAGCTGAAGTTTAGCCTATTTAATTTATACATCCTTGACACATTTTCTATAGTCCTAATAGTAATATACAGGCTTCTATTGCAATCTATTAGGCCTACATGTAGGTGTACCTATAATTAAATAAACACACGGTAGCGGAGTTTATGCAGTGTCTTTTATTTTACTCGTGTTCGTCTGAACGAGGCAACAGCTGAGGGAGAGCGCGTGTCCTCCACCCCCCCGTGCTGGACCCTGTCTCCTGACAGCAGAGGGGCTGGAAAAACAAGCCAAAATAACTTGGTCAATGGCAGAAATAAATCATTCACTTGAAAGAGAAACAAAAACCTGAAGAATAAATAAAAATGTTGTGCATCGTCATGTTTCCTGTATTGAATATCATTGCCAAACATAACACTATAGGCTACCTTTTAAAAGTGAGGAATAATATCCTGTTTCCTTCATACAGCCCTCAGTTGGTGGCTGTTCTGGACACTGCTCTCTGGGCATCGGGTCATCTGGCTCCATCGCTACATTTATGGCACCGTGTCTTCCTGTGCAATGTTGTGCAGAACCCCACAGGCTAAAACAATGTTGCAGACCGGCGCATAGAGGTCTTCTAAAAGAGCCAGATCTGCCATTACTGATACGTGATCAACTGATGACTTCTCCTTCTCCTGTTAAACTGATTATATGCTGCACCGCAAGTCCACACTGACTTGAAAACTTGCGTACACGAGTTCAGACCAGACGTGAGATTTGATCGCAGCCTACGCTCACGTCCAAATTGATAAATGCCGAGCTTTGCGTAGGAATCGGCGTACGCACGTTTCATAAATGAGGGCCAATGAGTCTTCTCCAGACCTGATGATTCTTTAGAAGCTTGTGTGAGCCAGACAAATGCTAATTAGTGTAGTTATTTGATTAGATCTAGCTGCAGGCTACATAAAACCAAAAGTACATTGTTTTCAAAACATAAGCATGGTTTTAACTTTTTTTATCTTCAACAGCAGCGATAAAGGCAGTGATGTTTCCCGTTTAATGTATGGGACTCTCACGTGTGGTTGCGTTTCTCCAAAGTCAGTCTCAACTTTTCGCTGCAGGCCTGCAACCCCCTTTTTCAGCTCCTTTAACCAGCTCTAAAAGCCCTCTTCTTGGAGTTAAAATGTCCTTAATGTCCCTTTTTACCCATGGCTTGTCTTTTGAGTAAAAATGAACAGTCCTTGTTGGGAAAATGGAGTCCACACAGAAGTTTATGTAGTCTGTTATGCACTCATTAAGCCCATTAATGTCCCTTCTGTGCAGCTCACTGAGTGCATTCCAGTCATCACCTCAAAACAGCCCTGCAGTGATTCAAAGGACTCCTCAGACCATCTCCTCACTGTTCTGGTGGTTACAAACTGTCTCTTAACCAAGGGCACATAGCAGGGATTGAGGTGGATTAGGTTGTGGTCTGACCTGTCCAGAGGGGGGAGGGGTGAAGAGCTGTATGCCTCCTTCACATTAACATACAACAAGTCCAGGGTCTGTGGTCGGGCAGCTTACATACTGTATGTAGTTGGTCAGGGTTTTTTCCATGGTGACGTCATTGAAAACTCCTGATATTATGATCACTGCACTGGGGTGTTTAGTTAGCAGTTTTGCGATAACGCTGTCATGACGCTGACGCGAGTGACTTCACACGTCGACGTTAGGTTTGCTGAGCGGAGGGTGGGATGTAAACTGCCACAACAATGACATGAGGAATCTCCCTGGGAAAATGATATATTATTGCTGGCCTACAGCAATAATATGTAGGACTGCTCTCTCTTTTGATCTTAGTCAACTTAGATTTCTTTAGTCTATTAGTCATGTTTTATGCTTTTTTTCATGCTGAATGACTTATTTCCAAGAAACGTACGAGCACATGTCTGGTAAACAGAAGAATCAAAGTGGTGCTTTTGCATGACTCTTTGCGGAGAAACTCAGATTTACAGATCTGTCGATTAAATCAACTAATCGATTAGTCGATACAATTGAATGCGTGTTAGTCGACTAAAAATGTCTTTAATCGAGCACAGCCCTAATAATAAGTCCTACAGCCAGCATTTCAATGTCCGGGCAGCACACACAATCGTTGATCTTGATGTGACCAGGATTAAACCATCTGTTGTTAACAAGAATGGCAAGCCCCCCTCTTTATGCTTACCACTCGTGGTGCGGTCCCTGTCTGCCCGAACAGTCTGAAAGCCGGTGATGGTCACATTGTTATCGGGGACGTCCCGGTGCAGCCATGTCACTGTGAAACACACGATGCTACACTCGTGAAACTCCTGCTGACTCCTTGCTAACACCGTTAGCTCGTCCACTTTATTCCCCAGGGACCTCACATTCCCCAGGACAACGGAGGGAAGTTGGGGTTTATATCTCCTTCTCTCCTTCCGTGCTGCTCTCTTCCACTGTCTCGTCCTCCTTCCCCTACCCCTTTACCCCCGATGCTTCCTCCTTGTTCTCCTCTGGGACAAGCTGGGTAGAGTCAGCGGCTGGTGGCGGCAGTCGGAGGGCGATCAGCTGTTCCTGACTGTAAATAATGGCTGCATGTTGTTGTTGTCCCCTGGAAGAGGGGTGAAACCTGCAGAGCAAGTTCTCCAGGCTTGATGCTGACTGGTGGCTGTTTCTCCTTTAGCTATGTTGATGTTACCACTGTGTACAGCACCACTGCAGCTACAGAGGGAAGTCTGATGCTGAGATTGACCAATCACAATTGGGGATCGGGAACATTTGCCACAGTACTAAACTCCAAGCCACATGCATTGCATACAGTATGATACAGCCAATTAAAGGCAACCATTTTTTCATCTTTCATAACACATTAAAGATGCTCAACTATTCTATTCTTTTGTATAGTACTTTAAATTATCGTATTAGATGCTCAACATAAGCTCTAAGCACTGACACTGTGCACAAAAACACACCGAAAATAGACAGATAACTGTTCATTGAAGGATCATTAACCTCAGGCAAAAATATTTTTAGGTCAAGCCAGGGCTGAAGGGGTTGCATTTTCTAGATTATTGTTTTCCTTGTTGGCTTCTTAAAACAACAACTCATTACAATGTGGTTCCAACTTGTTATATAATTGACTCCACCATAATCAAGCCATCCAGCAAAGATTTTGCTAAATAAATTAACGCCCAAATGTTGTACTGTATCTTTGAGCTTGATACCCTGAATGCTGTAAACAGGGTCAAAGCACAAACTTCTGGACACTGTGCACTGTAAAGAGCTGCTTGCATCTTAAACCTTACATCTAAAATGAAGTGATTCAGGAGAGGGCCACTTAATTTCACTAATTTTACATTATACATATAAATTTAATCTTTATAGTCTAGTTGCACTCTTTACAAGCTTCAGCAGTATCAATACTCTTTAAAATGAAATGGCTTACATTAAAATTACAGTCGGAATCTGTCTTGCGCTATGATTACATTAATTTATTATTTTCTCTGACAAACTCAAAACTTACAAATCACTGTTCAAAGATAACCTGTTTTATGTTTGGTTAGGTTTGGGCCACAAAGGGGAAAGGGTTTAGGGAAAGATCATGGTTTGGGTTAAAATTATTACTTTTATTAAGGTTAGGTTATAGTTACAATCACAAGGTTAAGGAATAGTGATAGGATAGTGGTCGTGCTTTTGAAAAGAATTCAGAAAACAGCAGAGTTTGTTGTTTTGTAACAATGTTATCTGATTTCCTCCTTTGAGCCTATCATTTTTACCACAGGTTTTACTACAGTGGGGTACAATGGGGTTTGCCACTGCATTTTACACAGGTGTTAACCCTTCCTAAACCTTTAACCGCAGCTAAACTAATGACAGTAATAGGTGTTTCCAAGGCCTAGCAGTGCCCTGTAGTGTTTATACACAAACACATCAACAAGGGTTGGGTACCTAGAAATAGTTCTGAGTTAGGAGAGCAAATGGCAGGCTTTTTCCAAACAGTTCACATCCGGTGACATAGACTAATGTAATGTTAACACATAAAGCAAAGTAGTTCCTTTCAGTTTTATAATTACGCCTGCTTTGGCATGTTTATGACATGTATTGTTGTGGTTAATGTCAAGTTGTCATTACAAATAGTGTTTATTTTGTCAGACGAGACAAGACTAAATATGTTCGTCAATGACCTTTTTTTCCATGACTAAGACGAGACGATGACGAGACTGCGGCAATGTCCAAAAACGCTGACTGAGACTAAATTAACATGCATTATTGTTGACGAAAAAAGACAAGACTAAAATGTTTTGCATGAAATAAAAACTAAGATAAAATCTCTCTTCATTTTCGTCTACAATCGTCTCTACTTTTCCATCATGAGATAGAATATTTAGCTGTTAATGGGTTGGGTGCCGAGACCCGGTGCTAATACGGCACCGACCGGTGCCTTAACAACGGATTTCGGTGCCACTTAAATGCCTTCACTTCTCTCTGATGCTCCTAAACGGACGGCTAGTTAACACTATACTTGGCAGCAGGTAACGTTAGCCTACCGTTAGCTAGTTAACACTACACGTGACAGCAGGTAACGTTAGCCTACCCTTAGCTAGTTAACACTACATGTGACAGCAGGTAACATTAGCCTACCGTTAGCTAGCAGCTGGATTAAACACGGTTAAAATGCTGACAGCTAAATGGTTTAAAAGTTTGTCTGTATTTCACCATGTAGGATTCCAACCGCGGAACGTACGACAGCTGCAGCTGCCGTTGTCTGAAAACAAATATGTAGCATTCACTTCAAACTCGCCTCGCCAGCCTCGTGCTGCGTTCAGTGTTATTGTAAAATACAATTTTCCTATTCAATGGTTGATTTTGTCGTTTAACAAGAATTTACTGGTGAAATAAGGAGGAGGATATTTATATAACTTTATACAATTTATTGTTATATAACTATTTGACCAAAATGGTTATCAGACTAAAATGTTTTGACTAAAACTTGAATAAGATATATTCAGTTCACTTTTGACTAAAACTAGACTGAAATGACGAGACTTTTAGTCGACTACAACTTGACTAAGATACCTTGAGTTCTCTTTTGACTAAAACTAGACTAAAATGACGAGACTTTTAGTCAACAAAAACTTGACTAACAAAAAAAGATATGTGAATGACTAAATATGACTAAAACTAATAAGGACATTTGGCACAAGACCTTAGTCTAAATTAAAAATGGGTGACAAAATTAACACTAATTACAAAGACATCTCAAACAATGTCAACTTTGCATAAAAAATGACATAATTGACGGAATGACACTTAATGACAACAGTCCTAAAGAGTCATACATACTCCATGTTCATGTCGGGTGTCATGTCATGGTAATGGCAGATACATGTCTGAAACCTTGATTAACTGCAGACTAGAGGAAATTTTGAAAAATAGTGGAACTGAAAGAGTGAACAAGAAGGTGATTTTGGACACAGTAAGTGTAAGTCAGTGTTTAGCTTCAGTCTTCAGATTTGAGCATGCTTCTCGGGCTGCACATACATTTGATCAGCTTGGTTGCATTGCTGAGATTTGGGAGGTGTGCTGTCTGCCGTTGGCTGTTAAGTGTTAAGAGTTTTGCTTGAGTGCACTGACTGGGCTTGGCTTTGTGTGTTTTCCAGCAGGCTTAATATTTGAAGGGGTGATTTCTTGGCTATACCTAAATAATAATAATAATAATAAATCTAATAATAATAATAATAATAATAATAATAAGGTAATTCATGTATTCAGAATAAAAGTGAATCACCTGTGCATTAACTGGAAGTCAGTCTGTTGCAGTGGATTTATTTAAATAGCTGCCACTTTGTTAAACAGAGTCACTGTATCCCTGGTGCTTTGTGTTATCATCTTACCCTTGTTTATAAGTTGCTGCCAATGCAAGTTTATGTAATGCTCTCCTATGAATTGTTTAAGGAAAAACATTTTTCTTTAAAAATCATTCTTCCATCTATATTTCTTCTTGTGATATTATGTCTTTGTTTCACAAATACTTACAAGTGCAAACCCAAAAAACAGTAGCTGAAAATCAGACAAGGAAGCTGAGGGAACAAATAGACCTGTTGAGCCACTGCCAGCAATCTGTGTCCCTTACTATGTTTCAGGAAGTCATTCATGCAGCATGTTTCCCATAGTTCCATTTGCAGGTTGACAGCCTTCTAATGAAGTGTTTCTTTTCCTACACACAGAGTGGATGAATACAGCTGAAGAGAGAGGATAGTAAGAGGCTATGGTAAGGACAATGGCTGATTTACATGTTTGTGAAAATGCCTGTGTTGGGAGTTTTTTTGTTGGTGTTTTTCAGGAATGTTACAATGTTATATGGTGCCTTTTCAACAAACAATAGCTTTGTAAATGTGTGTGAAATGATTGAAGTTAAAGTGAAATAGTTTTCCCTGATAGTCAATCTATTTGCTTTGACTCATCTGCGTCTTTGTTGACTTAGGCTAGGCAGAATTGGTGTGTTTTTTGGGTTAAATTATTGTATATTGTTGACTTAGTGTTACCAATGCTTTTGTGGACTGAAGCAGTACTAATACACACTTATTCTTTGACATTTAAAGTGGGTCAAAATAAATCCCATGTATTTGTGTTACTAAAAGCAGGAATATAAGACAAGTGTTTGATTTATGTGACATTTCAGGTTGACCTTAAGATATATTTGTTTTCATAGTATTTACACTTTTCCAATACTTTGCTGGCTCCTTTATCCTCAGTCAAAATGTTATAATAAAATGACTGCATCACCAGCATTACAAGCTGTTACTAGAATGAAATTAAATAATACTTATTAGATAATAATAACTTTACTGATCCCCAGCAAAGGAAGGAAAGTTAGCATTACATCAGCACAAGACTAAACTAAAGAGATAGGTAAGGTACATAATGAAAAGGAAAACATATTGAAGCCTTATAATGAAGGTAACACAGTCTATTAAGTGTAAATTGGCCTATCAACATTACTCATAGGTCTAAATGAGCATTCGATAATATGGTGATGTTTGTTGCCATTTTATGGCCCTGTCTGACAGTCTTTGCAGCGAGGGACAAAATTTAGAGGATAAGGCGTTGGGCCATAGAGGTACTGTATGTAAGCTATAACACACATTTTAGTTGAATGAAATGTTATGTATATGTAGGCTATTGGCCCTAAAAAGGTTTCGGGCTAGTGCTAGGACTAAAAAATAATGACAATAAGAAAGTGTCCAAAATCTCCATTTACTGCTCACTTTAGAATTAAGTATTCAGTGTCTATCATATAGCGAGTAGTGAGTTCACCTATTTTGTCTGATGCATATTCTCTTTTGCTGCTGTTGTTTTGCTACTTTTGTTCTGTTGCTTGTATGCTAGACTGTATGTCATTTATGTTATGATTGTATGTTAGTAGTGGATATGTTAGAAATGTTTGGAGGTGTGCTGCTGTCTTTTAACTTTTTACATTTCTCTTTTAGTCCCTACTCCCCCTCCCCTTTCCCAGGTCGCAATTGTAAATAAGAATTTGTTCTTAAATTGCCCATATTATGAAAAAAACACTTTCTGGGATTTGGGGTATTATTTTGTGTCTTTGGTGCTTCCAGACGCATACAAACTTTGAAAAAAACAAACATCCATGCTGTTTTGAGTGAGATACGGTTTCTGAATGTCTTTTGCCTTCAGTCTCCTGGTGAGCTGTTCAAAATCTGCATGGCTTTCTACGTCACTAGCCAAAACGAGGGACCTAGGGGGCTAACCGCTAGCATGCTAGCACTAGCAAAAATGGCAAAAGACTGCTACACACAAATTCCACCCGGTAACACTTTACAATAAGGTACACAAAAAAATAGGTAGTTAATGATTAGTTACTGTTTTTGATAGGGTAGTTACCCTTTTTCAGAAGGGTAGTTACCCTTTTTGAAAAGGGTAGTTACCCTTTTTCAGAAGGTAGTTACCCTTTTTCAGAAGGGTAGTTACCCTTTTTGAAAAGAGTAGTTACCCTTTTTCAGAAGGGTAGTTACCCTTTTTGAAAAGGGTAGTTACCCTTTTTCAGAAGGGTAGTTACCCTTTTTCAGAAGGGTAACGAATGGTTAGTTACCCTTTTTGAAAAGGGTAATTACCCTTTTTGAAAAGGGTAGTTACTAGGGGTGTGACGAGACGCTTACTCCACGAGACGAGACACATCACGAGATTGGGTTCACGAGAACGAGACGAGATTTCTCGTCGAGGTGAAAAGTTGTCTCGTGATTCAATGTGATGTCAGATGGAGCGTGGAATTACTATTGAAGATCCCCCTGCCACTTTTAAATTATTTGTGTGGCAACATTTTGGTTTTCCTGCGGAAATAATAAACGGCAAAAGAGTGACAGACAAGACAAACACAATATGTAAACATTGTAAGAAAAAAATGCTGTATACCGCGGCTAACACGAGCACTATGCAAAAACACTTACAGCACCACCACAGCTCTCTACTAACTACGCGGGTGCAGTAGTTAGTAGTACGGCATTTTTTTCTGTGTGGCAGGGGGATCTTCAATAGTAATTCCACGCTCCATCACGCTGACATCACATCGCCTCACGAGACAACTTTTCACCTCGACGAGAAATCTCGTCACGTTTTACGAGATCTCGTCACACCCCTAGTAGTTACCCCTTTTTGAAAAGGGTAGTTACCCTTTTTCAGAAGGGTAGTTACCCTTTTTGAAAAGAGTAGTTACCCCTTTTCAGAAGGGTAGTTACCCTTTTTGAAAAGAGTAGTTACCCTTTTTCAAAAGGGTAGTTACCCTTTTTGAAAAGTGTAGTTACCCTTTTTCAGAAGGGTAGTTACCCTTTTCCAAAAGGGTAGTTACCCTTTTTCAGAAGGGTTAACGAATGGTTAGTTACCCTTTTTCAGAAGGGTAGTTACCCTTTTTCAAAAGGGTAGTTACCCTTTTTCAGAACGGTAGTTACCCTTTTTGAAAAGGGTAGTTACCCTTTTTGAGAAGGGTAGTTACCCTTTTTCAGAAGGGTAGTTACCCTTTTTGAAAAGAGTAGTTACCCTTTTTCAGAAGGGTAACGAATGGTTAGTTACCCTATTTCAAAAGGGTAGTTACCCTTTTTCAGAAGGGTAACGAATGGTTAGTTACCCTTTTCAAAAGGGTAGTTACACTTTTTCAAAAGGGTAGTTACCCTTTTTCAGAAGGGTAGTTACCCTTTTTCAGAAGGGTAGTTACCCTTTTTCAGAAGGGTAACGAATGGTTAGTTACCCTTTTTGAAAAGGGTAGTTACCCTTTTTCAGAAGGGTAGTTACCCTTTTTCAGAAGGGTAATGAATGGTTAGTTACCCTTTTTCAAAAGGGTAGTTACACTTTTTGAAAAGGGTAGTTACCCTTTTTCAGAAGGGTAGTTACCCTTTTTGAAAAGAGTAGTTACCCTTTTTTCAAAGGGTAGTTACCCTTTTGAAAAGTGTAGTTACCTTTTTCAGAAGGGTAGTTACCCTTTTCCAAAAGGGTAGTTACCCTTTTTCAGAAGGGTTAACGAATGGTTAGTTACCCTTTTTCAGAAGGCTAGTTACCTTTTTTCAGAAGGGTATTTACCCTTTTTCAGAAGGGTAGTTACCCTTTTTGAAAAGGGTAGTTACCCTTTTTCAGAAGGGTTAACGAATGGTTAGTTACCCTTTTTCAGAAGGGTAGTTACCCTTTTTCAGAAGGGTAACGAATGGTCAGTTACCCCTTTTCAAAAGGTTAGTTACCCTTTTTGAAAAGAGTAGTTACCCTTTTTGAAAAGGGTAGTTACCCTTTTTCAGAAGGGTAGTTACCCTTTTTGAAAAGAGTAGTTACCCTTTTTGAAAAGGGTAGTTACCCTTTTGAAAAGTGTAGTTACCCTTTTTTCAGAAGGGTAGTTACCCTTTTCCAAAAGGGTAGTTACCCTTTTTCAGAAGGGTTAACGAATGGTTAGTTACCCTTTTTCAGAAGGGTAGTTACCCTTTTTGAAAAGGGTAGTTACCCTTTTTCAGAAGGGTAGTTACCCTTTTTGAAAAGAGTAGTTACCCTTTTTCAAAAGGGTAGTTACCCTTTTTGAAAAGTGTAGTTACCCTTTTTCAGAAGGGTAGTTACCCTTTTCCAAAAGGGTAGTTACCCTTTTTCAGAAGGGTTAACGAATGGTTAGTTACCCTTTTTCAGAAGGGTAGTTACCCTTTTTCAGAAGGGTAACGAATGGTCAGTTACCCCTTTTCAAAAGGGTAGTTACCCTTTTTGAAAAGAGTAGTTACCCTTTTTCAAAAGGGTATTTACCCTTTTTCAGAAGGGTAGTTACCCTTTTTGAAAAGGGTAGTTACCCTTTTTCAGAAGGGTAGTTACCCTTTTTGAAAAGAGTAGTTACCCTTTTTCAAAAGGGTAGTTACCCTTTTTGAAAAGTGTAGTTAACCTTTTTCAGAAGGGTAGTTACCCTTTTTGAAAAGTGTAGTTACCCTTTTTCAGAAGGGTAGTTACCCTTTTCCAAAAGGGTAGTTACCCTTTTCAGAAGGGTTAACGAATGGTTAGTTACCCTTTTTCAGAAGGGTAGTTACCCTTTTTGAAAAGGGTAGTTACCCTTTTTCAGAAGGGTAGTTACCCTTTTTGAAAAGTGTAGTTACCCTTTTTCAGAAGGTTAGTTACCCTTTTCCAAAAGGGTAGTTACCCTTTTTCAGAAGGGTTAACGAATGGTTAGTTACCCTTTTTCAGAAGGGTAGTTACCCTTTTTCAGAAGGGTAATGAATGGTTAGTTACCCTTTTTCAAAAGGGTAGTTACCCTTTTTGAAAAGAGTAGTTACCCTTTTTCAGAAGGGTAGTTACCCTTTTTGAAAAGGGTAGTTACCCTTTTTCAGAAGGGTAACGAATGGTTAGTTACCCTATTTCAAAAGGGTAGTTACCCTTTTTCAGAAGGGTAACGAATGGTTAGTTACCCTTTTTCAAAAGGGTAGTTACACTTTTTGAAAAGGGTAGTTACCCTTTTTCAGAAGGGTAGTTACCCTTTTTGAAAAGAGTAGTTACCCTTTTTCAAAAGGGTAGTTACCCTTTTGAAAAGTGTAGTTACCCTTTTTCAGAAGGGTGTTACCCTTTTCCAAAGGGTAGTTACCCTTTTCAGAAGGGTTAACGAATGGTTAGTTACCCTTTTTCAGAAGGCTAGTTACCTTTTTTCAGAAGGGTATTTACCCTTTTTCAGAAGGGTAGTTACCCTTTTTGAAAAGGGTAGTTACCCTTTTTCAGAAGGGTAACGAATGGTTAGTTACCCTATTTCAAAAGGGTAGTTACCCTTTTTCAGAAGGGTAACGAATGGTTAGTTACCCTTTTTCAAAAGGGTAGTTACACTTTTTGAAAAGGGTAGTTACCCTTTTTCAGAAGGGTAACGAATGGTTAGTTACCCTTTTTGAAAAGGGTAGTTACCCTTTTTCAGAAGGGTAACGAATGGTTAGTTACCCTTTTTGAAAAGGGTAGTTACCCTTTTTCAGAAGGGTATTTACCCTTTTTCAGAAGGGTAATGAATGGTTAGTTACCCTTTTTGAAAAGGGTAGTTACACTTTTTGAAAAGGGTAGTTACCCCTTTTTCAGAAGGGTAACGAATGGTTAGTTACCTTTTTTCAGAAGGGTAAGGAATGGTTAGTTACCCTTTTTCAAAAGGGTAGTTAGCCTTTTCAAAAGGGTAACTAACCATTCCTTACCCTTCTGAAAAAGGGTAACTACCCTTTTCAAAAAGGTTAACTACCCTTCTGAAAAAGGGTAACTAACCATTCGTTACCTTTCTGAAAAAGGGTAACTACCCTTTTCAAAAAGGGTAACTACCCTTCTGAAAAAGGGTAACTACCCTGTTGAAAAAGGGTAACTACTCTTTTGAAAGAGGTTAACTAACCTTTTGAAAAAGGGTAACTACCCTTCTGAAAAAGGGTAACTACCCTTTTCAAAAAGGGTAAAAGGGTATTTTTTTTTATTGTAAAGTGTTACCATTCACCCTAATCTACAAAATTAATTGTATAGAACTACTTCCATGTCCCTGTTCTGCAGGTATTCCACGCAAAGTTGGAAGTGTGCCCTCATTTAGAAGAAGTCTCCCGGCTTTGGAGAAACGGCTAGGTAGCTCATGTAATCCTTACCTAGCTACTGCGCATGTGCGACTGACAGCAAAGATGTTACAGAAGTTGAGAGCTCTCACTCTGAAGCTAAAACAGAGACCTGACACAGGGTGAAAAGAGGAGCTGCAGCAATGTGCAGTACAACAAAAATATGGTTAAAAAAATTAAACCATGTAAACCTATTCTGATAAAATCTCAAATTATAATTATGAACCTGAAAATGAGCATAATATGGCCAATTTAATGATTTGCCTGGCTAAATAAGGGTTCAATAAAATAAGAACAATACAAATAAACACTCAAACTCACACAAAATGACTATTAAAATGTGTGATGTGTCATCATGTCTTTGTGCCATGTTAAATTACAGCACTATGGGTCGTCTTTAAGTGCACATTTGAGCCAAACATGCACATTAAATTGTGTTTGTCTTCAGATTTTAGTATCATTTTAGTATAAGTATCTTAATGCATTTCTCATCTAAATCTCATCTTAATCTCATCTTCTGCTGTTGTGCCATCCAGCAACATTGGATCTTGTTGACTCAGCCAATACAATGTGGAAACTTCCCTGTCTTAATGCAGTTAAAGTTAGCTTGAAGAGGACAAGCCATTAGAGGTGTGTATACTGGAACACAATATGAGGTTTGTGTTTATTGTAAAAACAAAAAACACTGATATAAATTACGTCTGATATTTATGTCACACTTGGCTTGGCTATGAGTCAGCAGAACAATCAGGTGTCTGTATCATGGAATTTAAGTTACCACTAATGTTACTGGGCCATGCTAATAGTTGTGTTATAATTTGCCTGGTTCTTTCTGGGCCACCAGCCCGGTACAGTAGGTGTATTATATTTCACCTCGCTGTCAGAATTTCTTTTTTATTGGATCTAGTATTTGAAGAAGTAGTTCCAGTTGTGAGGTATCCTGTGTAACTCAGACACTTATTCTGAAAAGTTAAGTGTCACTTGTGATGGATGTGAGCACAACAAAGATGGCTATCTCAACTCTGGGCAAAAGCAAAAAACTCTGTATGAGTAAATACCACTAGAGGTTGCCACACATTCTCATACCTAACCGACGAATAGGTCGATTTCCAATCCCTCACAAAGCAACATACATGACTGTTCTATTTACTGACGTGATCGTAACACGTGACCACGGTGGCTGTTTTAACCATGTGACTGTTCTATTTAACACAACGGCTGCTGTTTTAAACACATAGTTAACGTTAAACGGAACTAGTTAAGTTGAGGCAACAAAAATAATTAGAGTTAGGAAATCATCAGAGATTGGTTAAAAATGAGTCACGTAAAACTACTAAAATTAGGAGGTTACTGTGTCACGGACGTCACAGCATTACAGGCTAATGTCCGTATCAGTCGGTTATTTTGAAAAAGTGACCGTTGACTTTTGGTTTTAAATGGGAAAAGTGTACTTGTGGAAAGGATGTCTAAGCTTTGGTCCTCTGAGTGGACATTTCCCATTCTAGGCATTTATCTTAGAGCAGACGTTGCTTAGAGACGCGCTCAACGCACAACTGGTCAGAATAAGGCTTTTTCTTCCAGTTGACCTATGTCAAAATCACACTGACCCACACCTAAATTAGTAAAATTGAACAACTTAATGTTTCATTCACACACCCACAGCATAGGAAAGCAAAGTGCTCTCTAACAACTTTGTTTGGCTCTTTATCTGTATCCAGTGTCGGTGGAATTATCAAGCTAGCTAACTAACATTAACGTTTTTTTTTAAACTGAATGTAAACCACTGATTGATGTAATAAGAAAATGATTAAGTTCAGAAACCCCCATTGCATTAATAACTGGCTTGACTTTCACTTGTTTAGTGGTTGGTAGTGGTTAGTAGAGCTATGACTAATGTGTGAGAAGTTTCATATCCATGTGACTGTTTAGCAATAATCAATAGTCTGTGAAACAACGCAGCAAGTACAGCTTGATGTTATCACTGTATAATTGATATCTCGTTTTTTTCTGTCCCTTTCAACTTTTCTTCAAAGGAATGGCAATATCTAAGAATGGCTTCACCATCTTTTCCCTTCTATTGACATCTACTATTTTGGAAACAGGGAGCTTCATTGAATGTTCAAGTCCGGTTTTACCGGTAGGTCGACTATATTTACAATTCTGAACAGAAAATATGGGATCAGAGGTTTCGATAATGACACAAAGCAATTATTTGAACTTGATATCTGTTGTCTTAGGTACCCTATGGAGAAGAAAACTTTCTACCTCACACCAGGGAGAAAAGAAGTGGTTAGTCCAATTAATAAATATGATATGAATATTGAGAAATACACCTACCGTAGTCACTTTCTAACGTATGATTAGATGAAAAGATTGATACCACTCTGATATATTTCTTACTATATACAAAGCTACAGCCAGGAGATTAGATTAGTTGAATAGAATGAGAGTCGAATGGACATTGAACTGTTTGCCAAAAGAAAATGGTGCCCAGCACTGTGCACTGACCATGGAATTAGAATGAGTTAGCCCACTAAATGGCCACCGCTCTGACCATCTTGTTATGTTGATTTTATGTTGAAATCCCCCCCGAGACCACCGTTTTATTTTCACTTTGTTTTATTTTTTTAAGATAATTTGATTGGGCTTTTCCACCTTTAATTTGATATGACAGCTAGGTGAGAGAGAGGGGGAAGACATGCAGGAAAGCATGTCTTCCCTTTCTTTAGTCACAGGTCGGATTCAAACCCTGGACCTGCTCTACCCACTGATCCAATCCGGCTACGCACTTTGGGGTTTTTAAGAACTAAACATGGTAGTTATCGAGCTTTAGTGGTGCTGGTAGGCAGATATTTTCACTATTTAACTGTTTTCACCTTTGGACGTTTCCAGTCTTTATTTTAAGCTAGACTAACTGATCCTGGATGTAGCTTCAAATTTAGTGTACAGACATGAGACTGGTGTCAATATTCTCATCTAACTAAAAACAACGAATAAGCGTATTTCCTGTTGTATATAATGTATCTATGTTTGTAAAAATTCACAGTTTTTTTTTTATCCATCTTTCTTTGCAGTGCTTACAGGCCAATGGGAATACATTATTGATGTTGTAGTTAATGTCTCTAATGTAGAAACATTTGAGCTGATTCGTTCCTCATTAAATGCTGAGTTATAGCTTGAGTTAATTCAATTTAGTGCAATTCAATGCTTGTTGCTTTAATTCGACAAACACAATTTGTCAATAAAGCACAAGAGACAAAAGTATAAATAAATGTATAAACAATTACATAAACACATAAATAAATGTTCAGGTTTTTCATGTAGTGATAAATACATGATCCCTAACTGGCTTCCCATGCCTAATGAAGTCCCTTATACATCATGTTGTATTTTTCATCCAGCGCTGTTGGATCTGGTTGAGTACGAAGTGTATGTGGAGTTGAATGTTACCAATATCGAGACAGTGGACTACCTTAGGAGCCTCCTGGACAACGGCGGCTTTACCCTGGCCTTGGGTCCCACTGTGAACGTCACAGACATTCACATCACCACAGGTAAGAATGGAGCTTCTTCTGGTCAGAACACTATGGGTGCTACTTTTGTAAATCAAGGTGCAGGATTCCCTAAGTCAAGTCTACTCTGCCCTTTTTCTGCAGTTCAAGTGTTTTCTGTGTAATGTCTAACCTATTAACTCCAGATATCTGGAGGAAATGATACAGCATCTAAAGTTTAAAGTCACTTTTTAACGCCCTGAGGCAGGAACCTTGCCGTCATTTTTTAAAGTGCTGGGTAAAACCCCTTGTTTAGGGTTAAGGAAAGATCGCGGGTGGGATTAAAAACATTTAACACAAACCTGGTCTCCTGTGTTGTTTATCAACCACCCCAACCTACCTCCATATGCAGATTGTCATTTTACAGCGCCGTGGTCGAGCTGCTGCTACGCCTGGTACGTCCCATACAGATGCTGAAAAGTATATACGATATTGGACGCTGAAAGCCAAGTGTCATTATGTGACCACTTGGGAGTGAGAATGAGTTGTATTTGGACACTTCAGTACTGTCCAAATACTTCTGAACTGCACTGTATGTCAACAAAAAGTTCCTCCTGAGCTTCAAAGACGAGACAAGAAAAGTTCAACCATATATAATCCTGCAGTCGCTGGGCAGCACAGGGGAACCTACTCGGCCCAGGGACTGCAGACACCAAAGATATGTGGGCAATCAATGATTAATCTAATAGGTGTCTTTCATTTCCTCATAGTTCACAACCAAGTCTGAAATATGAAAATGTTTGAAACTACTGCATATCTTTAATTGCAGACTAGTTGGTGCTCTTTCTTTTTTTTCTTACTTGTGTTTTGTTTTGTTTAGTGTGTTATCAAAATGGTACCAGCTTCCAGTGCAGATGTGAGGACCAGTATGTTTGGTCATATAGTAACTGTCTTACATACGGGGCATGTGATGAGATCACTGATGAAACATGTGGGTGTATCAACAGTCTCCCTACCAATGGGCAATACTGCCAGCCAAAGAAAGGTAATAGAGACTTTAAATGGTTACTTTATGCTTATGCTTAATAATGTACCTTTACATGTCAACATCTTGATGTTTCCGTTCTATGTGGAAATTTATGCAAACAAATATGAGCATGGCAGTTCCTTCTTGAGCGTTCAGAGCAGCATACAGTATGCAAAAAAAAGAAAAAAATTGATTATTTAGAGCTTTCACCTCAATCTCAGTCTTCATTTAGCAAAAATACTATTTAATTACACTGTTTTTTCCAACAGTACTTCCAGTTGTGTATGAATACCAGATTTCCATTGAGGTGAACACCACAGACATAGATCAACTGAGAAAAGCCCTGACAATAATAACTTTCCCCGTCAAAATCAGCAGCCAAACGACCATCTTAGATGCTAATATCACTACAGGTGAGAACAAATAGATGGTAGAATTTGTTTTAGTGTCTCTCTTAAACAATTCACCTTTTCATAAGAGAAAATATGGTGTTATTTTTAAAGTTTGCAGCCAAGATGACACTGGGTTCCAGTGCCGCTGTGAGGATGACTACCTTTGGCCTTGTGACAAGTGTGCTACCTATGGGGAATGTGATGGTAGTACAAACAACACATGTGGGTGCATCAAAGCTATTCCCAGAGATGGACTGTACTGTCAGTCAATACACCATCAAAGTGAGTAGCTATGGTCATACACTAATCCCAGTTTTAATGCCCAAATTCAATTTTTCTAATGTTTTTTACTTGGAATGATGACAGAAATTGTGTGTAAGTGACTCTCCTTGGCTATATCCTTGTTTGTAAGTTAATGTCTATTAGTGAGTCCTCACAGGGGAATTTCTTCTTCTTTTTTACCTCATGCATGCTTATTTTGACAAAAGTAGACACCTCTTCATCAACATATCCTTCTTTCTTTCAACAGACTTTTCAGTGTGTCCTCGAACAACAATTTCACCATCAACGGGTAAAGCTCAGAAGTCGCTGCTGATTTTAATCAGAAAACACATGAATCCAAGAATCTTGTTTGCCTAGGATCCATTTGATGTCTATTATGCTTTTCTTTTCTCTAAACGTGATCATACTAATTTAACGTTTTACAATTGTTCTTTTACTTTCTGCCTCCGCAGCTCCTCCAGTTCTCTATGAATACATAATTTCTGTTGAGTTGAACACCACAGATGTATTGCTAATAAATCAAATGAGAACCCTTCTTAGAGAAATCAGTTACCCCTTCAGCATCAACAACAGCATACAAATTTCTGAGGCCAACATTTCTACAGGTAAGAATAATGGCTGTACACAACTTGTTTCTACCATCATTTATTTTTTATACTCTCTTAAAGCTCTATCGGTGGCATACTAGTATTACCTGGGGGCCTCTAGTTATTTGTAATAATTGCGGAGGTGGTTGTGATCTTAATTCCATGCGAATCTGCCTTATCTGTAATTTATCAAATAAAAATGTCCCCGCAAATGACCTACCATTTTTCGCCAAACAGAGGTTGTGTGATAATATTAGTCCCATGCGAATTGCCATCTCTGTGATTTGGGGTTGTATTGGCTGAGTTGGCAATTATAAAGGAAAGACTTGACATTATATGTGGGGGATAATGCCAGTAAATTCAATTAAATACAGACCGCTTATCCTGTGCAAAATGTGCCGCAGGAAACACAGATGTGGGAGGTGGGAAGCCACGTGTTATTGTGTTCTTTAAAAACACTGATGAATCCCTATGTTTCCAGTTTGCTATCCGAGCAGTGGTGGTTACCAGTGTTTATGTGAGGATCAGTATCGTTGGCCATGTGACCAGTGTTTCCTGTATGGATCCTGTGACAACATCACTGATGACACATGTGGATGTATCAATGCCATTCCTCCAGATGGACAATACTGCCAGCCTGCTGATCAATACAGTAATCCAGTTCAAGCAACATTTTAAAGAATTTTGTTAATAAATTTGACATGTAATGTGGTGCAACTATTCTAATAGCAATCATGTCCAACGCCTCACATTATGCATAATTAATAGTGTCTTTTATTACATCTGTGGTTGGCACTGTGTATAATTAATGAACAATCATTTCACCAATTGAGCAAAATACACATCTGGACAAGCAGATTTGCAAGATTTCTATTGTACTTAATGTCCACTCTTCTCTCTTTGTCCTCCATCAGACTTCACAGCTTGTCCTGTGACGACACCCTCTCCACAACCTACAAGTAAGACTGAATGGACAATATTGAATCATTCAACACCATCAAATATGTGTCATGCCTTATTGTGAAACAAGAGACTATCTTGTCCCTCACCTTGCCTTTTAATTTCTCTTGCTGCAGCTCCTCCAGTTCTTTATGAATACATAATTTCTGTTGAGTTGAACACCACAGATGCTTCGTTAATAAATCAACTGAGGACCATTCTGAGAAGCATCACTTACCCCTTCAGCATCAACAACCACATACAAATCTCTGAAGTCAACATTTCTACAGGTAGGAATAGTGACTGTACACAACTTTTTTGTACCATTATTTATTTTGTATTCATTGAATTCAATAAAATACACACTTCACTTATCTCTGTGTGGTTCAACTTCCTTGTCTGCTCTCGCAACCTTAAAACAATGCACCTCTATGCCATGAAAGCCTAAAATATTTTTATGACTTAATCTTAACTTTCTGTGTCAGAGGTCACCCAGAGTAATTTTATCCACTTCCTCAATGACTACCACAGCTCTTTTCCAACCAGCACATACACACATTTTGTCAATAAAATATTTCTACACAGCACAAAACACAGATATGGGAGGGTAATTTCTGAATCACATGAGGTTCCTTGGTAATGCTAATCCTGTGTGAATAATGCGCTTACAAAAACACTATTTTATCTGTTATTTTACAATCACTTCTTTCTTGCCCACACCTTGCTTAAACATTTTACATCGTAAACATTTGTTTGGCTATACATCTAATGTTTTCTCAAAAAGGCACTTGTTATTGTGTTCTTTATAAAAACTGATGAATATGTATGTTTCCAGTTTGCTATCCGAGCAGTGGTGGTTACCAGTGTTTATGTGAGGATCAGTATCGTTGGCCATGTGACCAGTGTTTCCTGTATGGATCCTGTGACAACATCACTGATGACACATGTGGATGTATCAATGCCATTCCTCCTGATGGACAATACTGCCAGCCTGCTGATCAATACAGTAAGCCAGTTTAAGTAACTATTTCAAAAGAATTTAGTTAATAATTTTTACACGTAATGTGGTGCAACAATTCTAATAGCAATCATGGCCGACGCCTCACATTGTGCATAATAAATAGTGTCTTTTATTACAACTGTAGTTGACATTGTCTATAATCAATTAACAATAATTTCACCAAATGAGCAAAATACACATCTGGAAAAGCATATTTGTAAAGTTTATATTTTACTTAATGTCCACTCTTCTCTCTTTGTCCTCCATCAGATATCACAGCTTGTCCTGTGACAACACCCTCTCCACCACCTACAAGTAAGACTGAATGGACAATATTTAATCATTCAACATCATCAAATATGTGTCATGACTTACTGTGAAAAATGAGACTATATTTTACATCTGCCTTTTAATTTCTCTTGCTGCAGCTCCTCCAGTTCTTTATGAATACATCATTTCTGTTGAGTTGAACACCACAGATGTTACGTTAATAAATCAACTGAGGACCATTCTGAGAAGCATCAGTTACCCCTTCAGCATCAACAACCACATACAAATATCTGAGGCCAACATTTCTACAGGTAAGAATAGTAACTGTACACAACTTGTTTGTACCATTATTTATTTTGTATGCTCTCTCAAAGCATACAAAATGTTCTCCTAAAGCTCTATCGGTGCCATACTAGTATTACCTGGGGGCCTCTAGTAATTTGTAATAAGTGCGCAGGTGGTTGTGATCTTAAATCCATGCGAATATGCCATATTTGTAATTTGTCAAATAAAAATTGTACTCCAAATGACCTACCATATTTTGCCTAACACAGATGTTGTGTGATAATAATAGTCTTGTGCGAATTGGCATCTCTGTGATTCAGGGTTGTATTGGCAATTATAAAGGAAAGCCATGACATCATATGTGGGGGATAATCTCAGTAAACTCAATAAAATATAGACTTCACTTATCCCACGTAAAATGCGCCGCACAAAACTCAATTGTGGGAGGGTAACTTCTGAATCGCATGAAGTTCCTTGGTAATACTAGTCCTGTGTGAATAGGGTGATTACAAAAACCCTGTTTTATCTGTTATTTTACAATCTGTGCTTTCTTGGCCACACCTTACTTAAACAGTTTAGATCAATAACATTTTTCTGGGTTTAAAAACACTGATGAATCCATATGTTTCCAGTTTGCTATCCGAGCAGTGGTGGTTACCAGTGTTTATGTGAGGATCAGTATCATTGGCCATGTGACCAGTGTTTCCTGTATGGATCCTGTGACAACATCACTGATGACACATGTGGATGTATCAATGCCATTCCTCCAGATGGACAATACTGCCAGCCTGCTGATCAATTCAGTAAGCCAGTTTAAGAAACATTTAAAAGAATTTTGTTAATAAATGTGACATGTAATGTGGTGCAACAATTCTAAAAGCAATCATGGTCGAAGCCTCGCATTGTGCATAATTAATAGTGTCTTTTATTACATCTGTGGTTGGCATTGTCTATAATTAATGAACAATCATTTCACCAAATGAGCAACATTCACATCTGGAAAAGCAGATTTGCAAGATTTCCATTCTACTTAATGGCTACTGTTCTCTCTTTGTCCTCTATCAGACTTCACAGTTTGTCCTGTGACAACACCCTCTCCACAACCTACAAGTAAGACTGAATGGACAATATTTAATCATTCAACACCATCAAATATGTGTCATGCCTTATTGTGAAACAAGAGAATATCTTGTCCCTCACCTTGCCTTTTAATTTCTCCCTCTGCAGCTCCTCCAGTACTTTATGAATACATCATTTCTGTTGAGTTGAACACCACAGATGTTACGCTAATAAATCAACTGAGGACCATTCTGAGAAGCATCAGTTACCCCTTCAACCTCAACAACCACATACAAATCTCTGAGGCCAACATTTCTACAGGTAGGAATAGTAACTGTATACAACTTGTTTGTACCATCATTTACTTTTTATACTCTCTTAAAGCTCTATTGGTACCATACTAGTATTATCTGGGAGCCTCTAGTAATTTGTAATAATTGTGCAGGTGGTCGTGATCTTACACCCGTGCGAATCTGCCATATCTGTAATCTGTCAAATAAAAATTATACTGTAAATTACCTACCATAATTTGCAAAGCAGAGGTTGTGTGATAATATTAGTCTTGTGTGAATTGGAATCTCTGTGTTTCAGGGTTGTATTGGCAATTATAAAGGAAAGCCTTGACATCATATGTGGGGGATAATCTCAGTAAATTAAATAAAATACAGACTTCAATTATCCCGTGCAAAATGCGCCGCACAAAACTCAAATGTTGGAGGGTAAATTCTGAATCACATAAGGTTCCTTGGTTATACTAGTCCCGTGTGAATAGGGCGCTTACAACAACCCTGTTTTTTTCTGTTATTTTACAATCACTGCTTTCTTAAACATTTGTTTAGCTATATAAATGTATTCACAAAAAAGCCACGTGTCATTGTGTTCTTTAAAAAACACTCGTGAATACCTACTGTACGTTTCCAGTTTGCTATCCGAGCAGTGGTGGTTACCAGTGTTTATGTGAGGATCAGTATCGTTGGCCATGTGACCAGTGTTTCCTGTATGGATCCTGTGACAACATCACTGATGACACATGTGGATGTATCAATGCCATTCCTCCTGATGGACAATACTGCCAGCCTGCTGATCAATACAGTAAGCAAGTTTATGCAACTATTTTAAAAGAATTTAGTTAATAAATTTGACATGTAATGTGGTGCAACAATTCTGATAGCAATCATAGCTGAAGCCTCGCATTGTACATCATTTACAGAGTCTTTCATTACATCTGTGGTTGGCACTGTGTATAATTAATGAACAAACATTTCACCAAATGAGCAAAATTCACATTTGGAGAAGCATGTTTGCAAGATTTCTATTCTACTTAATGTCTACTCCTCTCTCATTGTCCTCTATCAGATTTCACAGCTTGTCCTGTGACAACACCCTCTCCACCACCTACAAGTAAGACTGAATGGACAATATTTAATCATTCAACATAATCAAATATGTGTCATGCCTTATTGTGAAACAAAAGTCTACCTTGTCCCTTACCTTGCCTTTTAATTTCTCCTCTGCAGCTCCTCCAGTTCTTTATGAATACATCATTTCTGTTGAGTTGAACACCACAGATGTTACGCTAATAAATCAACTGAGGACCATTCTGAGAAGCATCAGTTACCCCTTCACCATCAACAACCGCATACAAATCTCTGAGGCCAACATTTCTACAGGTAAGAATAGTAACTGTACACAACTTGTTTGTACCATCATTTATTTTTTATACTCTCTTAAAGCTCTATTGGTACCATACTAGTATTATCTGGGAGCCTCTAGTAATTTGTACTAATTGTGCAGGTGGTCGTAATCTTACATCCGTACGAATCTGCCATATCTGTAATCTGTCAAATAAAAATTATACTGTAAATTACCAACCAGAGTTCGCCAAGCAGAGGTTGTGTGATAATATTAGTCTTGTGTGAATTGGCATCTCTGTGTTTCAGGGATGTATTGGCAATTATAAAGAAAAGCCTTGACATCAAATATCGGGGATAATGTCAGTAAATTAAATAAAATACAGACTTCACTCATCCCATGCAAAATGCGCCGCACTAAAACACAGATGTGGGAGGGTAACTTCTGAATCACATGAGGTTCCTTGGTAATACTAGTCCTGTGTGAATATGGCGCTTACAACAACCCTGTTTTTTCTGTTATTTTACAATCACTACTTTCTTGCCCACTTCTTGCTTAAACTGTTTAGATCAAAAACATTTGTTTAGCTATATAAATGTATTCACAAAAAGGCATGTGTCATTGTGTTCTTTAAAAACACTGATGAATATGTATGTTTCCAGTTTGCTATCCGAGCAGTGGTGGTTACCGGTGTTCATGTGAGGATCAGTATCGTTGGCCATGTGACCAGTGTTTCCTGTATGGATCCTGTGACAACATCACTGATGACACATGTGGATGTATTAATGCCATTCCTCCTGATGGACAATACTGCCAGCCTGCTGATCAATACAGTAAGGCAGTTTAAGCAAATATTTCAAAAGAATGTAATTAATAATTTTTACATGTAATATGTTGCAACAATTCTAATAGCAATGATGGCCGAAGCCTTGCATTGTGCATAATTAATAGTGTCTTTTATTACATCTGTGGTTGGCATTGTCTATAATTAATGAACAATCATTTCACCAAATGAGCAACATTCACATCTGGAAAAGCAGATTTGCAAGATTTCCATTCTACTTAATGGTTACTGTTCTCTCTTTGTCCTCTATCAGACTTTACAGTTTGTCCTGTGACGACACCCTCTCCACAACCTACAAGTAAGACTGAATGGACAATATTTAATCATTCAACACCATCAAATATGTGTCATGCCTTATTGTGAAACAAGAGACTATCTTGTCCCTCACCTTGCCTTTTAATTTCTCCCTCTGCAGCTCCTCTAGTACTTTATGAATACATAATTTCTGTTGAGTTGAACACCACAGATGTTACGCTAATAAATCAACTGAGGACCATTCTGAGAGGCATCAGTTACCCCTTCAACCTCAACAACCACATACAAATCTCTGAGGCCAACATTTCTACAGGTAGGAATAGTAACTGTACACAACTTGTTTGTACCATCATTTATTTGTTATACTCTCTTAAAGCTCTATTGGTACCATACTAGTATTATCTGGGAGCCTCTAGTAATTTGTAATAATTGTGCAGGTGGTCGTGATCTTACATCCGTGCGAATCTGCCATATCTGTAATCTGTCAAATAAAAATTATACTGTAAATTACCTACCATAATTTGCAAAGCAGAGGTTGTGTGATAATATTAGTCTTGTGTGAATTGGAATCTCTGTGTTTCAGGGTTGTATTGGCAATTATAAAGGAAAGCCTTGACATCATATGTGGGGGATAATCTCAGTAAATTAAATAAAATACAGACTTCAATTATCCCGTGCAAAATGCGCCGCACAAAACTCAAATGTTGGAGGGTAAATTCTGAATCACATAAGGTTCCTTGGTTATACTAGTCCCGTGTGAATAGGGCGCTTACAACAACCCTGTTTTTTTCTGTTATTTTACAATCACTGCTTTCTTAAACATTTGTTTAGCTATATAAATGTATTCACAAAAAGCCACGTGTCATTGTGTTCTTTAAAAACACTCGTGAATACCTACTGTACGTTTCCAGTTTGCTATCCGAGCAGTGGTGGTTACCAGTGTTTATGTGAGGATCAGTATCGTTGGCCATGTGACCAGTGTTTCCTGTATGGATCCTGTGACAACATCACTGATGACACATGTGGATGTATCAATGCCATTCCTCCTGATGGACAATACTGCCAGCCTGCTGATCAATACAGTAAGCAAGTTTATGCAACTATTTTAAAAGAATTTAGTTAATAAATTTGACATGTAATGTGGTGCAACAATTCTGATAGCAATCATAGCTGAAGCCTCGCATTGTACATCATTTACAGAGTCTTTCATTACATCTGTGGTTGGCACTGTGTATAATTAATGAACAAACATTTCACCAAATGAGCAAAATTCACATTTGGAGAAGCATGTTTGCAAGATTTCTATTCTACTTAATGTCTACTCCTCTCTCATTGTCCTCTATCAGATTTCACAGCTTGTCCTGTGACAACACCCTCTCCACCACCTACAAGTAAGACTGAATGGACAATATTTAATCATTCAACATAATCAAATATGTGTCATGCCTTATTGTGAAACAAAAAGTCTACCTTGTCCCTTACCTTGCCTTTTAATTTCTCCCTCTGCAGCTCCTCCAGTTCTTTATGAATACATCATTTCTGTTGAGTTGAACACCACAGATGTTACGCTAATAAATCAACTGAGGACCATTCTGAGAAGCATCAGTTACCCCTTCACCATCAACAACCGCATACAAATCTCTGAGGCCAACATTTCTACAGGTAAGAATAGTAACTGTACACAACTTGTTTGTACCATCATTTATTTTTTATACTCTCTTAAAGCTCTATTGGTACCATACTAGTATTATCTGGGAGCCTCTAGTAATTTGTACTAATTGTGCAGGTGGTCGTAATCTTACATCCGTACGAATCTGCCATATCTGTAATCTGTCAAATAAAAATTATACTGTAAATTACCAACCAGAGTTCGCCAAGCAGAGGTTGTGTGATAATATTAGTCTTGTGTGAATTGGCATCTCTGTGTTTCAGGGTTGTATTGGCAATTATAAAGAAAAGCCTTGACATCAAATATCGGGGATAATGTCAGTAAATTAAATAAAATACAGACTTCACTCATCCCATGCAAAATGCGCCGCACGAAACACAGATGTGGGAGGGTAACTTCTGAATCACATGAGGTTCCTTGGTAATACTAGTCCTGTGTGAATATGGCGCTTACAACAACCCTGTTTTTTCTGTTATTTTACAATCACTACTTTCTTGCCCACTTCTTGCTTAAACTGTTTAGATCAAAAACATTTGTTTAGCTATATAAATGTATTCACAAAAAGGCATGTGTCATTGTGTTCTTTAAAAACACTGATGAATATGTATGTTTCCAGTTTGCTATCCGAGCAGTGGTGGTTACCGGTGTTCATGTGAGGATCAGTATCGTTGGCCATGTGACCAGTGTTTCCTGTATGGATCCTGTGACAACATCACTGATGACACATGTGGATGTATTAATGCCATTCCTCCTGATGGACAATACTGCCAGCCTGCTGATCAATACAGTAAGGCAGTTTAAGCAAATATTTCAAAAGAATGTAATTAATAATTTTTACATGTAATATGTTGCAACAATTCTAATAGCAATGATGGCCGAAGCCTTGCATTGTGCATAATTAATAGTGTCTTTTATTACATCTGTGGTTGGCATTGTCTATAATTAATGAACAATCATTTCACCAAATGAGCAACATTCACATCTGGAAAAGCAGATTTGCAAGATTTCCATTCTACTTAATGGTTACTGTTCTCTCTTTGTCCTCTATCAGACTTTACAGTTTGTCCTGTGACGACACCCTCTCCACAACCTACAAGTAAGACTGAATGGACAATATTTAATCATTCAACACCATCAAATATGTGTCATGCCTTATTGTGAAACAAGAGACTATCTTGTCCCTCACCTTGCCTTTTAATTTCTCCCTCTGCAGCTCCTCTAGTACTTTATGAATACATAATTTCTGTTGAGTTGAACACCACAGATGTTACGCTAATAAATCAACTGAGGACCATTCTGAGAGGCATCAGTTACCCCTTCAACCTCAACAACCACATACAAATCTCTGAGGCCAACATTTCTACAGGTAGGAATAGTAACTGTACACAACTTGTTTGTACCATCATTTATTTGTTATACTCTCTTAAAGCTCTATTGGTACCATACTAGTATTATCTGGGAGCCTCTAGTAATTTGTAATAATTGTGCAGGTGGTCGTGATCTTACATCCGTGCGAATCTGCCATATCTGTAATCTGTCAAATAAAAATTATACTGTAAATTACCTACCATAATTTGCAAAGCAGAGGTTGTGTGATAATATTAGTCTTGTGTGAATTGGCATCTCTGTGATTCAGGGTTGTATTGGCAATTATAAAGGAAAGCCTTGACATCATATGTGGGGGATAATCTCAGTAAATTAAATAAAATACAGACTTCAATTATCCCGTGCAAAATGCGCCGCACAAAACTCAAATGTTGGAGGGTAAATTCTGAATCACATAAGGTTCCTTGGTTATACTAGTCCCGTGTGAATAGGGCGCTTACAACAACCCTGTTTTTTCTGGTATTTTACAATCACTGCTTTCTTAAACATTTGTGTAGCTATATAAATGTATTCACAAAACGCCACGTGTCATTGTGTTCTTTAAAAACACTCGTGAATACCTACTGTACGTTTCCAGTTTGCTATCCGAGCAGTGGTGGTTACCAGTGTTTATGTGAGGATCAGTATCGTTGGCCATGTGACCAGTGTTTCCTGTATGGATCCTGTGACAACATCACTGATGACACATGTGGATGTATCAATGCCATTCCTCCTGATGGACAATACTGCCAGCCTGCTGATCAATACAGTAAGCAAGTTTATGCAACTATTTTAAAAGAATTTAGTTAATAAATTTGACATGTAATGTGGTGCAACAATTCTGATAGCAATCATAGCTGAAGCCTCGCATTGTACATCATTTACAGAGTCTTTCATTACATCTGTGGTTGGCACTGTGTATAATTAATGAACAAACATTTCACCAAATGAGCAAAATTCACATTTGGAGAAGCATGTTTGCAAGATTTCTATTCTACTTAATGTCTACTCCTCTCTCATTGTCCTCTATCAGATTTCACAGCTTGTCCTGTGACAACACCCTCTCCACCACCTACAAGTAAGACTGAATGGACAATATTTAATCATTCAACATAATCAAATATGTGTCATGCCTTATTGTGAAACAAAAGTCTACCTTGTCCCTTACCTTGCCTTTTAATTTCTCCCTCTGCAGCTCCTCCAGTTCTTTATGAATACATCATTTCTGTTGAGTTGAACACCACAGATGTTACGCTAATAAATCAACTGAGGACCATTCTGAGAAGCATCAGTTACCCCTTCACCATCAACAACCGCATACAAATCTCTGAGGCCAACATTTCTACAGGTAAGAATAGTAACTGTACACAACTTGTTTGTACCATCATTTATTTTTTATACTCTCTTAAAGCTCTATTGGTACCATACTAGTATTATCTGGGAGCCTCTAGTAATTTGTACTAATTGTGCAGGTGGTCGTAATCTTACATCCGTACGAATCTGCCATATCTGTAATCTGTCAAATAAAAATTATACTGTAAATTACCAACCAGAGTTTGCCAAGCAGAGGTTGTGTGATAATATTAGTCTTGTGTGAAGTGGCATCTCTGTGTTTCAGGGTTGTATTGGCAATTATAAAGAAAAGCCTTGACATCAAATATGGGGGATAATGTCAGTAAATTAAATAAAATACAGACTTCACTCATCCCATGCAAAATGCGCCGCACGAAACACAGATGTGGGAGGGTAACTTCTGAATCACATGAGGTTCCTTGGTAATACTAGTCCTGTGTGAATATGGCGCTTACAACAACCCTGTTTTTTCTGTTATTTTACAATCACTGCTTTCTTGCCCACTTCTTGCTTAAACTGTTTAGATCAAAAACATTTGTTTAGCTATATAAATGTATTCACAAAAAGGCATGTGTCATTGTGTTCTTTAAAAACATTGATGAATATGTATGTTTCCAGTTTGCTATCCGAGCAGTGGTGGTTACCGGTGTTCATGTGAGGATCAGTATCATTGGCCATGTGACCAGTGTTTCCTGTATGGATCCTGTGACAACATCACTGATGACACATGTGGATGTATTAATGCCATTCCTCCTGATGGACAATACTGCCAGCCTGCTGATCAATACAGTAAGGCAGTTTAAGCAAATATTTCAAAAGAATGTAATTAATAATTTTTACATGTAATATGTTGCAACAATTCTAATAGCAATGATGGCCGAAGCCTTGCATTGTGCATAATTAATAGTGTCTTTTATTACATCTGTGGTTGGCATTGTCTATAATTAATGAACAATCATTTCACCAAATGAGCAACATTCACATCTGGAAAAGCAGATTTGCAAGATTTCCATTCTACTTAATGGCTACTGTTCTCTCTTTGTCCTCTATCAGACTTCACAGTTTGTCCTGTGACGACACCCTCTCCACAACCTACAAGTAAGACTGAATGGACAATATTTAATCATTCAACACCATCAAATATATGTCATGACTTATTGTGAAACAAGAGACTATCTTGTCCCTCACCTTGCCTTTTAATTTCTCTCTCTGCAGCTCCTCCAGTACTTTATGAATACATCATTTCTGTTGAGTTGAACACCACAGATGTTACGCTAATAAATCAACTGAGGACCATTCTGAGAAGCATCAGTTACCCCTTCAACCTCAACAACCACATACAAATATCTGAGGCCAACATTTCTACAGGTAAGAGTACTGTACACAACTTGTTTGTGCCATCATTTGTTTTTATACTCTCCTAAATCTCTATTGGTACCATACTAGTATTACCTCGGGGCCTCTAGTAATTTGTAATAATTGCGCAGGTAGTCGTGATCTTAAATCCACGCGAATCTGCCATATTTGTAATTTGTCAAATGAGAATTGTACTGCAAATGACCTACCCTATTTCGCCAACGCAGCGGTTGTATTAGTCTTGTGCGAATTGGCATCTCTGTGATTCGGGATTGTATTGGATACGTTGGCAATTATGAAGGAAAGCCTTGACATCATATATGGGGGATAATTACAGTAAATTCCATTAAAAACAGACTTCACTCATCCCGTGCAAAATGCGCCGCAAAAAACACAGATATGGGAGGGTAACTTATGAATCACATGAGGTTCCTTGGTAATACTAGTCCTGTGTGAATAGGGCGCTTACAAAAACACTATTTTATCTTTTGTTTTACAATCACTGCGTTCTTGGTCACACCTTGCTTAAACATTTTAGATCGAAAACATCTGTTTGGCTATGAATAAAATGTTTTCACAAAAAGGCACTTGTTATTGTGTTCTTTAAAAACACTGATGAATACGTATGTTTCCAGTTTGCTATCCGAGCAGTGGTGGTTACCAGTGTTTATGTGAGGATCAGTATCGTTGGCCATGTGACCAGTGTTTCCTGTATGGATCCTGTGACAACATCACTGATGAAACATGTGGATGTATCAATTCCATTCCTCCTGATGGACAATACTGCCAGCCTACTGATCAATACAGTAAGCCAGTTTAAGCAACTTTTTTAATATAATTTAGTTAATAACTTTGACATGTAATGTGTTGCAACAATTCTAATAGCAATCATGGCCAAAGCCTCGCATTGTGCAACATTTACAGTGTCTTTTATTACATCTGTGGTTGGCACTGTCTATAATTAATGAACAATCATTTCACAAAATTAGCAAAATTCACATCTGGAAAAGCAGATTTGCAAGATTTCTATTCTACTTAATGTCTACTGTTCTCTCTTTATCCTCCATCAGACTTCACAGCTTGTCCTGTGACAACACCCTCTCCACAACCTACAAGTAAGACTGAATGGACAATATTTAATCATTCAACACCATCAAATATGTGTCATGCCTTATTGTGAAACAAGAGACTATCTTGTCCCTCACCTTGCCTTTTAATTTCTCCCTCTGCAGCTCCTCCAGTTCTTTATGAATACATAATTTCTGTTGAGTTGAACACCACAGATGTTACGCTAATAAATCAACTGAGGACCATTCTGAGAGGCATCAGTTACCCCTTCACCATCAACAACCACATACAAATCTCTGAGGCCAACATTTCTACAGGTAAGAATAGTAACTGTACACAACTTGTTTGTACCATTATTTATTTTGTATGCTCTCTCAAAGCTCTTTTGGTGCCATACTAGTATTACCTGGGGGCCTCTAGTAATTTGTAATAATTGCGGAGGTGGTCGTGATCTTAAATCTGTGCAAATCTGCCATGTCTGTAATTTGTCAAATAAAAATTGTACTGCATATTACCTATCATATTTCACCAAGCAGAGGTTGTGTGATAATACTAGTCTTGTGCGAATTGGTATCTCTGTGATTCGGGTTGTTTTGGCTGCGTTTGCAATTATAAAGGAAAGCCTTGACATCATTTGTGTGGGATAATATCAGTAAAGTCAATAAAATACACACTTCACTCATCCCATGCAAAATGAGCCGCACAAAACTCAAATGTGGGAGGGTAACTTCTGAATCACATAAGGTTCCTTGGTAATAGTAGGCCTAGTCCTGTGTGAATAGGGCGCTTACAAAAACCCTGTTATATCTGTTATTTTACAATCACTGTTTTCTTGCCCACACCTTGCTTAGGCCGGTTACACACTGCCGGCGTGGCGTGAGCGTGGCGTTTCTATTGCGTGTCAGCTGCGTGTCAGCAGCGTGGATTTTTCTATGTCTTTACACACCAGAAATGTTTCTGACGCGGCGCTGCTGCTAGCCTTGTCTGGACACATGTATGTTTCCCATTGATGAAATGAAATACCATGTTAAACATAAATATATACTGATTTGATTACAGCAAAGACAACGTCGGCAATATCGACGGCAAAATAGGCTACAGAATATTCCGTTCTGTACTGACAGGTGCAATATTAGAAAATCGATAAAAAAAAAAAAAATGGCATTCATATATCTGCATTTATATCAAAACCTAGAGGCTTTCAACATCAACATGTCATTTATTAATATGCATTTGTGTCTAAATGACATAAAAACATATTTTCCTATTGTATTTTGCCTGGAAACGCTTCCAACACGCTCGCGTCTCGCGTGAAAAATAGGCGTCGGTTCTATTTCTAGCAGGCATGCGTCTCACGCAAAGCTCTAACCTGTTAACATGGGAGCCAAAATATGAACGGACCCGCCACGCGGCTGACACACTCGGGCGACGCGTCCAGTGTGTAACCGCCCTTAAATATTTTAGATCCAAAACATTTGTTTGGCTATACATCTAATGTTTTCACAAAAAGCAACGTGTTATTGTGTTCTTTATAAAACACTGATGAATACGTATGTTTCCAGTTTGCTATCCGAGCAGTGGTGGTTACCAGTGTTTATGTGAGGATCAGTATCGTTGGCCATGTGACCAGTGTTTCCTGTATGGATCCTGTGACAACATCACTGATGACACATGTGGATGTATCAATGCCATTCCTCCTGATGGACAATACTGCCAGCCTGCTGATCAATACAGTAAGCAATCAGTTTGGAACTTATATACTCATATATTGACGATTAAAGGGATGATCAGCAATTGATTTTTCCTATGCCGATATTAAAGGGATTTGAGCTAACTTATTATCACTAATAAGGTGAGGTAAGTACTAACTGTTTGTTTTCAGGAATGACTCCGTCTAAATGACTCCGTCTCTTTTTCAAACAGATCTCTTCATTTGCCCATCGCCACCAACTCCAAATGGTACGAAACACCAGTGTATTTTTCAGACCTGTAATTGTAAAGTTTTTATTCTATACCACACTAAATGTGTTTTTGCCTGGTGCGCAAAAAACGGTAATTTATTTTACCTCTTTACTCTGTTGCTTATTCACTCTGATTTATCGAGCTACTGCTGGCTGTTTTCATGAACCATTCGTACATATAACTATGAATAGTAATGCACCGTAATTCGTATGTATTTCACGTACTGTATTTATTGCTGTATGCACTACATTAACTGCTGCTGCATAAAACCGTTCGGCTCCATTTAGGGAGGAGGTCGTGGTGGATGGGTGGGTCATAAAACACAGGGGTTTCAAGTGGGGGTGCAGAGTTTGTGTCCCAGGGAAAACGCAAGACTTTTACCCAGGAAAAGGGGGTTTTGTCTTTGGAGTAATTCTTAAGGGGACTCGAGTTTTAATCCAAACCACTTTTTTTTTTTTTTATCTTATCTAGATGTTTTGGTGCCTAAACTTAGAGAGATTTTGCTAGAACCAATCATGTCACTACAGCATCTACAACTACCACAACAACTAAGAGATAAACTTAGACAGTAAACTAAAAGACAACACTGGCATATTTATGTCTATATTGCTATCACCAACTGCCATGCATGGAATTGTAAAGAACAGTGGAATCCATAGTGCATGGGTAGTCCAATGAATTGATTTCAATAAACTGGTATTTAAATTGTCTTTTCAGACACAACACCTGTTTATACGACAACAGCACCCACAACTGCTGTGACCAGTAAGTATTTACAAATAAGGTAAAGGTAACACCCCTCTGATTTTATCGGAATACTTTTTAGATTCCACACCAATACTACGGGGTTACGGTTAAATTACTGTAGGTGCTGTTTCTTATTAAATTACAGCAGATTTTTAAGGGTTATTTTTTATTTTAAACTAAAAGACAACACTGGCATATTTATGTCTAAATCATCAACTGCCATGCATGGAATTGTAAAGAACAGTGGAATCCATAGTGCATGGGAAGTCCAATGAATTAATTTCAATAAACAGGTATTTAAAGAGTAAACAACTGTTGCTACAAAAGATGTAAACACCAGACAGCTGTATAAACATATCAACTGTAACAACAATTGTCTTATGATTAATTGTTGTGATACCATTCATTGCTCAAACAACAAATTGTGTATAGCAAAATCATTGTGAATAGCAAAAATGTAAGAAGCTTTAAAAACATGTTTTACATAGCCTAACACATCATTATAATTTTCTTTTTTTAGACACAACACCTGTAAATGCGACAACAGCACCTATAACTGCTTTGACAAGTAAGTATTTACAAATAAGGTAAAGGTAACACTCTTTTTTTAGATTCCACACCAATACTATAGGGTTAAATTAGCTGTTGTTTCTTATTAAATTACAGCAGATTTTTAAGTGTTATTTATGCAAAAGAATTGTATAGTAAACATGATATAAACTTTAAGTGGAATTTTGGTATTTTTTAACCTGAAACCTATTTTTCCATGCATTTGTGTCCAAGTAACTAATATTAATAAAGATCTTTGAAATGAGTGATAGCGCTGTAACCAGCAGCTGTGAACCATGCTGCAATGTTATCATTTAGGGCAATTGCGCATTCTCAATGTACGTCCGCTTAAAGTGCTGTTTTTGCCACTGACAAGATCAGATTGTCATTATAAGTATATAACTAATGCCTGTTCTTTTCAGATCCTACACTGCAAACACTATAACAGTTACAACACCAACAATTCTAACAAGTGCTGTAGTCATTTTTATGATTTTAAATGAAGCAATTGTGTATTCCATTATTGTCAGTTGAAAATGGTTCAAAATGTTCTTTGCAGACACAACATTAATTGGTACATCAGACCTGAACCCTACAACACCCACAACTACTGATACAACAGATTTAAACACTACTACAGCCGCAACAACCCCAATGACAATTCTAACAGGTAAATGCATTTGTTAACATTACTATTACTTTTTATACATAAACTATGTAATTTTTTATATCTAAAACATGCACAGTAAAAATGCTGAATCATTATGATTCTGTGAATGATCTGGGCTGAAATATTTTTTACTACAAAATGTTCTTTACAGACACGACACCTTTTGTAACAACAGATCTAAACATTCCTACAACATGGCCATTTTTGGGCTTATGTTTTATCTGTTTAAATTCTAATCTCAATGATCTTGTAATGTTTGCAGTTGATTTAATGATCAAACTAAAGTGTAACTTCTAATGGAATATCATTTAACAATTTACTTTAGCTTTGTCTTTACAAGAGCCGGCAAAAGGAAGCTAGTACTGGTGGATTAGCCGTGCACTACCCCCCAAAAATTATTTATCTGATAATTATCTGCAGAAATATGTCAGTCTTACCTGAAAATGCACCTAACAAATCCTCACATAATATCATCAAGGTTCAGTCCCCCCCTTTTTAAGTCTCATCTTTTGGAAAAAGACTGACTGAAGAACAAATCTTGTTTTAATGAAGAAAATATTTTTATTGGAAAATATGTCAGCAATTAATTTGCTGCTTTGTAGTTTGACAAACGTGTTTATCACTATCTCAAAGTTCATCAAAACTCTGTCATTTGTTTGCTAATTTTCACTACTCATGACATACTTTATTGTCCACTTGGGGAATCTTTTTGGACTCCGGCATTGACAACTTTAGTTGCACTTACAATAACAATAAAAATCAATAAATAGACTAAGGCAGACATTAAATAAATCGGAACAATAAAAACAGACTTAATAAATAGAAAAAAAAAAAACATCCACAAGTGTGCAAAGTGCAAATCAATAAGAGCACAAACAGAACACCATGATATTATTATTACACAACCCATACGGCCTCAAGAAGTATTTGGCTACAATTAGACTGCAGGCCTTAATGCTCAATTCCGATATTTTCCCAAATCCAATTTTTTTTTTTAACTGCAGTTTGGGAATGGAGACGTTAATAACATTAAATCCATGTTAAAGGCTTTATAGCATACAGCGCTCGGATGTATTATAAGATAATATACATGATGAATTACAGCCATTATATCCATTATTACAGCTACAGCAACTCGGGACAATTGTCATATGAGCCTGCAGTGCAGGGCGGATCTGCCCCGTATGGAGAAAATATTTATTCATAATTCAAATTGAAAGTCCAAAGAGAAATTGAAAGTCCAAAGAGAAACAAAGCGAGATCATATTAAAAATATTATTACTATTTTTAAATTTTCCATTTGGCTTTGGCTTTTGAATTTAATATTTGGCTTTTGAATTTCAATTCATCATTGGCTTTTAATTTTCATTTAATATTTGGCTTTTGAATTTCAATTTAACATTGGATTTTAATTTTCATTTAATATTTGGCTTTTGAATTTCAATTTAACATTGCATTTTAATTTTCATTTAATATTTGGCTTTTGAATTTCCATTTAACATTGCCTTTTCATTTGGACTTGACACATGTCAATGTAAATGAGGAGGCGTGGCCCAAAGGCTGGTGGGAGGGTCTGAAACGAAAGGGGTGCAGAGCACCTTATGAGCAGCAGGGGGGAGCTGACTGTTGGGGAGCACACTGTTAAGCATCTGTCTGCAGCTTCACCACTAGGCTGGGTCTTGTATCACATGATAGAAAATGATGATGTAAGCTAAACACAAACCACATTTCATGCAACAACAGTGAAGTTTTCATGTTGTTACTATAATTGGGCCCGTGTTAGTGAGGACTAGATTAGGACTGGATTTAAAGCTGATTCTGGTTCCCAACTTCGCCCCAGGTGTGTCTGTTTAAAACACGACTCAGACAACTTCTCTCTTTTGATGTTATATTTAATTAAGCAACAGTAGAAACATGGGTGTGGGTAGCTCTGCTTACGTGTGTTTGTGTGTGGTCAGATCTCAAGGACACACACACACACAATCTCAACCGGATAGTCATCGTCCGAACTGCAACCTCTCCTTTTTCTTTCTCCGGGTGGTGCGCGCGGTGTGAGGTTCGTGTCCGCGCTATTCTCCAACATGTAGCCTACTCACAACTATCACTCCTGATTGACGGCCTTTTGTACAGCCCGTGTACTTTTTCAGACTTCCAGCTAACAGCGGTGTCTGTGAACATCACTGGCCGGCCAGCAGGGAGGCCATCCCGGCCGCTTCTGACAACATCGGAGAAAATGTGCAGTTGGCCATCAACGTTTGTAAAACTGCCCATATTCAAACTCTACACAGTTAATTTATCGCATAAAAAAGTCTCAATAGTGAATTTAGTGGTGGAATAACAGATGAAAATTGTAAAAAGTTTCCAGTTGTTTGCTGCTGCTATTATGGCAAACTCCCGATCTAGATTATAGAATCGATTGCTTTTTTATAATTTCCAAAGAAAAGGCAATGTTAAATGGAAATTCAAAAGCCAAATATTAAATGAAAATTAAACTCCAATGCTAAATTGAAATTCAAAAGCCAAATATTAAATGAAAATTAAAATCCAATGTTAAATTGAAATTCAAAAGCCAAATATTAAATGAAAATTAAAATCCAATGTTAAATTGAAATTCAAAAGCACAATATTAAATGAAAATTAAAAGCCAATGATAAATTGAAATGCAAAAGCCAAATATTAAATTCAAAAGCCAAAGCCAAATGGAAAATTGAAAAAAAAAAAAAAATAATAATATTTTTAATTTGATTTCGCTTTGTTTTCTCTTTGGACTTTCAATTTGAATTATGAATAACTATTTCCTCCATAGCCCCGTTGGTCTGCCTAGTTAAAGAACTATGGATTTGGCTATTATTACATGTTACAACTTTTTAAACATAATGATTTAAATAAAGACTATTTAAGTGTTCCGACTTGTAAGTTCATGTACCTCAAACATTTATTCACTGATATATATAGAAGTGTCTTTTGCCATGTAAAGTCTATGGTAGAAACGTTGCAATTCCACCGTTGGCTGCTATGCCCTTTTCTGTATCAAAGCCTGCCGCTGTTCCTGGGGGCTTGCTGTTCTCGGCGCAGAATTGTGATGACGGTTGCTCTAGAGTGACGTCAGAGTCGATCTGACTGTCCAGACTCAGATCACATTTTTTTAATTATCTGACCTGTAACAGTCATAAACATTTATTGAGACTCCAGGTTCATGACCGTTATGTCAGTCTTATGCACACCCCTTCAAAGAAAATGTTACATATGATTGTAAAATGCACTTTTCAGATTCAACACCTACTGTTACACCACATGTGAACACTACAACACCCACAATGACTTGTCAGGTCTATCTTAAGCTTAACATATGTAATTATGACAGTGAAATTATCTTTTCAGACTCAACAACAGTTGCTACAACAGGTGTGACAACAGTTACCACAACACCAACAAATGTAACAAGTAAGTGCTTTGAAATAATTATGTGACATACTTTTCCAGAAAATATGTAGTATAACGTTATAGTAAGTAATTTGGGCTGGAATAGATTTAGTTTGTATTGCAAGCAAAAACATATGGTAACAAAATGACCCTTACATTTGTATGTGACTATGCCTTTCATATTGTCATACTTGATGACTGTTTGTTGATTATAAAATGTTCTTTTCAGATTCAACACCTATTGCTACAACACATCCAAACACTACAACACCCACATCATCACCAACATCTGCAGTTACCAGTACGTTTTTCAAAAGATGACGTAGCATTCCATAACTAGTTGTTGTTGTTTATCAAATTGTACCTCTCTGTTTAACACACATAATTATGATTTGTTTTCTTTTTCAGACTCAACAATAGTTGCTACAACAGGTGTGAATACAACAACAGTTACTACAACACCAACAACTGTAACAAGTAAGTGCTTAGAAATAATTAAGTGACATACTTGTCCAGAAAATATGTACAGTAATAAAACATTATAGTAAGTAATTTGGGCTATAATAGATTTGGTTTGTATTGCAAGCAATAACATATGGTAACAAAATGACCATTGCAGATTCAACACCTATTGCTACAATACATCCAAACACCACAACACCCACGATGTCACCAACATCTGCAGTTACTAGTAAGTTTTTGAAAAGATGACGTAGCATTCCATAACTAGTTGTTGTTGTTTATCAAATTGTACCTCTCTCTTCAACACACATAATTATGATTTCTTTTCTTTTTAGACTCAACAACAGTTACTACAGCACCAACAACTGTAACAAGTAAGTGCTTAGAAATAATTAAGTGACATACTTGTCCAGAAAATATGTACAGTAATAAAACATTATAGTAAGTAATTTGGGCTAGAATAGATTTGGTTTGTATAACAAGCAATAACATATGGTAAGAAAATGACCGTTGCAGATTCAACACCTATTGCTACAACACATCCAAACACCACAACTACCTCAATGTCACCAACATCTGCAGTTACCAGTACGTTTTTCAAAAGATGGCGTAGCATTCCATAACTAGTTGTTGCTGTTTATCAAATTGTACCTCTCTGTTTAACACACATAATTATGATTTTTTTTCTTTTCAGACTCATCAACAGTTGCTACAACAGGTGTGAACACAACAACAGTTACTACAACACCCATAACTGTAACAAGTAAGTGCTTAGAAATAATTAAGTAACATACTTGTCAATAAAATATGTACTAAGACTTTATAGTAAGTAATTTGGGCTAGAATAGATTTGGTTTGTATTGAAAGCAATAACATATGGTAACAAAATGACTGTTACATTTGGATGTGACTATGCCTTTCATATTGTCATACTTGATGACTGTTTGTTGATTATAAAACGTTCTTTTCAGATTCAACACCTATTGCTACAACACATCCAAACACTACAACACCCACATCATCACCAACATCTGCAGTTACCAGTAAGTTTTTCAAAAGATGGCGTAGCATTCCATAACTAGTTGCTGTTGTTTATCAAATTGTACCTCTCTCTTTAACACACATAATTATGATTTCTTTTCTTTTCAGACTCAACAACAGTTACTACAGCACCAACAACTGTAACAAGTAAGTGCTTAGAAATAATTAAGTGGCATACTTGTCCAGAAAATATGTACAGTAATAAAACATTATAGTAAGTAATTTGGGCTAGAATAGATTTGGTTTGTATAACAAGCAATAACATATGGTAAGAAAATGACCATTGCAGATTCAACACCTATTGCTACAACATATCCAAACACCACAACTACCTCAATGTCACCAACATCTGCAGTTACCAGTACGTTTTTCAAAAGATGGCGTAGCATTCCATAACTAGTTGTTGTTGTTTATCAAATTGTACCTCTCTGTTTAACACACATAATTATGATTTTTTTTCTTTTCAGACTCATCAACAGTTGCTACAACAGGTGTGAACACAACAACAGTTACTACAACACCCATAACTGTAACAAGTAAGTGCTTAGAAATAATTAAGTGACATACTTGTCAATAAAATATGTACTAAGACTTTATAGTAAGTAATTTGGGCTAGAATAGATTTGGTTTGTATTGAAAGCAATAACATATGGTAACAAAATGACTGTTACATTTGGATGTGACTATGCCTTTCATATTGTCATACTTGATGACTGTTTGTTGATTATAAAACGTTCTTTTCAGATTCAACACCTATTGCTACAACACATCCAAACACCACAACACCCACATCATCACCAACATCTGCAGTTACCAGTAAGTTTTTCAAAAGATGACGTAGCATTCCATAACTAGTTGTTTTTGTTTATCAAATTGTACCTCTCTGTTTAACACACATAATTATGATTTGTTTTCTTTTTCAGACTCAACAATAGTTGCTACAACAGGTGTGAACACAACAACAGTTACTACAACACCAACAACTGTAACAAGTAAGTGCTTAGAAATAATTAAGTGACATACTTGTCCATAAAATATGTACTAAAATTTTATAGTAAGTCATTTGGGCTATAATAGATTTGGTTTGTATAACAAGCAATAACATATGGTAACAAAATGACCATTGCAGATTCAACACCTATTGCTACAACACATCCAAACACCACAATACCCACAATGTCACCAACATCTGCAGTTACTAGTAAGTTTTTGAAAAGATGGCGTAGCATTCCATAACTAGTTGCTGTTGTTTATCAAATTGTACCTCTCTCTTTAACACACATAATTATGATTTCTTTTCTTTTCAGACTCAACAACAGTTACTACAGCACCAACAACTGTAACAAGTAAGTGCTTAGAAATAATTAAGTGGCATACTTGTCCAGAAAATATGTACAGTAATAAAACATTATAGTAAGTAATTTGGGCTAGAATAGATTTGGTTTGTATAACAAGCAATAACATATGGTAACAAAATGACCATTGCAGATTCAACACCTATTGCTACAACACATCCAAACACCACAACTACCACAATGTCACCAACATCTGCAGTTACCAGTATGTTTTTTAAAAGATGACGTAGCATTCCATAACTAGTTTTTGTTGTTTATCAAATTGTACCTCTCTGTTTAACACAAATAATTATGATTTGTTTTCTTTTTCAGACTCAACAATAATTGCTACAACAGGTGTGAACACAACAACAGTTACTACAACACCAACAACTCTAACAAGTAAGTGCTTAGAAATAATGAAGTGGCATATACTTGTACAGAAAATATGCACAATAATAGAACATTATAGTAAGTAATTTGGGCTGGAATTGATTTGGTTTGTATTACAAGCAAGAACATATGGTAACAAAATGACCGTTGCAGATTCAACACCTATTGCTACAACACATCCAAACACTACAACACCCACAATGTCACCAACAACTGCAGTTACTAGTAAGTTTTTCTAAAAGATGGCGTAGCATTCCATGACTAGCTGTTGTTGTTTATCAAATTGTACCTCTCTGTTTAACACACATAATTATGATTTATTTTCTTTTTCAGACTCAACAATAGATGCTACAACAGGTGTGAACACAACAACAGTTAATACAACACCAACAACTGTAACAAGTAAGTCCTTAGAAATAATGAAGTGACATATTTGTCCATAAAATATGTACTAAAACTTTATATTAAATAATTTAGGCTATAATAGATTTGGTTTGTACTGCAAGCAATAACATATGGTAACAAAATGACCGTTGCAGATTCAACACCTATTGCTACAACACATCCAAACACCACAATACCCACGATGTCACCAACATCTGCAGTTACTAGTAAGTTTTTGAAAAGATGGCGTAGCATTCCATAACTAGTTGTTGTTTATCAAATTGTACCTCTCTGTTTAACACACATAATTATGATTTATTTTCTTTTCAGACTCAACAACAGTTACTACAGCACCAACAACTGTAACAAGTAAGTGCTTAGAAATAATTAAGTGGCATACTTGTCCAGAAAATATGTACTAAAACTTTATAGTAAGTAATTTGGGCTAGAATAGATTTGGTTTGTATATTAAGCAATAAGATATGGTAACAAAATGACTGTTACATTTGGATGTGACTATGCCTTTCATATTGTAATACTTGATGACTATTTGTTGATTATAAAACGTTCTTTTCAGATTCAACACCTATTGCTACAACACATCCAAACACTACAACACCCACATCATCACCAACATCTGCAGTTACCAGTATGTTTTTCAAAAGATGGCGTAGCATTCCATAACTAGTTCTTGCTGTTTATCAAATTGTACCTCTCTGTTTAACACACATAATTATGATTTGTTTTCTTTTTTCAGACTCAACAATAGTTGCTACAACAGGTGTGAACACAACAAAAGTTACTACAACTCCAATAACTGTAACAAGTAAGTGCTTAGAAATAATTATGTGACATACCTTTCCAGAAAATATGTAGTATAACTTTATAGTAAGAAATTTGGGCTGGAATAGATTTAGTTTGTATTGCAAGCAAAAACATATGGTAACAAAATGACCCTTACATTTGTATGTGACTATGCCTTTCATATTGTCATACTTGATGACTGTTTGTTGATTATAAAACGTTCTTTTCAGATTCAACACCTATTGCTACAACACATCCAAACACTACAACACCCACATCATCACCAACATCTGCAGTTACCAGTAAGTTTTTCAAAAGATGGCGTAGCATTCCATAACTAGTTGCTGTTGTTTATCAAATTGTACCTCTCTCTTTAACACACATAATTATGATTTGTTTTCTTTTCAGACTCAACAACAGTTACTACAGCACCAACAACTGTAACAAGTAAGTGCTTAGAAATAATTAAGTGGCATACTTGTCCAGAAAATATGTACAGTAATAAAACATTATAGTAAGTAATTTGGGCTAGAATAGATTTGGTTTGTATAACAAGCATTAACATATGGTAACAAAATGACCGTTGCAGATTCAACACCTATTGCTACAACACATCCAAACACCACAACTACCACAATGTCACCAACATCTGCAGTTACCAGTATGTTTTTCAAAAGATGGCGTAGCATTCCATAACTAGTTGTTGTTGTTTATCAAATTGTACCTCTCTGTTTAACACACATAATTATGATTTTTTTTCTTTTCAGACTCATCAACAGTTGCTACAACAGGTGTGAACACAACAACAGTTACTACAACACCCATAACTGTAACAAGTAAGTGCTTAGAAATAATTAAGTGACATACTTGTCAATAAAATATGTACTAAGACTTTATAGTAAGTAATTTGGGCTAGAATAGATTTGGTTTGTATTGAAAGCAATATCATATGGTAACAAAATGACTGTTACATTTGGATGTGACTATGCCTTTCATATTGTCATACTTGATGACTGTTTGTTGATTATAAAACGTTCTTTTCAGATTCAACACCTATTGCTACAACACATCCAAACACCACAACACCCACATCATCACCAACATCTGCAGTTACCAGTATGTTTTTCAAAAGATGACGTAGCATTCCATAACTAGTTGTTTTTGTTTATCAAATTGTACCTCTCTGTTTAACACACATAATTATGATTTGTTTTCTTTTTCAGACTCAACAATAGTTGCTACAACAGGTGTGAACACAACAACAGTTACTACAACACCAACAACTGTAACAAGTAAGTGCTTAGAAATAATTAAGTGACATACTTGTCCAGAAAATATGTACAGTAATAAAACGTTATAGTAAGTAATTTGGGCTATAATAGATTTGGTTTGTATTGCAAGCAATAACATATGGTAACAAAATGACCATTGCAGATTCAACACCTATTGCTACAACACATCCAAACACCACAATACCCACGATGTCACCAACATCTGCAGTTACTAGTAAGTTTTTGAAAAGATGGCGTAGCATTCCATAACTAGTTGCTGTTGTTTATCAAATTGTACCTCTCTGTTTAACACACATAATTATGATTTATTTTCTTTTCAGACTCAACAACAGTTACTACAACACCAACAACTGTAACAAGTAAGTGCTTAGAAATAATTAAGTGAAATACTTGTCCAGAAAATATGTACAGTAATAAAACATTATAGTAAGTAATTTGGGCTATAATAGATTTGGTTTGTATTGCAAGCAATAACATATGGTAACAAAATGACCATTGCAGATTCAACACCTATTGCTACAACACATCCAAACACCACAATACCCACGATGTCACCAACATCTGCAGTTACTAGTAAGTTTTTGAAAAGATGGCGTAGCATTCCATAACTAGTTGCTGTTGTTTATCAAATTGTACCTCTCTCTTTAACACACATAATTATGATTTCTTTTCTTTTCAGACTCAACAACAGTTACTACAGCACCAACAACTGTAACAAGTAAGTGCTTAGAAATAATTAAGTGGCATACTTGTCCAGAAAATATGTACAGTAATAAAACATTATAGTAAGTAATTTGGGCTAGAATAGATTTGGTTTGTATAACAAGCAATAACATATGGTAACAAAATGACCATTGCAGATTCAACACCTATTGCTACAACACATCCAAACACCACAACTACCACAATGTCACCAACATCTGCAGTTACCAGTAAGTTTTTCAAAAGATGGCGTAGCATTCCATAACTAGTTGCTGTTGTTTATCAAATTGTACCTCTCTGTTTAACACACATAATTATGATTTTTTTTCTTTTCAGACTCATCAACAGTTGCTACAACAGGTGTGAACACAACAACAGTTACTACAACACCCATAACTGTAACAAGTAAGTGCTTAGAAATAATTAAGTGACATACTTGTCAATAAAATATGTACTAAGACTTTATAGTAAGTAATTTGGGCTAGAATAGATTTGGTTTGTATTGAAAGCAATATCATATGGTAACAAAATGACTGTTACATTTGGATGTGACTATGCCTTTCATATTGTCATACTTGATGACTGTTTGTTGATTATAAAACGTTCTTTTCAGATTCAACACCTATTGCTACAACACATCCAAACACCACAACACCCACATCATCACCAACATCTGCAGTTACCAGTATGTTTTTCAAAAGATGACGTAGCATTCCATAACTAGTTGTTTTTGTTTATCAAATTGTACCTCTCTGTTTAACACACATAATTATGATTTGTTTTCTTTTTCAGACTCAACAATAGTTGCTACAACAGGTGTGAACACAACAACAGTTACTACAACACCAACAACTGTAACAAGTAAGTGCTTAGAAATAATTAAGTGACATACTTGTCCAGAAAATATGTACAGTAATAAAACGTTATAGTAAGTAATTTGGGCTATAATAGATTTGGTTTGTATTGCAAGCAATAACATATGGTAACAAAATGACCATTGCAGATTCAACACCTATTGCTACAACACATCCAAACACCACAACACCCACGATGTCACCAACATCTGCAGTTACTAGTAAGTTTTTGAAAAGATGGCGTAGCATTCCATAACTAGTTGTTGTTGTTTATCAAATTGTACCTCTCTGTTTAACACACATAATTATGATTTGTTTTCTTTTTCAGACTCAACAATAGTTGCTACAACAGGTGTGAACACAACAACAGTTACTACAACACCAACAACTGTAACAAGTAAGTGCTTAGAAATAATTAAGTGACATACTTGTCCATAAAATATGTACTAAAATTTTATAGTAAGTCATTTGGGCTATAATAGATTTGGTTTGTATAACAAGCAATAACATATGGTAACAAAATGACCATTGCAGATTCAACACCTATTGCTACAACACATCCAAACACCACAATACCCACAATGTCACCAACATCTGCAGTTACTAGTAAGTTTTTGAAAAGATGGCGTAGCATTCCATAACTAGTTGCTGTTGTTTATCAAATTGTACCTCTCTCTTTAACACACATAATTATGATTTCTTTTCTTTTCAGACTCAACAACAGTTACTACAGCACCAACAACTGTAACAAGTAAGTGCTTAGAAATAATTAAGTGGCATACTTGTCCAGAAAATATGTACAGTAATAAAACATTATAGTAAGTAATTTGGGCTAGAATAGATTTGGTTTGTATAACAAGCAATAACATATGGTAACAAAATGACCATTGCAGATTCAACACCTATTGCTACAACACATCCAAACACCACAACTACCACAATGTCACCAACATCTGCAGTTACCAGTATGTTTTTTAAAAGATGACGTAGCATTCCATAACTAGTTTTTGTTGTTTATCAAATTGTACCTCCCTGTTTAACACAAATAATTATGATTTGTTTTCTTTTTCAGACTCAACAATAATTGCTACAACAGGTGTGAACACAACAACAGTTACTACAACACCAACAACTCTAACAAGTAAGTGCTTAGAAATAATGAAGTGGCATATACTTGTACAGAAAATATGCACAATAATAGAACATTATAGTAAGTAATTTGGGCTAGAATTGATTTGGTTTGTATTACAAGCAAGAACATATGGTAACAAAATGACCGTTGCAGATTCAACACCTATTGCTACAACACATCCAAACACTACAACACCCACAATGTCACCAACAACTGCAGTTACTAGTAAGTTTTTCTAAAAGATGGCGTAGCATTCCATGACTAGCTGTTGTTGTTTATCAAATTGTACCTCTCTGTTTAACACACATAATTATGATTTATTTTCTTTTTCAGACTCAACAATAGATGCTACAACAGGTGTGAACACAACAACAGTTAATACAACACCAACAACTGTAACAAGTAAGTCCTTAGAAATAATGAAGTGACATATTTGTCCATAAAATATGTACTAAAACTTTATATTAAATAATTTAGGCTATAATAGATTTGGTTTGTACTGCAAGCAATAACATATGGTAACAAAATGACCGTTGCAGATTCAACACCTATTGCTACAACACATCCAAACACCACAATACCCACGATGTCACCAACATCTGCAGTTACTAGTAAGTTTTTGAAAAGATGGCGTAGCATTCCATAACTAGTTGTTGTTTATCAAATTGTACCTCTCTGTTTAACACACATAATTATGATTTATTTTCTTTTCAGACTCAACAACAGTTACTACAGCACCAACAACTGTAACAAGTAAGTGCTTAGAAATAATTAAGTGGCATACTTGTCCAGAAAATATGTACTAAAACTTTATAGTAAGTAATTTGGGCTAGAATAGATTTGGTTTGTATATTAAGCAATAAGATATGGTAACAAAATGACTGTTACATTTGGATGTGACTATGCCTTTCATATTGTAATACTTGATGACTATTTGTTGATTATAAAACGTTCTTTTCAGATTCAACACCTATTGCTACAACACATCCAAACACTACAACACCCACATCATCACCAACATCTGCAGTTACCAGTATGTTTTTCAAAAGATGGCGTAGCATTCCATAACTAGTTCTTGCTGTTTATCAAATTGTACCTCTCTGTTTAACACACATAATTATGATTTGTTTTCTTTTTCAGACTCAACAATAGTTGCTACAACAGGTGTGAACACAACAAAAGTTACTACAACTCCAATAACTGTAACAAGTAAGTGCTTAGAAATAATTATGTGACATACCTTTCCAGAAAATATGTAGTATAACTTTATAGTAAGAAATTTGGGCTGGAATAGATTTAGTTTGTATTGCAAGCAAAAACATATGGTAACAAAATGACCCTTACATTTGTATGTGACTATGCCTTTCATATTGTCATACTTGATGACTGTTTGTTGATTATAAAACGTTCTTTTCAGATTCAACACCTATTGCTACAACACATCCAAACACTACAACACCCACATCATCACCAACATCTGCAGTTACCAGTAAGTTTTTCAAAAGATGGCGTAGCATTCCATAACTAGTTGCTGTTGTTTATCAAATTGTACCTCTCTCTTTAACACACATAATTATGATTTGTTTTCTTTTCAGACTCAACAACAGTTACTACAGCACCAACAACTGTAACAAGTAAGTGCTTAGAAATAATTAAGTGGCATACTTGTCCAGAAAATATGTACAGTAATAAAACATTATAGTAAGTAATTTGGGCTAGAATAGATTTGGTTTGTATAACAAGCATTAACATATGGTAACAAAATGACCGTTGCAGATTCAACACCTATTGCTACAACACATCCAAACACCACAACTACCACAATGTCACCAACATCTGCAGTTACCAGTATGTTTTTCAAAAGATGGCGTAGCATTCCATAACTAGTTGTTGTTGTTTATCAAATTGTACCTCTCTGTTTAACACACATAATTATGATTTTTTTTCTTTTCAGACTCATCAACAGTTGCTACAACAGGTGTGAACACAACAACAGTTACTACAACACCCATAACTGTAACAAGTAAGTGCTTAGAAATAATTAAGTGACATACTTGTCAATAAAATATGTACTAAGACTTTATAGTAAGTAATTTGGGCTAGAATAGATTTGGTTTGTATTGAAAGCAATATCATATGGTAACAAAATGACTGTTACATTTGGATGTGACTATGCCTTTCATATTGTCATACTTGATGACTGTTTGTTGATTATAAAACGTTCTTTTCAGATTCAACACCTATTGCTACAACACATCCAAACACCACAACACCCACATCATCACCAACATCTGCAGTTACCAGTATGTTTTTCAAAAGATGACGTAGCATTCCATAACTAGTTGTTTTTGTTTATCAAATTGTACCTCTCTGTTTAACACACATAATTATGATTTGTTTTCTTTTTCAGACTCAACAATAGTTGCTACAACAGGTGTGAACACAACAACAGTTACTACAACACCAACAACTGTAACAAGTAAGTGCTTAGAAATAATTAAGTGACATACTTGTCCAGAAAATATGTACAGTAATAAAACGTTATAGTAAGTAATTTGGGCTATAATAGATTTGGTTTGTATTGCAAGCAATAACATATGGTAACAAAATGACCATTGCAGATTCAACACCTATTGCTACAACACATCCAAACACCACAATACCCACGATGTCACCAACATCTGCAGTTACTAGTAAGTTTTTGAAAAGATGGCGTAGCATTCCATAACTAGTTGCTGTTGTTTATCAAATTGTACCTCTCTGTTTAACACACATAATTATGATTTATTTTCTTTTCAGACTCAACAACAGTTACTACAACACCAACAACTGTAACAAGTAAGTGCTTAGAAATAATTAAGTGAAATACTTGTCCAGAAAATATGTACAGTAATAAAACATTATAGTAAGTAATTTGGGCTATAATAGATTTGGTTTGTATTGCAAGCAATAACATATGGTAACAAAATGACCATTGCAGATTCAACACCTATTGCTACAACACATCCAAACACCACAATACCCACGATGTCACCAACATCTGCAGTTACTAGTAAGTTTTTGAAAAGATGGCGTAGCATTCCATAACTAGTTGCTGTTGTTTATCAAATTGTACCTCTCTCTTTAACACACATAATTATGATTTCTTTTCTTTTCAGACTCAACAACAGTTACTACAGCACCAACAACTGTAACAAGTAAGTGCTTAGAAATAATTAAGTGGCATACTTGTCCAGAAAATATGTACAGTAATAAAACATTATAGTAAGTAATTTGGGCTAGAATAGATTTGGTTTGTATAACAAGCAATAACATATGGTAACAAAATGACCATTGCAGATTCAACACCTATTGCTACAACACATCCAAACACCACAACTACCACAATGTCACCAACATCTGCAGTTACCAGTAAGTTTTTCAAAAGATGGCGTAGCATTCCATAACTAGTTGCTGTTGTTTATCAAATTGTACCTCTCTGTTTAACACACATAATTATGATTTGTTTTCTTTTCAGACTCAACAACAGTTACTACAGCACCAACAACTGTAACAAGTAAGTGCTTAGAAATAATTAAGTGGCATACTTGTCCAGAAAATATGTACAGTAATAAAACATTATAGTAAGTAATTTGGGCTAGAATAGATTTGGTTTGTATAACAAGCAATAACATATGGTAACAAAATGACCGTTGCAGATTCAACACCTATTGCTACAACACATCCAAACACCACAACTACCACAATGTCACCAACATCTGCAGTTACCAGTACGTTTTTCAAAAGATGGCGTAGCATTCCATAACTAGTTGTTGTTGTTTATCAAATTGTACCTCTCTGTTTAACACACATAATTATGATTTTTTTTCTTTTCAGACTCATCAACAGTTGCTACAACAGGTGTGAACACAACAACAGTTACTACAACACCCATAACTGTAACAAGTAAGTGCTTAGAAATAATTAAGTGACATACTTGTCAATAAAATATGTACTAAGACTTTATAGTAAGTAATTTGGGCTAGAATAGATTTGGTTTGTATTGAAAGCAATATCATATGGTAACAAAATGACTGTTACATTTGGATGTGACTATGCCTTTCATATTGTCATACTTGATGACTGTTTGTTGATTATAAAACGTTCTTTTCAGATTCAACACCTATTGCTACAACACATCCAAACACCACAACACCCACATCATCACCAACATCTGCAGTTACCAGTATGTTTTTTTAAAAGATGACGTAGCATTCCATAACTAGTTGTTTTTGTTTATCAAATTGTACCTCTCTGTTTAACACACATAATTATGATTTGTTTTCTTTTTCAGACTCAACAATAGTTGCTACAACAGGTGTGAACACAACAACAGTTACTACAACACCAACAACTGTAACAAGTAAGTGCTTAGAAATAATTAAGTGACATACTTGTCCAGAAAATATGTACAGTAATAAAACGTTATAGTAAGTAATTTGGGCTATAATAGATTTGGTTTGTATTGCAAGCAATAACATATGGTAACAAAATGACCATTGCAGATTCAACACCTATTGCTACAACACATCCAAACACCACAACACCCACGATGTCACCAACATCTGCAGTTACTAGTAAGTTTTTGAAAAGATGGCGTAGCATTCCATAACTAGTTGCTGTTGTTTATCAAATTGTACCTCTCTCTTTAACACACATAATTATGATTTCTTTTCTTTTCAGACTCAACAACAGTTACTACAGCACCAACAACTGTAACAAGTAAGTGCTTAGAAATAATTAAGTGGCATACTTGTCCAGAAAATATGTACAGTAATAAAACATTATAGTAAGTAATTTGGGCTAGAATAGATTTGGTTTGTATAACAAGCAATAACATATGGTAACAAAATGACCATTGCAGATTCAACACCTATTGCTACAACACATCCAAACACCACAACTACCACAATGTCACCAACATCTGCAGTTACCAGTACGTTTTTTAAAAGATGACGTAGCATTCCATAACTAGTTTTTGTTGTTTTTCAAATTGTACCTCTCTGTTTAACACACATAATTATGATTTGTTTTCTTTTTCAGACTCAACAATAATTGCTACAACAGGTGTGAACACAACAACAGTTACTACAACACCAACAACTCTAACAAGTAAGTGCTTAGAAATAATTAAGTGGCATATACTTGTACAGAAAATATGCACAATAATAAAACATTATAGTAAGTAATTTGGGCTAGAATTGATTTGGTTTGTATTACAAGCAAGAACATATGGTAACAAAATGACTGTTGCAGATTCAACACCTATTGCTACAACACATCCAAACACTACAACACCCACAATGTCACCAACATCTGCAGTTACTAGTAAGTTTTTCTAAAAGATGGCGTAGCATTCCATAACTAGTTGTTGTTGTTTATCAAATTGTACCTCTCTGTTTAACACACATAATTATGATTTATTTTCTTTTTCAGACTCAACAATAGTTGCTACAACAGGTGTGAACACAACAACAGTTAATACAACACCAACAACTGTAACAAGTAAGTCCTTAGAAATAATGAAGTGACATATTTGTCCATAAAATATGTACTAAAACTTTATATTAAATAATTTAGGCTATAATAGATTTGGTTTGTACTGCAAGCAATAACATATGGTAACAAAATGACCGTTGCAGATTCAACACCTATTGCTACAACACATCCAAACACCACAATACCCACGATGTCACCAACATCTGCAGTTACTAGTAAGTTTTTGAAAAGATGGCGTAGCATTCCATAACTAGTTGTTGTTTATCAAATTGTACCTCTCTGTTTAACACACATAATTATGATTTATTTTCTTTTCAGACTCAACAACAGTTACTACAGCACCAACAACTGTAACAAGTAAGTGCTTAGAAATAATTGAGTGGCATACATGTCCAGAAAATATGTACTAAAACTTTATAGTAAGTAATTTGGGCTAGAATAGATTTGGTTTGTATTGAAAGCAATAAGATATGGTAACAAAATGACTGTTACATTTGGATGTGACTATGCCTTTCATATTGTAATACTTGATGACTATTTGTTGATTATAAAATGTTCTTTTCAGATTCAACACCTATTGCTACAACACATCCAAACACTACAACACCCACATCATCACCAACATCTGCAGTTACCAGTACGTTTTTCAAAAGATGGCGTAGCATTCCATAACTAGTTCTTGCTGTTTATCAAATTGTACCTCTCTGTTTAACACACATAATTATGATTTGTTTTCTTTTTCAGACTCAACAATAGTTGCAACAACAGGTGTGAACACAACAACAGTTAGTACAACGCCAATAACTGTAACAAGTAAGTGCTTAGAAATAATTATGTGACATACTTTTCCAGAAAATATGTAGTATAACTTTATAGTAAGAAATTTGGGCTGGAATAGATTTAGTTTGTATTGCAAGCAAAAACATAAGGTAACAAAATGACCCTTACATTTGTATGTGACTATGCCTTTCATATTGTCATACTTGATGACTGTTTGTTGATTATAAAACGTTCTTTTCAGATTCAACACCTATTGCTACAACACATCCAAACACTACAACACCCACATCATCACCAACATCTGCAGTTACCAGTATGTTTTTCAAAAGATGGCGTAGCATTCCATAACTAGTTGTTGTTATTTAACAAATTGTACCTTTCTGTTTAACACACATAATTATAATTTTTTCTTCTTTTCAGACTCAACAACAGTTACTACAGCACCAACAACTGTAACAAGTAAGTGCTTAGAAATAATTAAGTGACATACATGTCCATAAAATATGTACTAAAACTTTATAGTAAGTAATTTGGGCTAGAATAGATTTGGTTTGTATTGAAAGCAATAACATATGGTTACAAAATGACTGTTACATTTGGATGTGACTATGCCTTTCATATTGTAATACTTGATGACTGTTTGTTGATTATAAAATGTTCTTTTCAGATTCAACACCGATTGCTACAACACATCCAAACACTACAATACCCACATCATCACCAACATCTGCAGTTACCAGTATGTTTTTCAAAAGATGGCGTAGCATTCCATAACTAGTTCTTGCTGTTTATCAAATTGTACCTCTCTGTTTAACACACATAATTATGATTTGTTTTCTTTTTCAGACTCAACAATAGTTGCTACAACAGGTGTGAACACAACAACAGTTACTACAACACCAACAACTGTAACAAGTAAGTGCTTAGAAATAATTAAGTGACATACTTGTCCATACAATATGTACTAAAACTTTATAGTAAGTAATTTGGGCTAAATAGATTTGGTTTGTATTGTAAGCAATAACATATGGTAACAAAATGACCATTGCAGATTCAACACCTATATCTACAACACATCCAAACACCACAACACCCACGATGTCACCAACATCTGCAGTTACTAGTAAGTTTTTGAAAAGATGGCGTAGCATTCCATAACTAGTTGTTGTTGTTTATCAAATTGTACCTCTCTCTTCAACACACATAATTATGATTTCTTTTCTTTTCAGACTCAACAACAGTTACTACAGCACCAACAACTGTAACAAGTAAGTGCTTAGAAATAATTAAATGGCATACTTGTCCAGAAAATATGTACAGTAATAAAACATTATAGTAAGTAATTTGGGCTAGAATAGATTTGGTTTGTATAACAAGCAATAACATATGGTAACAAAATGACCATTGCAGATTCAACACCTATTGCTACAACACATCCAAACACCACAACTACCACATCATCACCAACATCTGCAGTTACCAGTACGTTTTTCAAAAGATGACGTAGCATTCCATAACTAGTTGTTGTTGTTTATCAAATTGTACCTCTCTGTTTAACACACATAATGATTTTTTTTCTTGTCAGAATCAACAACAGTTGCTACAACAGGCGTGACCACAACAACAGTTACTACAACACCAACAACTGTAACAAGTAAGTGCTTAGAAATATTGTTGTTTATTAAATTGTACCTCTCTGTTTAACACACATAATATATATATATATATATATATATATATATATATTTTTTTTTTAGATTCAACACCTATTTCTACAACACATCTGAACACTACAACACCTTTAATTTCACCAACAACAGCAGTTACCGGTGAGTTTCCAGAAATAAGGCATGGGCTAACACTTCCCTGGTTACCATTTGTTTGAAATCTTTCAGTAATTCACATTGACTTGAAAGTTGCCACAACACAAACATTTGTTACACATAAACTAAAAATATTGTCCGAATTTAGAAATGTAGCAATTACAGCAAGTAGTCTGGGCTTGAATCTTTTTGATTTTAGCAATAACATGTTGGCGGTCTTCTGAATAGCAAACTTCTTCAGTTACACTGTTGATTGTTAAGATGTCCATCCTCGTTACAAGAAAGCAGTTAGTGTGTCAGTTAAGAATATGTGACATACCGGTACTTAAAATATAATGCATTTTAGTAAAGCTATACAGTAAGTCCTCTAAGTGTAAATCATTTTGTTTTCTATTGTCAGCTGTAATATACGATTGTAAAATGTTCTTTTTGGATTCAACAGCTACTGTTACACCACATGTGAGTGCTATGATATCCCCAATGTCCGCAACAACAAGTGCATGCTTCAAAAGGATTGTTACATTACTCTTCCATGTTATAGACCGAATCACTGTGATGTCGCGCTAACACAAAAATCGCCTCCGGGTGGACAACTGGCTGTTGAGTTGAATTGCCGAGATATGTGAAATTGGCAAACTTGTTTATTTCTGTTGTCATTATACAGTATAGTTGAACCTGGTGAGCTGAAGTTTCTGCTGTGCTTATTTTCTGTACTGTGTTGCCTTGCTAGCGACTTTGATAATCAAAATTTAGTGCTTCGAACGGCAGCATCTCACCGCTGGTTGGACTAACAGCTAGTTTTGGTGGTGTCCCTTTCTTTATTCTGTGGCCCAACAGGTAAATTAGCTCTCCAACCTAACGTTAGTGAAACTGTTGACATACGAAAGCATCAAACTTGCATTTTTGATGGATGAGATGAGTTTATTCAGTTCTTCCTCGCCCTTGTATACTCAGCATCGTATAATTGTTTGAACAGGACAAAGGAGTTTTCTACCTGAAAGTTATTGGAAACAAACATTGTGATTGCCCAACAGCATGTCTTTACAGCAGCATGGCTAACACCAACAACAGAAGCTAAAGTTACCCACAATCCATCAGGTGTATCTCAACTACGGATCTCACAGCGACCCAAAATACAAAACATCTCCTCCCCTCTTACAGTAGATAAATAACAACTGAGGGTCTACTCAAATTCGTAGCTCTCGTTATAACACAACATTCACAACTTCAATGAAAATATGAACATTACAACATTCTCAACATTGTGTTTCTCTATGCTGCTTTAAGGGTGAGGGTAAACTCCTGACTGTGGCCATGGGGATTATTCTGCCCCGTTGACTTGGGTCAGTCATTATTTAACCTAATAATTCAGGCATGCAGGAGGCCACTGCTCTCTGGTGGGGTATCAGCGGTCTGCAGAAACATGGAAAGCTTGTTTCTGGTGCTGATGCAAAAGAAGGTGTTTCAGTCTTATTCAATGGTAGACATAACTAATAATATATATATTTTAAAGATCTACACATTACAACATTAACTAATAAAATAATGTTGTATACCGTAAAAATCTTAATTTAAACACCTTAGACCTCTCTCCCTCTCTGGATAGTGATTTTACATGGCCATTTGTCTACCCTGAAGTGATTTTTGTGTTATCAAGTCATCACAATGATTCTGTCTATACACAGATAGGGAGCTTAACGTTTAGGGAGCAGCAGCCAAGGCCCACGCTAGAATGTGTGAGGTAGACAGCCGCGACTGCTCTATTACAGTATGACAGTAAGACCACTTGTCATGCAAATGTTAAAAACATATCATAATGCTGTAATGTCTCATATTGTACATCTTTCTACTTACTGTCCCCATTTACCTTTACTTTTTTTATGAATATTTTTTTATTATACTAACTTCATTTAAATAGCTTGATGTGCAACATGGCCTCTCAGAAATCACTTTTGTCATGTAAGCTTGCTGGACTTTTTAACTTGCAGAACAAAAGATACTGTATGTTTAATAGCCAAATTGACTGTTGATATGAGACTTGATACAAAAGGAATAACAGCTACCAGAGTGCATTTTGTTGAATTATCCAATACATTGCAATAAACACTGCTTTAATATTGGTCTTCTTAGTTCTGACAGCCACATGACATAAACATAGCTTATAGAGATATGTTATATATACCTTTTGATCTGCAGTGGTATTGCAAATACTAAAAGGAGCCATCATTTACAACTGTTTTTGTTTTTGTGTCCTCTCTACCTGACCTTTTTCTGGTCTTTATCCTTTTCTTTACATCATGAAAAAACGGAAAGTATTTATCCATAGCTTTGCTCATATTTTTCATATCTTTTAAATTAACAGTATTCCAAGTGGCGATGTCAATGAAACTAGACAAGCAATTCACAGCCGCATTAAATGATGCAACAAGTTCTGAATACAAGAATCTTAAATTAAACATTGAGTCAGTGGTAAGTGCATTGATTACTCCATATCCAATTGTAACTTGTATTTCCTGTTCTCCATGTTACAATGTTGATATCATATCTCTCCCACAGTTAAATGAGCAGTATAAAGTAATCACAGGGTTTATCGGTGTTTCTGTTAACGGATTCAGGTATGGAATTTCTGGCTTTAAATATTTTTTTCCGGCAGGACTCCATACACATTTTACACCACAACTTTGTCTTTTGTTATTCTTACAGAGAAGGAAGTATAATTACAGACTTTGTTGTTCAGACAACACAAGTTAAGCCGACTGAAATGGCTAAAGTAAATCAAAAGATCCCTGACGCAATGAAGTCTATTGCCGCAGTCATTGGTTCAATTACTGCAGATTACAACAGTAAGTTAAAAAAAAATAGTACCTAATTATTTTTTGGTTGACCGAATTCCCAACTGATCTCTTTTTAATTTTTTTTTAAAGGTCAAACTCCAATCAGCATACCCCAGATCACGTATACTGGTACAAGCATGACGCTGACATGTGGGCCTCCGGAGATTAATGTGGGACAAATTAATGGTTCTGAGTGGACATTAAATAGAGGGGAAATTACAGAAAGTGCAAGAATTAAAGTAAATACTTCTGGCATGGTGTCTATGCTTACAGTTGACAACGTCATTCTTGCTGATACTGGTAAGTCAAAGATAACTGGATTTTAACTACTAAGAAATTAGTAAACCTGAAACTACTATAAAATGTTACCAATGCAGTTATATAAACACTTCTAAAGCTGGGTCTTACATTTCATGATTCTGTGAGGTGATATCAGAAATATAGTGCATTTTGGAATTTTATTAATCTTATATTTCAACTGAATATTGTGAAAAAGCAGAGACATTATCGCTCATTTTTACTGCATCTCACAATAAATGTTGGACTGAAAGCACCAACAGCAGTCCTGTTCCTACACAAATATCATATAATATAATCAAAATATTTAGTCAGCTAAAGTGAAACGTGGCAAATTATAAATGAATCTTTATTTTACGGTATACTAATGCAATCATGAATATTTACTTCTCTTCATCACAGGAATTTACGAATGTACTCTAATAAGCGAAGTCATTAATTTCACCCAAAAAGGAGATACAACGAATAAAATCCAACAAGCTCCCATTATACAACTACAGAGTATTGTTAATGTTTATTGTAATGGGACAGAAGGACAGAAACAACCACTTGAGTGTTGCGTGCAGTCCCCCTATACGGTCACGTGGTTTAGCTCAACTAATGCACCCTTAGGTAAGTATGAAGTGACGTTGAAAACAGGATACAGCTATTAACAGTTTATATTATTAACAACACTGTTAAATGTTTACATGTTCCACTATAGTTTCCAAGAGTGAAAAAAACTGCATCACGTATGATTACGTGCTTGGGAGCTGCAGTGGAGGACAACAAATAAATTTTGTTTGTAAAGTAGATAATCCAAAGGATTATAATAAAACAACAGTAATTAAAATTTTCACACAAGGTAAGAGCAACCTTTGAAATGTGATTATATTGGCTTAGCTAATAGCTGTTAGCTGTTTTACCTTTTTTTCTGTGTAAAACTAATTGATTTTTGTAATTCTTTAGTTCCAACATGTGTTGATACTCATTATGGGTCTGGACGAGTAGGCGACATATCACGCATAGGATGTGATGTAGGTCAGGACGGGAGCAGGACTGCGGTCTGTCAGCAAACAGGGTGGACGCTTTTGCAGGACACCTGCATCGTAACAGCAATCAACAATTTGTTAATTTTTTCAACGGTAGGTAATCTTTTGCAAACAAATCATCCCCATTAGAACTCCCCAGAAGATACAATATACCATACGGTCAAATATTAGTTAATAACAAAAACGTAATGCCATGTCACCAGGGCCTGCAGTTAACTTTTTTGGCCACCAGCCACACAGGCTTTTCAACAGCCAAATTTGTTGATGACTCGTGGTACTTAATGGCTTCTAATTTTAGGTGTTTAGTCACATACATACGACAGGTACTGCACTACAGTTGTTCCGTACTACTGTCGTGAATCAGCTACTCACTTTTAATCAAGTTGTGGCTGAAACATACAGTATGAAACCTGGTTATTCATCTTCATGTATGTTTCTGCTATTATGCAGGTATCTGAGTGTTTCTGTTATGTACTGAGCTGCAGGTAGTATCAGTATCTGCCTTTCAGTTGTGGATGTTCTGACCAAATTTTATGATTCTACATAATGCAACTTACAATGCACACTTTAGGCAGACGTTATAATGATGAAGCAATTTGAATAGTTCTGCATCAAGAAAATTGTATTGCCCATTGTATTTTCTATAATATCTATTAAGAGTGGATGTTGGTTTTGATCTGTTCCAGGAAGACCTGGACAGGATTTCAACACTTGTTAACCTCAGCGTTAAATACTGAAGTTCTGAACACAAAGCAGCACTCCACATCACTAAAAAAGATTTACAAGTACCACATTGCTCAAATCGTTCATGCTTAAATCTGTCATATAATTCATTTAAACTGACCACTGTTTTCATGTATTGTTTGGCTGAGCGGGTCACTTGTTTGAGCAAACACAGTTACATGTATAGCCAATACCTTACTATTACTTTATTTTTAATTTCAGGATGTAGATCCTTGTTTATCATTGTATCTTTTGCTACCAGACCTGTGAGAATTGAAAATGCCCCTGTGCACAAAGTGGGACATACTTGTCCTTGTTATGGGATCTTGTCCCAAAGCCTATTATGTTTGTATGGAACATGATTCACACAACAGTGTCACAAAAGAAGCAGCAGCCAGCAGTAAGCTGGACAGCAGTGTGACCGACTTGTTTTCGTTTGATTGGGCAATTGGCATTGTAAATTAATAAAATGATTCCTTCCTCTTCCTTAGCACCCCTCCAGCTTGTGGCATCCTAAGCTACTGCCTAGCTCCGCTATGTCCACATTTGGTCACATTCTGCTTAAGAACCTCATGCTGTGATCTCAGCATCTCTGATGCCAGAGACCTTTGTTGTACACCACAAGCTCAATCTTTTAAGATTGAACATTAGTCTGGGGAGTCTGCTCTGTATTTTTTCTACTGCACAAGAGGCTGGATCAAGGGGCGTAGTTCAAATGACTCTGTACGTAATTGGATAGTCTTTCAACCAATCAGACCAACGATCCGGGTGACGTACTTTGCAGAGCAAGGCAGAGCGAAAGCCAGTGGCCGTCATGTTGAATGTAAACAAAAAGCTGCTTGCCTTAACTTCCCTATCGTCATCAACCTGCCAATAGCGCGCCAGGTGGATAAGCCAGTTTGTGATTGGTTCCCGCAAATTTGTAACGGAAGCAGGATAGATAAATGTACAGGTTTCCAGCCTGAGCTGCAGGGTGAAATCAAATTGCCAGCAGATTGGGCTGGGTTTACCCAGTCTACCACTGCCCCTCTCTCTCCACATATTACCATCTTTCCGGTGCGCCAGTGCAGGAATGTTAACAAAGACAGCAGCGTTGTGTGAACTCATTTGGCAAGGGCTTGAATGTAATGGACACTCAGTTATCTGTAAAAGTTCCACACTTTAGCTTTAAAACACATTCTCTTAGCCTGCCCTGCCAGTTTCTAGTGGCCAGAAAAAAACATCTTTGCGTTTATCATGAATAGTTTGTAATCTCATGCTAACATTTGGTGTCATACTTTTCTGTGTATTTATCTTTTAGAATTTGAAGGAGGCTCAAGTACCAGACTTCGTGGCAAATCTAAGTAGCACGGTCCAAAATGTAAAAGACAAAATAGCAACGTCATCTGCAACCATATCAGCTATCGTTGACATCCTAAACAACATTGCAAATGTTTCCATTGGTGTTGTCACTGCACGTGTCATGGAGGTAGGCTAAACCTTCCACTCTGTAGCCTTTTAGTAAAGGTTATGTGTTTTGTCATTAAAAACCTTTCGACTTTTTGATGAGGTTGTACACTTACAATGCAATGTCTCTTCATTTGCAGAATGTACTTGAAACAGTTGATGTCGTCATTGGTAGTGAATCAAGACAGTCCTGGACATTTCTGAATGAAAATAGAACCAGCAATGCGAGCTCAGCACTACTGGGTTCAATGGAGACCCTGTCTGAGAGGTTGGTAGGGGAGATTGTCTTAGAGACTCCACGGATCTTGCTCAAGAGAAACACTACGTTTAACAACTCCTTCACGGTCAATCTGAACAACAGCATTTCCATAGACGTTCCAAAAATCAACAGTAATGTCTCTTTCACCACCATCACATTCTCCACCCTTAATAATGTTATGCCAACACGGAACTCCAGCTTCAACACTACCAGCAATTACACTGTCACAGATAATGCAATAAACGCTGCTGTGGTGCTAGTCAAAACAAATGCAGTGGTTCAGAATGTTACTCTGAGCTTCAACAAGCTTAACAGTTCGCTATTACTAAACCCACAGTGTGTCTTCTGGAACTTCAAACTCTTTAATCAGTCGGGGGTTTGGGATGATGAGGGTTGTACGTTTGTTTCTGATGTAAACAACACTGTAACCTGCAGCTGCAACCATCTCACCTCATTCTCAATTCTGATGGCAACAGACATCCCTCCAGACCTGAGAGAAGCCTTGGATATAATCACTTATATTGGAGTTGGGATATCTCTGGCAAGCTTAGTTATATGTCTCATTATTGAAGGATACGTGTGGAAAGAAATGACTAGAAATAGCACTTCCTTCATGCGCCATGTTTCCATCGTTAACACTGCCCTTTCTCTGTTGATCGCTGACATCTGTTTCATCATCGGGGCTTCTATTGCCAAGAACCCCCTTGAAAACCCAGTTCCAGTTGGACCATGCAGCACAGCAACATTTTTTATGCACTTTTTCTACCTTGCTCTGTTTTTTTGGATGCTTGTGTCGGGCCTTCTGCTCTTTTACCGCACGGTCATGGTCTTCTCCCACATGTCCAAGTCAACCATGTTGGCCATTGGCTTCCTATTAGGCTACGGGTGCCCTCTGATTATAGCTGTTATTACTGTTGCTGTCACAGCACCAGGGAATGGATACATCAAGGCAGACAATGCTTGCTGGCTCAACTGGATCCAGACACGTGCCCTGCTGGCCTTAGTGATACCTGCCTTGACTATAATTTTCATCAACATAATAATCGTGATCGTGGTATTATTCAAAATGCTGAGAAGAGGTGTAGGAGACGCCACCCAAAGAAATGAAAAGCAAACGCTGGTGGTCATTGTCAGGTGTTTAGCCATTTTGACTCCTTTATTTGGACTGACCTGGGCTTTGGGAGTGGGAACCATAATATCGTCAACAGATAAGGGAATCCACATTGCTTTTGCATTCTTCAATTCACTACAGGTATTTGCATTCACTGAAATACAAAGTTCTTTAATACTTGTGGCAGTATTTTGTGTAATAAAACATTTTGTGTTCTTCCAGTGATAAAAAAATTTGCATGTCATCTGTTTTTCCTTAGGGTTTCTTCATTTTAGTGTTTGGGACACTATTCGATTCAAAGGTATGTTGACTTCAAAGAAAGACATTTTGCAAAATATACTTATTTGCTTTTCAGAGTGCTGCCGTAGATGAGAAGATAGCTATCACTCTGACAGTAATGGAGAAATTATTTAAATCCTTTATTAACTAATGGCAGCAGAACCACAATGTAAAAAAAAAATCATTCACAACTTAATTTCCTGGATCCTAAAATATTCTCAAATGAATGTACAGAAGTATTATCAGCTAAATGTACTTAGTATTAAAAATAAAAAAATACTTCTTATGGAGCAGAAAGGCTCCTGTCAGTGTGAGATTTTTCAATAGCTAGAGCAGTTACAGACAGGAGACACTTAGCTTAGCATAAAGACTGGGCTCTGTCCAAAGCAAAACAATCCAGCAACTGAAAGTTATTCAAAAACAAATAAGCTTGGGGGCCTGGATAGCTCATCTGGTTGAGCGTGCACTCCATGAATAATTGCCCAGTCCTTAGGGCAGCGGAAGTGGTTGAATTCTGACCTGCGGCCCTTTGCTCCATGTCCTCCATGTCTCTCTCCCCTTTACAGTCTTAAACTGTCCTGTCAAATAAATGCCCCAAAAATAATAGTTCTTATTTCCCAAAATCTTGCTAAATATTTTCCAAATTACACAGTAGTAATGATTTTGACATTGAAATCCATTTTATTGTGCCTGTAGATCCGTTCTATCCTCTCAAGAAAATTACCTACAGCAAGCACAGGCTCAAATACAACAAGAGTAAGTGCATTTTATTAATATCCCAAAACCATTACATAAACATTTTGAGTTTAGGCAGGTTTTCTTTGTTTGTAAAGTATCCTACCTTTGGTTGAATCTAAAGATATGAAATGAATATACTGTAAGAATATAAATTATACAGACATTATTAAAATTTCCTGCAAGAACTTTATTTTACATATATTTATTTTTTCTACTATAGAGTACAAGTGGAGGCATTTCCTCTCTCCCTGGCCTAAACTGGATAAATCAAATGCGTGGAAGAAGATGTAAGTTGTGTTTAAATATGGCTTTTTTGCCGTTTACTTGAATAAGCTGTCTTATTAACAATTTATTTGTCTTTCAGATATGTATCGTGTGTCAGAAGCTGCAAACTCAAGCAGCACTGGTGCATCGGAGTCATTCGTCAATATCTGAATTCACGAATCAAACTGTACACATATATTTTATTTAATTACTGATTCAAAAGATCTGGCAGTTATTGTAAGTTTTTTTAGTAAAAAATCAGAAAGTGAAGAAAGTAAAAAGCTTAGTGGGATGAAATTGTAAAAGCTTTTAATTCATTTAAATCAGAAGAAAATAGTGTGGTTCGAAACAAACAGCATTACAAAATGATTGCATGGTAATGTTCCCGTTTGTGTAATGAGAAGCCCTAGGAAAGCAAGTGTGACATAATCTGAAAAAGTTTAGATATACTATATTGTGAATGTAACTGAAATGGTATTTTAGTAAACGTTGAAGCAGCATGAAGAAACTGTTTCTGATTCTTAAATGTGAAGTCCATTGCTGCTTTGTTAGCCAACAACTTAAGCAACTTATAATTAACGAATGTCGTAGAAGTAGATCCTGAATTACTCTGGATCAATGACTCAAGTACCAAAGTTATTTAACCCAGTCTGACTCCCAATTTGTTTAATACGGACATTTGGTTGGTGGCTCTCAGCGTCAGATGCCGATGCAAAGGGCACCCTTTAGCATCTCTATGGGGGGCGATGGGCATAGCAGCAGTTTGACCACAGTGCTGTGGGATGACGTAGTATGAAGCGAGTAGTATAAAAAAAAACAAAAATCAAAACAACAGGACTTTCACCCAGGAGACTGGGGTTTGTGTCCTGTTCTTGTCCCACGTGTCCCTTAAATGAACATTTTGTAACCCCATCCACAATCTTTTCTCATCCTTACTGTCTCATTCTTGTCCCTTCTGTGACTTGAACATACTTAAACACACCTTTGCTCTTTTCCTTACCCTAACTTTACCCTGGGTGTAAAAAAATGAAGCCAAGGTGTATCGACCCAGAGCGTCAAAAAAGTGACATCAAGGGTCGTAAATGACACCAAAGAGGTAGGGGGTAACCAGAGCGTCATATATCGCTGCAGATGGGATTACATTGGAATAAATTGAAAGCCCCCTGCGTCTGACTGAGATGCTAAAGACACTCCCCTGACCAAGCATTGGTTTTTGACGCGTGACGTTTGAGAGTGTTGTACAAGTCGATCCTGAATAACTCTGAATCAATGACTCAAAAACCAAATGTATGTAATCATAAAATATTTTTACTTAAATTTAAGTCCTGACTAGTTATTAGGTTTCTTGTGATTACCTTACATTACCTACCATGCCAATGTCCCCTTAAGTAAGTAGACCATCATACTTCCTATCTGAAAAGTAGCTAATAAGGATTTAACAGAGTATCACTAATACCACTATTTAATGGAAGGCTGAAATCTATAACTTATTTTAGGGACAAAATGTATTGTGTGATATATTCTCTGTATGGATGTACATTGCTTGACAAGCACTGTCAGTTAACTGCTTTGCACTATACCAAAATCTGTCTGTAAGTTTGTCCCAGGAAATCACGTTTGCACAATCAGTCTGTAAGTTTCTACCAGTATATCTAGATTGCACATTGGTATGGAAAGGTAAATTGAGTCTTGGTAGTAGTGTAGCTCAATAATGTATGTTAGCTTAGTTGTGGCAATGTGTAATTTCACAAGCATTGCCATCATTGTAGTGAATGTGAATGAACAGTGGCAGTTACATTTTGTTTTTGTTTTAATTGTTGTATTTTTTGAGTTATACATTTTAGGATGTGTTTTTACTTCATAACATGCAAGATAACACGCAACACATTGCTAACTCTGTTAAAACACAAAACCATTTGGTTACCGATAGTTGCCGATTATTTATAGCATTATCACATATAAAATTATCTTTTGTCTTGCACATGTTCAATGACTATTTGGCTGTAATAAATGTTTTTATTTGACTCTACTTGAACTCTGTTATTCAAGATGATGAAGCAGGTATGAGGGTGAAATATTTTTCTGTGATCAATCTATCATGTTATTGCTTTTATTACATATTTCTTTGAAACTCGCTTGGTAAGTAAAACGTTTTCCATAACTGCACATCCCAGTTAGACAGTAAATGCTGTAAACATATACTGTACTTATAATGATCGAAAGGAAAACACATTTTCACTCACAACCCAGTTTCACGGCAGTTTGTGAAATTGTCACGTTATTTAATCTATTGATTCATGTACACGGACACGTTAATGTCGTTTATTTCGTACTGGTCAGCACGTATTTTAAACTAATGTATTTCAATGGGAAGCATCTTTTGTGATCACAGCACGACTACAGTAGCGAGTGGTATGAAATGCCGAAAATCCGCGCAGGGATGTTGGTTGGGGTGGTGGATTTGGTGGACTTTCACCCCGGAGACTGGGGATTGTGTCCCGTGTGTGACGTTAACTTTCCCTGTTGTTCTTTTCCTAAACTCAACCATCCTATTGTTGTCACGCGTCCCCCAGGGACAGTGGATCATGTCCTGCCGTGTGACGTGTCCTTTCCCAGTTCTTCTTTTCCTAAACACAACCGTCCCATTGTTGTTGCACGTCCCCCACAGACCGTGTATCGTGTCCCGGTGTGTGACGTTAACTTTCCCCATTGTTCTTTTCCTAAACTCAACCCCCGTTGTTGTCCCACGTCCCCCACAGACCGTGTATCGTGTCCCGGTGTGTGACGTTAACTTTCCCCATTGTTCTTTTCCTAAACTCAACCCCGTTGTTGTCCCACGTCCCCACAGACCGTGTATCGTGTCCGGTGTGTGACGTTAACTTTCCCCATTGTTCTTTTCCTAAACTCAACCCCCGTTGTTTTCCCACGTCCCCCACAGACCGTGTATCGTGTCCCGGTGTGTGACGTTAACTTTCCCCCTTGTTCTTTTCCTAAACTCAACCCCCGTTGTTGTCCCACGTCCCCCACAGACCGTGTATCGTGTCCCGGTGTGTGACGTTAACTTTCCCCGTTCTTCTTTTCCTAAACACAACCTCTGTATAGATGCTTCCCATTACGTGCTGACCACCACAAAATAAACAAGATTAACGTGTCCGTGTACATGAATCAATAGATTAAATAACGTGACCATTTCACAAACTGCCGTTGAGACAGTGTTGAAAATACGGATGCTTAGTCAGGTGCCTTTGGTGTTGTTATTGACGCACTCAATGACAACTGGCAAAAAGGCAAACCATCACTCTTCAGAAAAGGAAAATGCAGAAGAGGTTGCTGACAGACATCAGCAAAAACATACAGGACATGTGTTTCTAAAAGTACACACAAGGTGTCGACCTCTAGCCTGGTTGACACCAGACCCTTCTCAGTTGCAACTGAGAGTGGGTCTGGGAAAGGTTCATTGACAGTTCATTTCCAAAGGGGCGTCACCAACGGAAGCCACTCAAATGCCTCTGGGCGCATTTGATAGTCCTTCAACCAATCAGACCAACGATCTGGGTGATTCTTTTCACATCCAATATACAACAAAAAAAAATTTGATTTTGGTTTTTGGTGTCGTCCCTCCTTGCCCTACTTTTTCCTTGCAGGTGTTGCATATTGCAAACTTGTTATCTTCTGCACACACACTGAAAAATTTCCAAACAGCTGACATGTTCAGTTCAGTTTATTCTTTGTCCCAGAAGGGCAATTTGTGTGCAGCAGGAAGACATCACATGGAAATATATACCACAACCACACAACAATTAACTTACTAAAAACAGCAATACATACAGCAATAAGCAGCAATAGCAGAAATTATGTTGGGGACATAATAACAAGTAATAATCAATAATAATAATACATTTAAAAGAAATACAGGGATAACTAAGATAAACAAACAAAAGCTAAACAAACAAAAGCTATCACCTCCTATTAGCTAAATTGAGTGCCTGAATGGAACGAGGAATAAAAGAGTTTTTATATCTCTGTTTACGAGCTAATGGAGTGCTAAATGTAAGCCAGAAGGTAATAGCAAGTATTCTCCGCAGGTTAATTCACAAGGTTCCCTACATGTGCGAGAATAGCGCAGACACGAGCTTCACACCGCAAGCAGGTATGCGCCACACACGGCGGAGAAGTTGAGAGAAAGGAAAAAGAGGCCGTGCTGTTGCGTCCGTGTGTGCGTGCGTCCTTGAGAACTGTAACTCGTATAACTTATGTTGTCAGTTAATTGTAGCGTTGACCGGCATGAAATTGGCACATGTCAGACTGACCTGCTGGTCGCCGGTCATAGCCGAGCACGTGAAGCACGGCTTCGGTAGCCGTCATGTTGAATGTCCGTGCGTTCATGGACATCGGAAAAACGTTTTTCCGAGTGAAAACGTCACCATTCACGTAACGTCCTGTGGGAATCAGAGGTGTGAAACCAAGGGGGTAAGCTTCGCTTCAGAACTCGAGCCATCATGGCGCCATTTTGTTGCTAATTGGCCATCACCTCCTGCCATGACCGTCATTTTTTTTTTACGTCATTTGACTGCGAATAACTTTACATCTGAAGCGTTTAAAGACTCTATTTGTCCGTTGTTTAGTTCCAAAGAAACACGACAATGTATAAAAGGCTCCATTACCTTGTACCTCACGTTATGGCTCCGTAGCAGACGTTTTTGTAAAAATAGGCTAAAGATTGTGTCATAACCAAGTGACTTACTGTCGCATAGTAGAGGAATTACCGTATAGTACAGGAGAAGCTCGCAGGCAGTTTCGACTTACATTAGCTGTTTGGGTTTAATTACTAATGTTAACTAGCATGTTAGTGATCAATAATTAGCCTGTGCCCATGTTATCTCCTTACATACACCTGCAGTCTCCGTATCTGTAAGATTGGGAATGATTGAGATTTCTCTTGGCACAGCTACCAGAAGACTTACAACTTTCAGACACGTTGCTCACGTCACATTCTCTCAGTTGGAGGCTGCGCAGTAAAGCTGGCCATCACCGGAAAAGGGCTTCTAATAGCCTTCACTGGTCTCCGTCCAGAGCAACGGGGTCTATTGGTCCATTATATACTGTCTATGTGTGAAACTCAGGCTGGATTTTGATAACCAGTTGGTGACGCGTTGTTGACAACTGATGTTTGATGGAGGCGACTTTGGTTCACTGAACATATTTCAATGATAATAAACTGTTTATTGTGGACAAATTCCTCTGCCAATAAACATACACAGACATAATATGTTTAAAATTATTCACAAATAGGCCTATGTATAAAAAAACAACACATTATCCGTGTCTTTTCCCGTTCGCTGTCCTGCAGATAACACAAAAAAACACATGGTGATGTGCTGTTTGGATGCTTTCATAAGAAAACAGCAGAAAATCTTCTGTTATTGTGGCCTCCATGTTTTCACACACCAGATGCTCCAGGCTACGGCCAACCGTTGGTGGCAGTCATGCAAAAAGTTGTTATGCCAAACATGCCAATATAACAGAAGAAGAAGAACACGCATCCCGACCATGTGAACGCTGCCAGTCGGAAAAACAACGTAAACCAGGGGGGGCGGTGCCTGTTATTCCGAGGTGGCATGAACGCAGCATCAAAACAAAAAGCTGCTCGCCATCGCTGCGCTATCGTCGTCGCGTAAAGCCCGCCTCAACGGTTGTGATTGGTGTAGAGCCCGCCTCAGCGGTTGTGATGGGTGCCTCGATTTTGGGGACATTGGAAATGGGTTTGAATGGGCTCTTCGCCAGACTGACTTACAAAGCAAATCTCAAATTTGCCGGAAGTTCGTCATGGTTTACCCAGGCTTGTTGTCCTCCTTTTTCTGCAGTCAAAGGCCATTTTGGGATGTAGCATCAACTGAAGATGACAGGGAAACTTGTCAGTGCAAGACACATGAGAACCTACAGTTAATGTCCTCTAGTCTTTACAATTGTGGGCTTCTTTCCAGTAAAGATGTGGAGGAGATGGCAGATACCATTGATTGTGATCTTAATTTGAAGGATTTTGCTTCAGGTGTTTGTAAAGAGTGCCACCTGCACCTGCTAACTGCATTTACAGTGGTAAGGCCCACATCCAAGAACTCCATTGCTCTGACACTTTGGCCTACTGAAGTCAACAATGATGAAAAAAAGGAGATCATGCTGACAGAGGTTCAAACGGTCCAAAAAGCTTCATAGGGTACCCAGGAAACCAAGTGTGAGATGGGATAAACAGTTTATGAGATATTTCAAAGACAACAGACATACATGCGCACACATGCACACACACACACACACACACACACACACACACACACAGATATATTGTTAGATTACTAAGTAATTACTCATAAAATCTTAACTTACAGTTATACATTTAGCTTTTTTAAAGTCTGTTGCAATGATATTATGTAAACAGAGACCTCTCCCATTAGAGGTGTGAATGACTGTTGAAATTTTGGTCCCTGAGCTGCTCTGGTGGTGCAGTGCTTTTCCCTGAGGTACAGTATGTTTTAAGCAAACTCTCTAATTGTCACCAGGCGATTATGTAATGTTTATATGTGAAACTTTTCCAACAAAGTTACAAAGTGGCACAAAATAAGAGCAGCTGAGTAATAACAACAATGACATGGTGACTGCAAATATAACTTTTGTTATTGTTACCTATCTAACTACTGTACTGAGGCCAGAGATGGGGACTCAAGTATAATACTCGGACTCGAGTCGCACTTAAAGCGTAACTCTCGGCAAAATGCAACCTAGGGTCTTTTTGTGAATATACCCGAGTCAAACTTTCGTTTAAAAGCATAATTAGGATGGAAACGCCACTTTTAAGATTCAGCGTATTCTCGTTTTTGGTCAAATGGCCTTTTGTTAGGGAGTGCTAGGGGCACTACTATGATCGCATCAAAATCACTATTTTTAAAACACTAAGAAGGCTCGACACAACATGAAACTTTGCTCGAAGTATCACCAAGGGCTCTACACATGTACACAGTGAGAGAGAGAACAACTCACTTTAGCAGTTGGTTTTTCCGGTCGCCGCCATCTTGCCAGTCAAAGTGTCGATCTCTGAATGCAACACAACATGGAGGAGAGTAAAGATGGAAAGCTCCTAAAGCTTAGTTCCATATGCACAGATAATTTGTTGTTTTGCCGTTAGTGAAAAACAATATTAACCTTGTAGTTGAAAAAGGAGCCTCATATAAGAATGACATTTCCTCCTATGCGCGACCGGAAAAACCAACAGCTAAAGTGAGTTGTTCAAAACCTTTCTTTTTAGTAAATTCTGTGTACACAAACAATGTTCTCAATGCTGAGTTCAGGTGTAGAGTCCCTGGTGATACTTCGAGCAAAGTATAATGTTGTGTCGAGCCTTCTAAAGTGTTTTAAAAATAGCGATTTTGATGCGATCATAGTAGTGCCCCTAGCACTCCCATTCAAAAGGCCTTAAAAGTGGCGCTTCTGTCCTAATTATGCTTTTAAATGAAAGTTTGACTATATATTATATATGTATATTGTATATTCACAAAAAGACCCTAGGTTGAATTTTGGCGAGAGTTCCCGCTTTAAAGGAACACGCCGACTTATTGGGAGTTTGGCTTATTCACCGTAACCCCCAGAGTTAGACAAGTCCATACATACCCTTCTCATCTCCGTGCGTGCTGTAACGCTGTCTGACGGCTCCAGCATTAGCTTAGCCCGGCACAGATCCTTCAGGTAACTGGTTCCAACTAGCCTACTGCTCCGAATAAGTAACAAAATAACGCCAACATATTCCTATTTACATTTTAAGATTTTTTATAGTCACAGCGTGTACACAAAACAACGTAACATGAGACACAGCCATCTTCTAACCGTAAACAAACCGGGAACTATATTCTCAGACAGGCTTGCTGCGAGCATATCACTCCGCCCAAGTACTATATTCTTCCGCCTGAGAATATAGTTCCCGGTTTGTTTACGGATAGAAAGTGGCTGTGTTTCATGTTACGTTGTTTTTTGTACACGCTGTGACTCTACAAATCACAACATGTAAATAGGAACATGTTGGCGTTATTTTGTCACTTATTCGGAGCAGTAAGATTGCTGGAACCATTCACCTGCATGTTCTGTGCTGGCCTGATGCCGCTGGCGGCGTCAAACAGCCTTACAGCATGCACGGAGATGAGACGGGTATGTATGGACTTGTCTAACTCTGGGGGTTACGGTGAATAAGCTAAATTCCCAATAAGTCGGCGTGTTCCTTTAAGTTGCACAAACAGTGACTTGTGACTCAACCCAAAAGACTTAAGACTTGACTCGGACTCGAACTTCATGCAATTATTGCGTTTTAAATCTAAATGTATTCATGTATTTCTATTTTCTTTTATTGGTGCTTATACGTTGGGGAAACATATGACGAGCTGCATGTCTCCTGCCCTTTGCCATAATATGCAACGTGAGCAGCCTATATGCCTATGTGCGCGCACCCACATATAAAAAAAAAATGCATTAATGATGGCGACACCAAGTCCTCCCGGAGTTGTACCTTTTGTCATTAGTTTTGCTTTCAATAACTTTGTAAACAGTGGCAGTAAGCCAACAGCTACATGCAAGGTGTGTGGCACCAAGATAAATGATGCTGGATCAACAACGTCGAACTTCATCAGGCATCTCAAATTGCACCCAGATAGGTCATTCACTTGCTAATGTGGAATAGACGTTGCATTTAGCATATATCGTCACAGGTAACAAGCTAATCATCGCAAAGTGTTGTGCTAATGCTGGGAACAGGCAAATTGTGTCTTTATAGTTGTATCCATATGATGTGACAGACAGGTTAATATTTCACCAGGTCCGAGGGCTAGAGGGATGTGTTTAGTAGCAGAACATTAGAGCATATGATGTCCTAAGTTGGAGAGGTAAGTTCTGGATGTAACAAAATTAAGCTAGCTCCAGTAAAGCATACATGATATTTTTCCCGTCACAAGTTCACATCCACTCTTGGCTGCAGTGCCCACATTTTATTTCAGAAAAAAATATATATAAACATGATATGATGATGACATTTAGTATTACTTTAGCTATTTCCCCCACAGAACACTACACATATGTCAGTTTTATGCAGATTTTATTAGTGGCAAGCAAGATAATTTCCCATGTCCATCTACAGGTTTACAGAATTCACCAATGCTAAAAAAGGTACTATTGGAGAGGGACAGAGCAGCATTGAGTCAGTCATTATAAAAATGTAATAAATGATGATGTTTGGCTTTACAGCCAGTTTGTCGTGGGTTGGGGTTTTTGTTTCCAAATTTCTAGTTCTTTTTTTGTGTGTTTCTCTGTTGGCCCTGCCTTTCTCTGTGTCTCCTGTGTTTTCTAGTTCTTTTTTTGTGTGTTTCTCTGTTGGCCCTGCCCTTCTGCGTGTCTCCTGTGTTTTCCCTCCCCCTGCCTGCTACTGCCAGCTGACGACGCACACCTGTTCCTCATTCCACAACCACAGCCACAACACCTGCCAGCCATCTACAATCAAAGCTCAGTATTTCAACCCCGGCTCCACTCACTATCTTCGCTGGATTGTTTTCTCTGCCACAGTGGTGACATGCGACACAAGCGCTCTCTAAGAAACAGTTGCAGACCTATCTGTCGTAGTCCTGTCCTGACCTCTCCTTGGGTTTCTCCCCGCAGTCATCGCTCCCCACCTCGTTCCTGCCTTCAGTCAGCTGGCATCACCACCTCACCCTGTCTCTGCTCCCGCTTCCAGCCTTCCGTTCTTGGACCCCCCCCTTGTTCCCCGGACTCCAGTGCTTCCCCCTCGGTTCTCTCGGCCCAGGTTTTCCCCGCGCTCCCCGAGCTCCCTCGCCATCCTATCCCAGTGAGCCCCTTGCCATCCTACCCCAGTGCGTCCCTCGTCATCCTATCCCCAGCCCTTGTGTCTTCGCTTCTGTTTTTGGCGTCCGCCTTTCCTCCCCTCCCTCCTTTCCTTTATTTAAATAAACCTGTTTTTGTGAACATTGCATTTGGGTCCGTTCTGTACCTCCCTGTAACACAGTTAGTAACGCAGACAAACATGTATTCTTTGGTGCAGATACCAAAATGTTGAAAAATACAGTTAAGATTGAAAGAGTTAATTTGTGTTTCTTTGATTGCATTGCAAGTAGACCCCATGAAGTTATCCTACAACTGATTTTGATACTGTACTGTATGGAGGGTAGCTACAGGACATGCGTTGAATTCATAAGATTTAACAATACAGTGTTAGGGACGGATCAGATGGCCAGAGACTTGAGACTTGATTCAACTTGCCCCTCAACGATTTGAGACTAGACTTGGACTCAAGCTCAAAGACTTGAGACTCGACTTGGACTTCCAAAAAAAGAACAAGAATTAAAAAAAAAAAAAGATTATAAATAAATAAAACTAAAAAAATTCCATTCCTTTATCTGAGCACTGACAGTAACACATATTCTCTGTGCCACACACACTCACACACACACAATGAATGACCCTTTAATTGCTTTCAACATGGTTGCTAGTTCAGAGAAGCGATCAGTGTTTCTAAGCACATATCAGCACAAGCCCCTCTCAGGTACACACAGAGCCACGATGAACACACACATATACGCACACACATAGACACACACCAGACCATGAAGTGATGTGTAATAACAATTTGCTTCATTTTACTTGCTTCTTAAGGGTAAAGGATAACACTTCCCCAGTCACAACAGCACTCAGACCAACTACTGTTCCTACTGAAGATACCATGCATCAATACACATAGGTGAAACTTTATTTTTATTTTGTCTTGTCAGTGCACAATAATATGATGCTTAAAAATGTACACTTCAGAAGTAAAGTATAATCTATTATTCCATCTTAATAAGCAATGATATATTTTAGCAAACCATAAAATAATCAAAACAATTTTGAGTTCGCAAAATCACCTTGAAATATTTTTCCTGAAATTATCATTTTGAAAGCTGATCTGAACCAGCTGTAAAAGAAAGCATAAATAAAGGGATTGAGCGTTGAATTTGATAGTGTAAGCCAGTTGAGGGTTTCAATCACAGGAACTGGTGGGGGATTATAAGATAAAGGCTGAAAGACAATACAAAGAAAATAAGGAGTCAAACATAAAAGAAAAACTCCCATTACTATAGCCAGAGTTTTGGTAGCCTTTCTCTCCATCTTACTGACAGTTGCTCCAGACTTTGTGCTCTGACAGGTTGTGTTCTGGATGCTGCGTGCCTGTTTCTGTGCAGCAAGGAAAATCTTTAGGTAGATACAGAGCATTATGATCGCTGGGAGGTAAAATGAGAGAACAGGTCCAATAGTGTTTGCCATTACAACGTCAACCGAGCACATCCCTTCACATGCTCCTTGGCTGAATCCTGCAATTATGATGCCAATTCCAATTAGAACAGAAACCCCCCAAGTCACAAGGATCATAACCACAGTTACGTGAACGTTTATTTTAGTTCTATAGGTCAGAGGCTGACACACAGCATAATATCTGTCAATAGAAATGCAACACAAGTTTAGAATAGAAGATGTACACAGTGATACATCAAAGCTGTCTCGTATTTTACATAATACATGTTCATGATACATACATGAGCTTACAGTGAATGCCATGCTAAAAGGAAAAACTAAAACTCCTACAAGCAGGTCAGCCACACCCAGAGACAGAATAAGGTAGTTTGTAGGAGTATGGAGCTCTTTGAAGTAAATGATGGAGATGATTACAAGAAGGTTTCCACATATTGTGGCGACAGATAGTATACCAAGGAAAATATATACTAATACACATACGATGGAAGGGTTGCTTGTAAATACATAACTTGTATTAGCTGATTCATAGCAGGGATGTATGCCATTAACAGTGTAAGTCCCATTGACAGTCACTTCTGGTTCCATGCTTTTTTGATTTCTGAAACAATAATCTATATTTATTTAATATTTAAGCATTAACATCTATTGAGTCAGCATATATGTACAATTATAGCAACAGCAATCATTTTAAAGAAAACAAGACATGATCATTTTCAGTTAATTTGAGCTTTTCATTAAGTTTGTGTCCCTTACCAGGTAAATGTAACACCTCAGTATAACCCATGCAAGGACAGTGTTACGTGTTCTTATTCACTGCCACTGTGCCGAGGTTTTGGACTTGATTCGGTATTTATAAACCCCTATCTCATTACCTAAATGAACAGAAGATGTGGTCATCCAATCAGATGTGGGTTTGCATGAGATACAAAGATGCAAAGTGACGAGTAATGTTACAATAACTGTGTGTGTGTGTGTGTCTGTGTGTGTGTGTGTTTTTTCTTGTTTGCAAGTGTTTAAATCTCTAAACGTTTTTGAAATGAGATGGACTGAAATAAGTTATACTGTCTCCTATATACATCATTATGATGATGATTATACATCATTATGATATGAAGATATTATACTGGCATAAAATGAGTGAATATATGGATACAAATATAGTTATATCCTGAACAGTAAAAAAAAATTCAGAACATTTTGAAGAAAATTATGACTGTAATACCCAGCTAACCTAAAGCCAGATCTTGCAACTTACATGGCAAAACATTTCTTGCACAGTGTGTGCTATTGACTGTGTTGTCATTTTTGAATCCTAATAGTGCATGTGCAATGGCGCTAATTGTGTGAGTTTGATCGCGGGATCATATTGGGACCATTTGTTTTTAATCACATTATTCGCTTGGCTTGTGCCGATTCCTGATCAGGTTGTATATGGACAATTGAAGGGATGATCAGCGATTGGTTTGTCCTACTCCAATATTAAAGCGATTTTAACTACTCACTAACTTACCTTCAGAACTACAATTGTTCTAGAAATAGAGTCTGTGCCCGTTAATCAGTTATAGTTAATTTGAAATCTTTAATGTTAATTACAAACCAGTTTGCCATAGTTTCTTCATGGATCTGACATCTGATGGACCGTGCTTCTTTCAGACAGTCACCCAGTCTCCTGGCTTCTCGGCTGCTGCCAGGGGACGGGAGCTACATTAGTCAGCCTGCATTGACTTCTGGGGGCTACATTACAGCAGCTAACAATAATGATCGAGTTTCCCTGGAGCGGCGCCTTACCTTCAACCAGGGGCAATTCACTAGCAAGGAACATGTCACAACATGTTGTGAAAAGTTTTAATGAATGCTTGATTATAGAATGTTGAGAACATAGAAATGGATTTGGATGGGGGTGAGATTGAAAAAGAGATATCGTCTGATTGCTTGGTCAGGGAGGATGTACTGGAGACTAGTTGGAGTGAGACTCAGTGTGGGGGCTCTGTCTGAGGTGCTTTCACCCGAGCAGATTTGCGACCCCACTGGACGGTAGAATGAGAAATGAGAGCGGTATGCACCAGGTTGAGTAGGGAGGGATGATGGAAGAGGGGATGAAGGAATGAGGTAAGGGGAAGGTTGAGGTATCGAAGGGAAAGGGTGGGTGGGTTGAAAGGTCTGAGACAAACAGCATTGAGTGGGTTGTTGAGGAATATAAAGGCTTGTCAGGTGATTAAAGGTATTGTTTGAGGTGTGGCCCTGCTCCCGAACCTAACTTAATTCATTAACTTTATTGAGGGGGGGAAAATATGCTTAGAAATATCAGACATATTGGATAGAATAGAACAACATATTGTAATTGTGCTAAATGAAACATCACATAACTTGTCACATCACATTCATTATTAGTTTAGTAATTAGTTAGTTATAAGTGTTTAATTAGGGCCCGAGCGCCGACAGCGGCGAAGGCCCTATTGAAACTGAAGGAATTATTCTTTCTTTCTATTCTTTTTCCCGTCAAATGAATTGCCTTTTTGAGGAGCTTAACATATTCAAAAACTCACCAAATTTGGCGGTCGCATCAAGTCTGGTGAAAATTTACGTATTTTAAGGTTTTCGGGAATAGGCGCACAAAAATGGCTCGCTAGCGCCCCCTAGAAAGTTACAAAAATTGAGCCCCTGCAGTGCGTTTAACGTAGACTTACGAAACTTGGTAAACATATGTAACATGTCAAGATGTACAGAAAACTTCACTAGAGCCATACCCTAAACCCAACAGCAAGTCCGCCATTTTGAATTAAATGTTCAAAATTAGTGCGATTTTGGCCATTTCCACATGTCGTACTTTAACGAACTCCTCCTAGAGATTTCATCCGAACAACTTCAAACTCGGTCTGTGCCATCTTAACATATTAAAGATGAAAAGTTGACTTTTCGTCATAGGGCGTGGCCGTGGCAGGGCGGCCATTTTGTGCGTTTCGCCGCCGAAACAGGAAGTGGGTGTAACTTGAGTGTAAGTTGTCCGATTACCTCGAAACTTTTCAGGATTCATAAGAGTCCAACCCTGAGGACAAATAAAGGCAGACATTTACTTAAAGTCATAGCGCCCCCTAGTGGCAACAGGAAGTAGGCCTAAAAGTCAAGGTGCTATCCTTTAACGAACTCCTCCTAGAGATTTCATCCGATGGACTTCAAACTCGGTCTGTACCATCCCAACACCTTAACAATAACCAGCACAACTTTATTTAAACAACTATGTATTTAAAAAGAGCAAGACAATACAAGATTCAACTTACAAACATAATAAGATAGTGACTCTGACTGAGTTTTTTAACTCACAACAACAAGTATATACAGTAACTTTGTTTAACTGTAGTGTTATTTTTTTTCCTGTCTTCATTTAACTCGTACCTTGGGCATAAAACAAATTGCCCCCACAACCAGTACTACTTTAAAACTTGAGATTATGCAAAATAATCTTTTACCAGAAGTCTAGCATGGCTAAACTAAATGATTCAGTATGGTAATCAAATTTATATAGGCCAATTAGGTCCAAACCCAATGTACTCAAACCACAACTTAGATATCAAAAACCCAACAAAGAAAATAAAAAATATAAAACCAAATTAACCAAAAACTGAGATCTCTTATTTCATAGAGATTACCAGGGGAATACTAAATCAGTCTGTTTGTTCAACCCTGTTTCATTAGTTTGAGTGCACTCAAATTCCTACCACCACCCTTAGCAGGTAAAACTGTCCATCCTGGCTCCTCACAGAATAGAGTAGGGAAACGACGGGAAAATCCTGTGAGTAGTGGAGATGATGAATGCAAAGATCTAGTGAGTGGTAAGAAGATGGTGATGATGAAGATGAAACCCAGGAGGCAGTATGACAGCGGTGACTTGAGCAGCACAGTTCTGTCTCTAGTAGAGTCTCACCAAAAAAAAAAAAAGCCTTCACAAAACGTGCAGAATAATCACTCAGTTGTCCATAGTAACAGTTCACTTGGGCTTCTCCTCAAGATACAACATATTCTTACATTATACACATTTTAACCACATTTCACTTAAACATTTTAGCTTAAATGTCCCATGGCATGAAAATTTCACTTTGAGGTTTTTTAACATTAATATGAGTTCCCCCAGCCTGTCTATGGTCCCCTAGTGGCTAGAAATGGCGATAGGTGTAAACCGAGCCCTGAGTATCCTGCTCTGCTGAGCCGATTTGGAATCTGCTTGTTATGAGGTCATAACAAGCAAGGTTACCTCCCCTTTCTCTGCTTTGCCCGCCCAGAGAATTTGGCCAACCCATGAGAGAGAGACATCATGGTTTTCAAACGAGAAAAGTGGCAGTTGGTCAAGGCCACACCCCCACCCTCCACCTTGCCCCTCCCACTCTCCTCCTCAATAGCTACAGACACAGAAATGGCACATACTAAGGAAAGCTCATTGTGGGACTGGCTCTAGTGGCTGTAGTTTTGCACTAAAGCTGAATTTCAGGAAAGAGACTTCAGATACAGTATTAGGGGACCACTAAGGTCTATATAAAAGCATCCAAAGAGCACCATGTCATGGGACCTTTAAACTCAATGTTATTTGTCCATCTTAATTGACTAGCTTACAGAAAACATAGCAGTCACAACTAAAGGACGGAAATTACATACGTGTCTAGCTGAATTAACCAACAGCTAAGTTAACATTTTCCTAAATGTACAATGTGTAATGTAACAATTTCAGTATTAACCATACCCTTTTATCAGGTTCATCAGGTTAGTAGCTAATTCCGACTGGCTTCAAAACACAAATCAAGCAACAATTCTCAAGGTTAACAACACCGATAGTAGTAATTTGCTGTTAGCTAGCCGCTAAGATAACTCACCAGAATATTCAATTCACATGCCGTTTGGACGGGGACAGCAGTTCCACGACGTTGTATAACTCTTTCACTCTTTCAAGAATCTCTCCTTGTTTATTGTTGCTAGTTTTTTCTTTAAGAAACCAATTAGAGACCAGCTTCAGGTCACATGCTGGCCGAAAGTTTAAGGACTCACATACACATCCATTTGGCCGGCGTCCCTGCAGCCAAGAAACCGGAGGAAACATATTGAAACATAGAAAATAGTTAACCGATTAAAGCCAGTTTTTATTAAATGCTGACTCTCTTACTACCAGCCAGCACATCGTATGAGTAAACTATTTTATTTTATTTTTCATTTTTTATTTAATTTTTATATCATTTTTGTATACATATATTTATGGAATTTTGATGGGGGCGGTGCCCTCTATTGACAAGCCGCCAGTGAACGGTGCATGTTAAAATCCGGTGGAATTTGTGCTTCATTACGGTGCCACTTAAATGTCTGCAAAACAGAGGTTAGAGGCAACAGAAACGTCGCTGCATGTCACACTTACTAAACACTAATAATACGTTACACTTGGCAGCATGTAACTTTAGCCTACCATTAGCTACAGTAGTAACTGGATTAAACATGGGTAAAATGCTGACAGCTAAATGGTTTAAAAGTGTGACTATTTTACTGTAGAGGATTCTACAGCTTTAAAGCTATGAGCTTAAAGACACAAACTAGCATTGGTCACTACTGTTGTCGGAAAAACAACACAGACCACGTAAATAAAGTTTGCGTTTACTTAACCCTTATATTGTGTTAGGGTTAAATGACCCGTTCTCAATTTCAGATATGTAAAAAGTACCATTTACCATCACTTTTTTTTTTTTGGAAAAAGGCTTCATGATATCCTCAGAAATTACTTTTTTTTACAAGTAACCAAGCAACACTACATTGTCAATTATAACAAGACATCTTTCTAATAACCCCATCCCACCCACAACAAACCCTTGTGCCGAGGAAAGGAGGACAGATAAATAAACAAAAAAATATTATTAAAAATTAAAAATATTACCTCGGCACCGGTGCCCTATTGGCACCGCGTTTCGGTACCAACCCTAGACAGGACTGAGTATGGAAAGATCAGAGAAATGGAACTTTTGCCTAAATTGTATCCAGATCCTAAGTGTTGAACTTGGGCTAGAGGAGAAGCATGATGGGGAGAGGGGGAGTTTTGATGTAATCAGCGCAGCAAGTAACGCTTGTTTACAAAACTTGGCCTTGGCACTACACCAGTCTGTTTCAGCAGATTGAAACCAGTAAACCATTTTTTGTAAATTTGCAGCCCAATAATAAATCATTAAGTTTTGGAGGGCAAGCCCACCCCTCTGTCTTGGTCTTTCAAGGAGTTTTTTACGCAGCCTTGAAGTTTTACCTCCCCCTAAAAAACTTGAAAGTAGCTTATCTGTTGCTCGGAAGAAAGACTTTGGAAGGTAAACTTTTTTTTTTTTTTTAGATCAACTTTTAAAAAAAAAACAAAAAAAACAAAACAAACTGAACAAGAACAAAACCTGAGGTCATTAGGTCTGATATTTGCACTGCTGCGCTTTTCCATAGGTTGACAGTTGATGATTTAGCTTTGTTAATCCTTGCTGTAAAGAGCTCAAGCATTACTGTGTCTAGAAAATACACCAACCACTGTTTAATACAAAGCGAGTGTTGCCAGCGTTGAGCTATCATTTTCTTGGTTGCAGTTGAGCCGGCTAGCCAAATTTTCCTCTGTCTCCCAAGCAGGTGTAATTTGGAGTCGTCATTAAGTAATAAAACAGTCTGGTCAGTAGGAATTCTACATCCTATCACATCAGATATTATTGATGTTGTTTTATTCCAGAACTCTTGCACCTGTTCACACTCCCAGACCATATTCAGAAAAATAACTTATAGAAGGCCCTCTAATCATTTGTGTTGATAATGCCGCTCTTTTTACTTCAAGTAAAAATTTGAAAGCACAACTTGTACTGTGCCGTCAGAAGAGGTTTTACCATTTGGTCTCGTTAATTTGTGTGTTTTTTATTATTCATTTTTTTATAAAAATCAACCTGTAAGACATGTTGCAGCACGGTTCAATCAGTTGCGGCTCGGCTGCTGCTCATCTAGAGATTTGGAGTGTCGCACTTTTTCCGTGTATCAGTCACACATTAAAGTAGACAATGTGGCCCAGGCGGAGGAAGCAGGGAGCCCGACTAAGCCTGCTGGGGAAGCTGCTACAGCAAGCAGAACGGCCAGAAAAACGTGCGCAACCGCTGGCAACAAAACACCATTTTGGATAGAGCCTGGACATTATTCAACATGTGTTTCTGTATGTAAGTTTCATCATTTGCATGTATTGTAGACAGGAAGCAGTTTGTGGCCGATGATGACTTTTTGGCAAACACCGGTAGCCCACTGCAAAGACAAGGCAGGCCCCAGCTGCACACAGGTTTTTTTTTCTTTTCTGTGATGTGACGTCTTCTGCGCATGCAGGATGTTTGAAAGACACACATTATTAAAAAAACACAGGGGTTCCTACCTTTTATAGTTACAGTACATGCTATTATTGTTTTACTTTTTTCCTCAATCTATGTCCAGTGAAGTACTTTGTAATATCTATTTTGAAAAATGATATAAGAATGTATTATATATATATATATATATATATATATATATATATATATATATGTGTATATGTGTACTTTTTGGACTTGAGATATGTTGAGATATGTCTCAAAAACCAAGGAACTTTTCATCGATTTTAGACGTGTTAAACCTGCAGCCATGGAGTCTATCATTCACAATAAAAAGCTGGAAATGGTCACCTCATATATATGAGGTGATATGATATGCCAAATATGATAATATTTAGGTACAATTTTTGATGACCACTTTAAATTCAATGTTAATACTGAGGCTATTGTGAAAAAGAGGCAACAGAGAATTCCCTTACTCAGGAAACTGAACCTTTTCTGTCAGGCCAGTCATTGTTGTTTTTATCAATCTTTTATTGAAAACCGTATGACTTTTTCTTTTATCTGCTGGTTTTACAGCTTTACAGTGTAAGACAGACACAGCCTAAACAATGTTGTCAAAACCTGCTCTCGTTATATAGACGTTATATTTTACCTGCTTTTAAATTGATAAAATCTCTCTCTCTCTCTCTCTCTCTCTCTCTCTCTATATATATATATATATTTATTTATTTATTTATTTATCTACTCTCTAGGGTGTAGGCCTATATGTACGCTTGTGTGCTGTATGTATGTGTGTGTTGTCTGTAGCTGCTCCTAACTAATTGCCCCTTGTAAATTCCAAATCCTGTTATTTGCATGTGTTAATGAGTATTTTTACATGGACACTAATATTGCACAAATTTTCCGAATATGACAATATTCCGAATTTGATAAGGGTCATGTAAACAGCTTTTCCCCCACTAATTTAGCATTTTCAGATTAAGACATGTGGAATATGCCAGTGATATTCGGGGTTTAGATTCTTTGGACATGTATTCAGCACATTCGGAATATGCGTCTCAATTTGGGTTTTTTCCACAGTTTACGGCTTTTTGCCTGTTTACGGCTTACTGTCAGTTCTGTGCATTGCTTTGTTTGTTGTACACAAACCAACTAGCCAACAGTTTGCATGGCTGGGGTATAAAAGAAAAGAAGGAAAACACACACAAACATTAGGAAAGACTTTGATATCAACAGGTTTTTGGATATGCGCAAACATCACAATGCCGACCTTTTCAAGAAGGTGGTTGAAGGAATGAAAGAGGGAGGCTATGTTTGCACGGTCTGTAGAAAACGTTGGAAAAAAATCCTGTTTTTCACGGCTGCATGTGAACTGGAATATAAGTGGAATATTCACTTTCATTAGCCATGTAAACAGCTTAGTCGTAAAATTGGCTTTTTCTGAATAAGGGCAAAATCCAAAATATTATGTTAATGTAGTCATTGTGTTGAAATTAAGTGTCAAACTGTTCTTATATTTACTTTAACGTATCATTATTTTTAAATGCAAAATACCGGTTAATATACAAAACATTTTTCTCAGTGAACGGTATATATTATACAGTAGTGGTAAAATATGAATCTTTATTGTTTCAACCTTCACCATAACTCAGAACATTCAGACCAACAAGTCAAAGAAGTTTTGAGTTGGCAAAATGTCCCTGAAATATCTTTCCCGAAATGATCATTCTGAAAGCTGATCTGAACCAGCTGTAAAAGAAAGCATAAATGAATGGATTGAGCATTGAATTTAAAAGTGTAAGCCAGTTAAGTGTTTCTATCACAGCAATTGGTGTAACGTTATATGTTAAAGGCTGAAATATGATACAAAGAAAGTAAGGAGTCCAACACAAGAGAAAAACTCCCAAAACAATAGCCAGAGTTTTGGTAGCCTTTCTCTCATTCTTACTGACTGTTGCTCCAGACTTTTTGCTCTGACAGGTTGTGTTCTGGATGCTGCGTGCCTGTTCCTGTGCAACAAGGAAAATCTTTAGGTAGATACAGAGCATTATGATCACTGGAATATAAAAGGAAAATATACACGCTAGAGTGGTTGATATTAGAGCATCAATTAAACAACTTTCTTCACATTTTCCTTGATTAAAACCTGCAATAATGATGCCAATCCCAATCAAAGAAGCAATTCCCCAGCTCACCAGGATCATAATCCTAATAATATGATCATTAATTTTACTTTCATAAGCAAGAGGCTTACAAACCGCATAATATCTGTCAATAGAAATACAGCATAAGTTCAAAATTGAAGCTGTGCTCAGTGTAACATCAAAGCTTCCTCGTACTTTACAAAATAAACCCTCATGATACCAACACGAGGTTACAGTGAATACCATGCTAAAAGGAAAAACTAAAACTCCAACAAGCAGGTCAGCCACAGCCAGAGAGAGAATAAGGTAGTTGGTAGGGATGTGGAGCTGTTTGAAGTAAATGATGGAGATTATTACAAGAAAGTTTCCACATATTGTGACAACAGACAATGCACCAAGGAAAAAATATAATAAAACGCATATGATGGAAGGGTTGCTTGTAAATATGTAGGTTGTGTTATCTAATTCATAGCAGGGATGTATTTCATTAACATTGTAAGTCCCAGTGACAGTCACTTCTGGTTCCATGCTTGTAGATTCCTGAAATCGAATTACATTAAAGAAACTTTGTAAATATTTGGAATATTTAACATCAATGTTCTTAAACAAAAACACTTGTAGTTTATTATGTTTCATATCATATACCTTTGGTTATCCGATGCATCAGTGTGGGTGTGAGTCCTTATTAACTGTGACACTGTGCAGAACCTTTGGACTTGATATTAAAATAATCAATCCCCACCTAACTACCATGAGACGAAGGTCTCTTGTCCAATCAGATGGGATACACTGCATTCTGTTCGCATGTGATATGAGTAATGATACCATGAGACAAAGATGTCTTGTCCAATCAGATGGGATAAACTACATTCTGTTTGCATGTGATATGAATAATAATACACTAACTGTATGTGTGTCTGTTTCAATAATTTTAAATTAACTTTAACCTTTGCCTTTTCCGACCACCTGCCCCAAAAAAGAGGTGTGCAAAAGCGCTTTTGAATCAACTTTTAGCATTTGTTTAATGTATTTTTGGTCATACTTTATTTTCTGGTACATTAAAAAAACGTAATGCACCGTACTTCGTATCAAATTAAAACAATAACTAGAAATTATGTTTTTCTTAGACAGAAAACAAACAGTTACTGTATACCCTAATGCAATAAGAAACCATACACCTAAATTATGCTGTAACTAGAAACGCATATATTGCTGTATTAAACTCAAAATATACTATATATAGACAATATATTATACCAAATTACACTATTTAGAAACCAAATACCGGTGCCTTCCAGGCAGCGCTGCCTGGTAGGCACCGTTGGGAGGCACTGCTTATGGTTAGGGTTAGGGTTAGGGGGGGTTAGGGTTAGGGTTAAGGTTAGGTGCCTTGAAAGCAGCAGTCGCAGCGCTGCCTGGAAGGAGCAGTTGGGGGCAAAAAACACCATCAAGCTTCCATCAATAGCCAGGTGATTTGTGATGCAACGTGTAAAGTTACACATGTATTCGTCAATTATCCTGGATCAGGCCGTGACTCCTTTATATTGGCCAACTCTGTCATTCCTGTAGTCTTCCAGGGGGAACCACCCTTGAATTTTCAAAAACATAACGAAAGCACGCGCTGTAATAGATAGAACGTTTGGCATGCTGAAAATTGGCTTCAGATGTTTGGATAAGTCATGGAGAACATTAGGATATAGTCCTCAGAAGGTCAGAACATTTTTAGTGGCATGTTGTGTGTTGCATAACATTGAGAGATTACAGGACTTTAGAAAGCGTGATGCTGAACTGCATGTGCCGATGCCGATGAACATGAAAGTTACATTTAATTTATTTCATTTTGTGGCATGTGTTGATTGATTGATTTATTTCTGGATCAAGACGATAAAACAGTAATCCAAAGGATAACATGCTAAAGTAAAAATACTTATTTCCAGCACAGTCCTTTCCACACTGAGGGTAGAGGCAGCGAGAATAGGACATGCTCACCGCTACCTCCTCCCATGCCTGTGTTACTTTGTGGAGTTTTGCTGACATAGTGCTCGTGCCATCGCGAGCTTTCACTTCACGCACAAGCAGTTTCTTCTCCTGAAAATCTCTCTTTCCTGCTTAGCAAATCTGCCATCATAGTAGGAATGCGCTAAGGTACAAACAAGCCTGGCTTTTAAAGGGAAAATCTCATTAAAATAGGTCCCACTATCTTAATGACGGACAACGTGTCAAATTAAACAGAAATCCCCAGATTTCCTTCAAAAATCACATTGTTTTGTGAGTTGAGTTAGGGGAGACTTTTTAAACCCTTTAAACACTGTTTACAACAGATTTGTGATCATTTGTGCCCTATCGTAAACTCAGCAAACAAAATGCATCAAGTTATTTCTATCTTTGTTTAAAAAAAATGTTTGTCCTGGCCTGTTACTGTTTGATGGGACGGCTGTGGCTTTGTCATTCTTATACTTGTATCTGTTCAATTACTATTGGCTTTTGTCAATTTGTATTTACAACAGGGTCCGGATAAGAAATAGTTTGGGTGCTCTGTTTCTCTTCACACGGTGATCCGAATGTTAAAATAGTTTAGGTAAATATGTGTGTATATTGCATTTACTATACACATAATGACATTGCGTACAGCTAAATGTAACCACGTTCATATGCTTTTTTGCTTTCTGATCTAGGTTAGTGTACTCCATGTTTAGGCAGGTGGGATGGGTGGGTGGAAATGTTTGTTGTAAATTTATAAAAATTGAAAGTATTAGTCTAAGAACATGTGACTCTTATTTTGTACTTGCCAATAATTAAAAATTTAAATATTTAACAAATTGTGGTCGAAGAGGGTGACTTAATTTACAATATAGCCATGCTCCTCTTTTGGCAGCACTGAAGAAATGTAATGTGGAGGTTGAACTGGTCCAGGATTTCCATATTCAGAGCCTCAGCTCTGTAAACCCCACTGTCACAGCCAGGCCTCAGAAAACCTTGCTCTTTTAAAAAACAGCATTCCGTACTAAACTTTATTCAAATCAACATTACAACCTTGTGTGTGTCATAATTGATTGACACAATTATGTTGTTCAGATTTCTTTTTTTTATTAGTTACTGTTTAAAAGTTGATGAAATCTACTAAAACCTTCACACATGGATTTCAAAGATTTTCTTCAACATGTACATTTTTATATATTTTTTCTCTGGTAGAGAACAGTGTATAGTATTGTGTGTGTTTGTGCGTGTGACTGCTTTCATTTCAATTATAGACATGTCTATTCAAAACATATTCAATGGAACCATATTCTGCACACCTAACAGTAAATCAGAGCAGTTTTGAGTTGGTAAAATCATCTTGAATTATTTTCCCAGAAATGATCATTCTGAAAGCTGATCTGAACCAGCTGTAAAAGAAAGCATAAATAAATGGATTGAGCATTGAATTTGACAGTGCAAGCCAGTTAAGTAATTCAATCAAAGGAAGTGGCACATAGACATGACTGAAAGAAAGGACGGTAGTACAAAGAAAGAAAGGAAGCCAACAAATCAAAAAGATTCCCATAACGATAGCCAGAGTTTTGGTAGCTTTTCTTTCATTCTTACTGACAGTTGCTCCAGACGTTTTGCTCTGACAGGTTGTGTTCTGGATGCTACGTGCCTGTTTCTGTGCAACAAGGAAAATCTTTAGGTAGATACAGAGCATTATGATCACTGGGAGGTAAAATGAGAAAATAAGTCCAAAAATGTTTGCCATTATAGCATTAATTAAACATGTTGGGGCACATTTTTCATGGTTTATTCCTACAATTATGAAGCTAATTACAATTACGACAGAAACCCCCCAGCTAACTGAGATCATGATGACAGCAACATAATCATTTATTTTAGTTCTATAGGTCAGAGGCTGACACACAGCATAATATCTGTCAATAGAAATACAACACAAGTTTAGAATAGAAGATGTGCACAGCGATACATCAAAGGTGCTCCGTACTTTACAAAACAAATCTTCATAGTACAGACATAATGTTCCTGAGAATTCCATGGTGAGAGGAATGACTAAAAAGCCAACAAGCAGGTCAGCCACAGCCAGAGAGAGAATAAGGTAGTTAGTAGGAGTGTGGAGCTGTTTGAAGTAAATTATGGAGATTATTACAAGAAGATTTCCACATACAGTTACAACAGATAATGAGCCAATGAAAATATGTAACAATACACATATTCCGGAAGGGTTGCTTGTCAGTACGGAAGAGGCATCTATTTTATAGCAGGGATGTATCACAGTAAGCTCATTAGTCCTGTTAATGCTGATTCCCATATCCATGCTTGTGTCTTCCTGTAATTCAGCATACATACATTGTAAAATTATATTGAGAAATGTTCAGCTCTAGAAAAATATTATGTTCAGTTTTAATGCACAATTCAAACAGTAATTTTCTTTTATAATACCTCTTAATAAAAGTTTATACCATACCTATTAAACCCTCTGGGTAGTCTAAACACCAGTATGGATGTTCTTGGTTACTGTGGCACTCTGCAGGACATGGACTTAATATTTAATTTCCTATCTAATTAGAATAATTTATACAAACATTTCTTGCCCAATCAGATGTAGGATACAGCAGCCTGTAATATGCGTGTGTGTGTGTGTGTGTGTGTGTGTGTGTGTGTATATACGTCGTCATCTTACTTCTTTCTTTGCTCCCAACATAAATTACTATGGTTACTAGAGGGTTGCCCCCACTAGAAACGTGAATATTCGCAATTGCTGCTTGAACAAAAGACCTAACGAAGCGTTTTATGGGGGAAAACGGTGTCGGCTTTAACCTTGAGTCATTGTCTATGGCATCTGTCTTGATCAGTTTTCATCTTACTTGAAAGTTTTATTTTGCTAGTATCATTTTGGGTTACCCAAGTCTAAATTGAATGGCAAAACATTCATTAAAATGTTACAGCAGGCTCAAATTAATACTTCACTGTAATTATCTGTTTTAATATAATTTAAAAAATACAAAATAAGTATACAAAATCATGGTTTATGCAGGTTTCACCAAGTCAAATTTAAGACTTTTTAAAACCATCATTACATTAATTATTACATTTAAGAGCTATATAATGACATAAAAAAAAGAAGGAAATGCTTTCTTGCTTAAAAGCAGTAGGTTTCAAAATACGTTATTGGTAACTGACTTAAACCAAGCCCAAAATTCTATTTTTTTCCAAGCCAAGTATCCCTAAACTTGCACTTCCCCATAGCCTATGATACAATCCGAAAGAGACTCGCGCCAATAATACGAAAGCTGATTGGCTGCAGAATAAGTAAGTCTCAATTGTAGTGTAATACAGCAAATTATATTTGGAAAAGCAAAAGAAAGAACTACAACACCATGGAATTGAAAAACAAACATTCTAAGCGTTACATTGAGCATTAAAGGTGTACATGGACGTAGGAAAATTAAGACCTGTTTTGAGACCTATTTGATATTATTCAAGACCAAGAACACAATGCTTCAGCGAATTTAAGACTTTTAAAGGCCTAAAAATATTTTTTTTTTAAGACCCCGCGGAAACCCTGAAAATATAATACAAAGAGAGAACGTTTTAGTATGAATGAGCCAGTTTTAAGTCCACTTAATTTGAATTAATTGCATTCACTGCACTGTCCCACTACAAATGTTGGTGTGTCAGTCTCCCTGAATTTTTTGCTTTTATTCATTTAAACTGCTTATATATGGATCTCTCTCTTTTTTCTTTAATCTCCTATGTGGTCACAGAATATTGCATCTAGCAATATTCTGTGACCACATAGGAGATAAAAGAGAGTCACAATCGTACTTGTCTTGCGGTTAGCAATGCTAGTACTGTATGGCTGTATGGATGACAAATGGTAATGTCGGTCAGTTTGTCTGTCAGTCTGTCAGTTGGTCCATCTCTTTGGTCCATACTACATAGCTACCCATAACATTTTGAACTTGCATAATGGCATTTAAAGATGATGTTACGACAAACTTACAAATCCAAATCTATTCTTTAAAACTTTAGTGCGTAGTTTCTGTCACCCCCCATGAGGAATTCTAAGTAATGACAACAACACGGTCAGCGCATCCACATGAGGCAAGCCTTTGGTGATTACGCACCACCCCCACCCCTCCTCCAAACATTTGCTAGTAGCATTTATTCCCTCCAGTGTGGTTTTTAGGTTGGGAAATTGAAAGAGCAGCACTTGTCCCTCTCTCATCACCACCACCATTGAGGTGCCCTTGAGCAAGGCCCTTAACCCCAACCGCTCCAGTGGAGCTGTTCAGTGGCCAGCAGATCAGACTGTGGTTGTACTGGGCAGCTTCCAGGTATGAATGTGTAACTGTGTGAATGTAACAGGTCGTCGTTGCAAATGAGAATTTGTTCTCAATCGACTTACTTGGATAAATAAAGGTTAAAAAAAAAAAAAAATAGATTTAGCAACTTTTAAGACTCTTCGCGTTTTTTTTTTTGCCAAAAAGCGACTAGCGAAAAATCTGGTGACTTTCTGTAGAAGAGACGCCAGTATTGTCCAGCGAGGGAGCAAGGTCTTTTTCCCTTGTGGCCGCCAGTCACCTCTCTCTTCTTTTCAGTGACTGAGGAGAAAGCAGGCTCCCCCGCTCTGCCCTTACCTATTGCGCAGCAGCACTGCGCAGGCAGTTAAGCCAGGAATACACCGCACGCTGAAGCGCCGCAAATATCCGTGACACGTAGATTCGTGCATGATCGCGGGCCTGGCTGTTCATACCAGACGTGCATTTCTCCGTGCCGGTCACAAAGCGATCCTTCCCTCCACTCTACAAAACCCCTCTCTCTCCCAGTGGGCCCTATTTTAATGATCTGAAACGCAAGTATGAAAGGCAAAACGCAAGTAGCTTTGTGGGCGGATCTCGGGCACTGTTGCTATTATACCGGCGGGATAAATGAGTCTCAAATCTTAAATGGGTTGGTCTGAAGTAGCTAGGTGTGGTTTGGGCGTAACGTGCAATAAACCAATCAGAGCGTCATCTCACATTCCCTTTAAGAGCAGGCGCGCTTGTTCCATGGCGGATTGCTATTATGAGGGCGGATTTGCCTGCCGCACGCCAGCGGGAGCTGTCCGGGATGCGGCAAAGTAATAAATGCCCGTCTTGGCTGGGTGGCGATGTTGCTGCGGCCTCTCGGGCGCATCTCTTCAAGTCTGGAGAGGATTGCTGCAGCCATGCAGCATGGGCCTCCAAATGCACCACCTGCTCCTGTTGTGCCCCTTCCTCCCCCACTCCATCTCCGTCTACCCGCTCCATCAGGAGCACATCGCGCATTACTCCCGGACCAGATCCCGCTGTAGTTCAACATCACATCTCCTTAAGTCCTCTAATATTTCGTCATTTAGGTCATCAACACATCCATGATTCAGGGAAATGATTCAAAGAATGCTGCGACTTTTTGAGGACTGTACTGTAAAGTGCCTCCTGACCGATCCAAACACCTGAAGCGCGTTTTCAGTAATATTTTTCCTTGTAATTATGTATGGTTTGCACAATGGGAACTGCTGCGTCCGTTTAGATGAGAGAAGTGTATGCGCATTGTGCACACGCTACATTATGGTCAAGCATGCGCCCCTAAAATAGCATCTGAATAATGCGCTACTGACTTTAGACCAGGTTTTTCCTGGTCAGTGGCGGAATTGTTTTCTGAAACTGCAAAATAGCACCAAGTAACGTTTTTACGCTGGAACACGCCTCCTCTTTTCGCTGAACTGCCCCCGGGAGCGCAAATACATTCCCTATTTTACCGACGTGCTTCTGTGGAGGGAAAAGTCCGCTTTGCGTCGGGTGCAAAATAGGAATGATACATGCGTTGGTGTACAAAGGCAATTGCGCTGGGTGCAAGATAGGACCCAGTGTGTGTATGTGTCACTGCCTGTCTGTCCATCGGTCTCTCTCACCGCGTGCCTAATTGCGTGTCTTGCTTTAGACACAGATGAGAAGTCAAGACAGCAAAAATCATCATAAACCTGGGTGTTTTATTTTGAAACTGGTTAATTTTGTAAAGGATCCAGCTGCACTGTGGCCCTCCTGCACGTGATTACCTACCTACCTTGACACATTCGCTCACGGCTCACACCACAAGAAATAGGACATATTGAATAACATGGGCGCGGAAATGAAAATAGCTCCGCTTTGTGGCTGTTCGTGGTGCTTTAGCGTGCAGTGTGTTTCTGGCCTTAAAAGGGGTGGGGGGACGGGGCACAGCGGGAGAAAGATGCCGCTGAGCTGGCCTGGCCCTGGGCATCCAGTCCTTTGTGACTGAACCAAGCCAGCCTTTGTCAGCCTCTTTTGTAGGTTTTTTTTTTTTAAACTTTAATACCTAAGTAGTGTCACGGACGACCAGGAGACAGACTGGAGTAGTGAAGCAGATCTTTATTAATAATGATCCAACAGAGAGCAGGAAGCAACAGGCAGGAATCTGGTAGCTGAGTAGGCAGGTATAAAGCAGCAGCAGACAACAGGATACAAAGTACTGGTAAGGCAAACTTGGATAGACTAGGCATAACGTGTGTGAGTCAGAGCGTCATGTAGAAACGAGACTAGACAAAGAGTGTGTGTGGTTGTGCTGCTTATGTAGGTGGTTGATGATTAGCTGCAGGGGGTGAACTGAGGATGAGGCTTGATGAGGTGCATGTGTGTGTAATCAGTACTGAGGGGACTGGGAGCGACTGATCTGCATGAGTGGCGAGGAGTATGAATCAGTGGGAGGAGTGAGTGCTGGTGCCGGTGGGACCCTGACAGTACCCCCTCCTCCCAAGGCGGCTCCTGACGGCTGAGAAGAGGGTCGAACACGGCGACGAGGCCTGCCCTGACCCCGAGGGGCAGGGCGACCTGGACGGTCGGCGTGGAACTGGTCGAGGAGAGCAGGGTCCAGGATGTCATCCCGTGGTACCCACGACCGCTCCTCAGGACCGTAGTCCTCCCAGTCAACCAGATACTCGAGACGCCGACCCCGTCGCCGTGAATCCAAGATGTGACGGACTCTATAGATGGCTTCATTGTCGACGGGTACGGGAGGAGGAGGCACCACGGTGTCAGGGTCTGTGGGAGGAGGAGAGACAGGGTCAATAAAGGGTTTCAATAGGGAGACATGAAACAAAGGTGAGATTCTGTACTGAGAAGGAAGAGTTGGCCTGTAGGTGACGTCATTTATCTGCTTCTGTATGGTGAAGGGCCCAATGTAGCGAGGGCTGAGCTTTCGGCAAGGCAGGCCGAGGCGAAGGTCCCGAGTGGACAGCCACACTTTCTGGCCGGGTTGGTACTGTGGGGTGTCGGACCGACGTCGGTCTGCATGTTCCTTGTGCCTGTGGACAGCTTGTTGGAGCTGCACGTGAGCTGCATCCCATACCCTCTCACTGTTCTGGAACCAGTGGTTAACGGCAGGCACCTCTGATGGCTCACCCGACCAAGGGAAAAGTGGGGGGTTGATAACCCAGGATGCATTGGAAAGGGGTGAGTCCTGTGGTGGTTTGACGAAGGGAATTCTGGGCATATTCTGCCCAGGGGAGGAAACGGCTCCAACTTTTCTGGTTCTGGTGGCAGTAGGTCCTGAGATGTCCTATTTCTTGGATCTTCCGTTCAGTTTGTCCGTTTGTCTGAGGGTGATAACCTGACGATAGACTGACTGTCACTCCCAAGAGTCTGAAAAAGGCTTGCCAAACTCTGGAGATGAACTGAGGTCCTCTGTCTGAGACGATGTCCTCTGGAATGCCGAAGTTCCTGAACACATGACAGAAGAGTGCTTCTGCTGTCATGAGGGCAGTGGGAAGCCCGGGTAGAGGAATCAGCCTGCACCCCTTGGAGAACCTGTCCACTGCTACCAGGATGCAGGTGTGGCCATCGGATAAAGCAATGTCAGTTATGAAGTCTATCCCTAAGTGGGACCATGGGCGTCGAGGAACAGGAAGGGGCATGAGCTTGCCTTCTGGGAGATTTCTGGGGGTGTTGGTTATGGCACAAACCAAACAGCCGGAAACATAACGGGACACATCCTGAGAGATGGTGGGCCACCAGTACCGTTGGTGGAGGAGGGAGAGGGTACGCTTCCTACCCGGATGTCCCGAACCTGGAACAGTGTGGGCTGAGTCCAGCAGGATGGTACGGAACTGAGGAGGGACGAAGAGCACCCCTTCGGGACCTCCTGGCGGAGCGGGAAGGTGAAGGTTTGCGTGGGTGATCTGTTAGTCGATGTCCCAGACAATAGGATTGACGATCAAGGCAGGAGGTATGATGGGTTCAGGTTGGAGATCCTCAGCAGCTGATTGATGGAGACGAGAGAGGGCATCAGCCTTGCCATTCTTGCTGCCTGGTCTATAGGTGATGTGGAAGTCAAAGCGAGTGAAGAAGAGAGCCCAACGGGCTTGGCGAGGGTTCAATCGTTTTGCCTCTGATATATTCCAGGTTGCGATGATCTGTTATGACCTCAAACTGGTGATTTGCTCCCTCTAACCAATGTCTCCACTCCTCAAGGGCCAGTTTGATAGCCAGTAGTTCCCGGTTTCCGATGTCGTAATTCTGTTCTGCTGTAGAAAGCTTCTTGGAGAAGAAGGCACAGGGATGGAGTCTGGGAGGTGTTCCTTGCCGTTGTGACAGTACCGCTCCTGCCCCAGTGGAGGACGCGTCAACCTCAACAACAAAGGGCAGGTCGGGGTTAGGATGAGCCAGGATGGGAGCGGTTATGAAGGCATCCTTAAGACGAGCAAAGGCAGTGATGGCTTCCTGAGTCAGGGACAGGGATTTGGGCTGCCCCTTGAGGGCCGAGGTCAGAGGAGCACTGATGTCACTGTAGCCGAGGATGAAACATCTATAAAAGTTGGCAAATCCCAGAAACCGCTGGAGGTCCTTGATGGTGGAGGGAAGAGGCCAATGACTGATGGTGTCCACTTTCTTTTGGTCCATCTGGACCCTGTGTTGGTCGATGACGTAACCCAGAAACTGCACAGATGGGGTGTGGAACTCACATTTCTCCAGCTTCAGATACAGTTCGTTCTCTCTGAGTTTCTTCAGGACTTGACGGACGTGTAGTTGGTGTTCAGAGAGAGAAGAGGAATAGATGAGGATGTCATCAATGTAGACCACAACGAAGCGGTTGAGGAATTCCCGGAGGACCTCGTTCATGAATCCCTGGAATACAGCTGGAGCATTAGCCAGTCCGAAAGGCATGACCTGATACTCGTAATGTCCAGAGGGGGTGACAAAGGCTGTCTTCCATTCGTCACCTCGACGGATGCGGATCAGGTTGTAGGCGCTTCGTAAATCCAACTTCGTGAAGATGCGGGCTCCCCGCAGCTGCTCCAGGGCCGCCGGAACCAGTGGAAGGGGATATCTGAACTTTATGGTTTGGGAGTTAAGGGATCTATAGTCAAAGCATGGTCTCAAACCTCCATCCTTTTTGGCCACAAAAGAAACTGGAAGCGGCAGGAGAGGTGGATGGGCGGATGAACTGCTGCTGAAGGGCCTCCTTCACATATTCCTCCATGGCTTTCTGTTCTGGGATTGAGAGGGGATAGACCCGTCCCTTAGGGACGATGGCTCCGGGGTTCAGGTCAACAGCACAGTCCCAGGGTCGATGTGGAGGCAACTTCGTAGCCAGTTGTTTACTAAACACGTCCTCAAAGTCCTTGTAAAAAACGGGAAGGTCCACTTGATGAAGAACGTCGGGGCTCTTGATGGTAGTGGAACACACGGGAAACCGGGGTCCATTGCTTGTAGATGAAGAAGGAGGTTTTGGAGGTGATTTCCTCTGGAGCGGTGTGACGCATGCATGAATACAGTCCTCTCCCCATTGTAGAACCTCTCCAGTCGTCCAGTCGATGATAGGTTGATGCTGCACTAGCCATGGCCTTCCCAGGATGATTTTGGCTGTGGAGTCTTCTAGTACCATGAAGGTGAGTTTTTCAGAGTGCAAACTGCCGACCCGGAGCGTCAGTGTAGGGGAAACATGGCCAATCCGAACCTTTCCTAGCGGCTTGCCTTGGATGGTGTGAATTTCCAAATCCTGCGGGATCCGACGTTTGTTGACCCCTAACGTCTGGAGGAGGGGAATGGAGATGAAATTCCCCGCTGAGCCTGAGTCGATGAGGGCATGCGCTGTGACACAGATACGGGTAGTCAATACTTGTACAGGAGTGCGAATCAGAGTCTCAATTCTTGGAGGGAGTTGGATGGCACTCACCGCTGGGCGCTGGGGACGGATAGGGCAGTCTCTGATGAAGTGCTTGTCCCCTCCACAGTACAGACAGAGCCTTAGCCCTAGGCGGTGCTGACGCTCAGCGGGTGACAGGCGAGCAGAATAGACTTGCATAGGTTCAGTGGCTGGAATACTGCTAGGCGACACCGAAGGAGGAGAGGAAACAGCCGTGGCAGAGGGTTCACAGGCAGAGAAGCGTTGAGCCACACGTACAGTCTTTTGTATGAGGTTTTCCAGTCCCATGGTGTCATCATACACCACTACTAGCTGACGAACATCAGGGTGGAGACCATGTCTGAATGCGGTTATGAGGGCTGTCTCGTTCCAACCACTAACAGCCGCTAACGTACGAAACTGGAGAGCATATGTACTCACAGACGATCCTCCCTGGCGAAGCCGGTAAAGTTGATCATGCACAGTAAGGTCAGCCGCCACCTGCCCGAAAACTTCCTTGAAGTGTTGAATGAAAGCCGACAAGGATGTCACCAACTAGGAGTTAGAGTTCCATAACGACTGGGCCCACTGGAGAGCACGGCCTGACAGCAGGGAGATCACAAAGGCCACTCAGGCTGTGTTGTTGTTGAACAGGTGGGCTTGCATCTGGAAATACAGCGACACCTGGAGCAGAAACCCACTGCAGTCCTCCGCCTCTCCAGTGAATGTCGCTGGTCGGGCGATGGGACTTGAGCAGCAGCTGTAGCCGAAGAAGCCGGTGTTTGCGGAAGCAATTGTCTCTGTGCAGAGCGCAGGATCTCTTCAGGCACGGTGGGCGGATTAACAGGCGGAGAAGGCAGGAGAGATTGACGAACCGCCTGTACGAGCTCCGTGAATGGATCGTGAACAGAATCCACCGCGGGCTCTGTTGGATCTTGCATCTTGGTCTAGTCATCTGTCACGGACGACCTGGAGACAGACTGGAGTAGTGAAGCAGATCTTTATTAATAATGATTTAACAGAGAGCAGGAAGCAACAGGCAGGAATCCGGTAGCTGAGTAGACAACAGGATACAAAATACTGGTAAGGCAAACTTGGATAGACTAGGCATAACGTGTGTGAATCAGAGCATCATGTAGAAACGAGACTAGACAAAGAGTGTGTGTGGTTGTGCTGCTTATGTAGGTGGTTGTTGATTAGCTGCAGGTGGTGAACTGAGGATGAGGCTTGATGAGGTGCAGGTGTGTGTAATCAGTACTGAGGGGACTGGGAGCGACTGATCTGCGTGACTGGCGAGGAGTATGAATCAGTGGGAGGAGTTTGTGCTGGAGAATGAGAGGGAGGAGTGAGTGCTGGTGCCGGTGGGACCCTGACAAGTAGTAATTATAAGTTACTGTAGTGAGTTTGTGATTATTTGGCTAGAGATTTGTATCCATTTCTATCTACTTTGCTCTTGATCTCTGACTTGCTGCACCTGACACAACCACTAAGCTTTATGCACATTATTGCTATATATATATATATATATATATATATATATATATATATATATATATATATATATATATATATATATATTTTTTTTTTTTTTTTTTTTTTTTTTTTTTTTTTTTTTTTCACAGTTGGTTTTTGTTTTTTCCAACATTTTAAATTGTTAAATTTTTATTCTACACACTTTCAGTGCTTATTTCTACGTCCCATATTTTCTGATATAAAACAAAAATTGAAAACGGGTCAGTTTGACCCAAAGTCAACACAAGGGTTAAGCTAGCTACTTTCATTGGAGAAGAGTTGTCAACAGTGATCCCCCCAAATCAAGGAGGACACAGAGTATTAAAAAAACATGATGGACTTTTCAAAAGAGGTAATTATCTTATAATTTGTAGGCAACAGAAATGCGGTCATCACTTTCTTTTTGGGATTTTAGTCCAGCTGAACATGTTGGTCTTTTCTTAGCAGTGCGATAACTGATTGAAACATTTTGTGGGTGCGCTTCTTCAGGTTTTCAGCCATGCCTTCACCTGTTGCAGCAGTCCTCTTTGGCTATGTTCAGACTGCAGGGAAATCAGATTTATTTTGGGGTCAAGTGACCAGGTCAGACTTCTTCAGAAGTAGTGTGAACACTCAAATCTTGCCCAGATCTGATTTTTTTTTTTTTTTTATTTAAATTTTTTTATTCCTATTCTCGTCCTCAGCACCTGCTCATTAATGTTATGGCTGCCATTACACAAACATTTTGAAATAAAAGCGAAAATGCTTACTTTTTCCATAACCTCCCTACTTTAGTACAACAGCTTGCTGTGTCTGATGTCATCGTTATTGTTCTTTTGCGCATGTGGGTCAGTTCGAAACTGCAAACAGTTCACACTGGATTCTGATTATAGGCCACATTTTAAAAGGTAATGTGAGCAGCCAAACAAAAAATTTGATCTGAGCAAAAAAATCCTAATTAAGCATTAAAGACTTGCGGCGTGAACGTAGCCTTTGTCTGCAAAGCTGAATGCTGTTGTCCTTTCTTTAAACACATTTTGTAAACATAGCCATACTGAGAAATACTGTGACTTTTATGGAGCTGATAGGCTTAATTAGCTTTGAATCAACTCATTTGGCAATGGCTTGAATGTTCACTGTAAAAACTCTGACTTAATATTGTTGACATGAAAAATTATTTTAAGTGTTTAAGAATTGAAAATGTAAATTATTAATATTTGACTAAAAATGTAAGTTGCTCCAGCAAAAGTTCAAATTTGTATGATTCAACGGCATTTAGTAAGTCATTACAAAATACATAATTCAGTTGTGATGCACAACTTATATTTAAATGTCCACAACAAGTGGAGAAAGTTCTGATAACTCATATGTCTTTGTTGTGAAATGCGGGAAAGCCAACTTTCCGAGTTGAAGATAGTCATTTGAAGTCATCAGATCCCCGCACTGGCTGTTGCAGCGGAGCTGCATGAAACCTGGAGCCCACACTACAATTGGTCCGCACAGGCAAGTTTGAACCTTTTTTTCACTTAAAATATAAATTGTGTAATTGTATAATTGTGTGATACATTAGTGGATAAGGTAGGCAGTGTTATTTTATTGACAACAGTTTGGCCCAAAGCTAATGTTAGCCGCTAGCTTCTGCTTAGCTAGCAGCAAGGTTACCGTTAGCTAAGACTAACGTAAGCTGATAAATGCGGTACTTTTCTAAGCAGGTAGGTAACTTGGCTAAGGTTACCGTTTAAACTTCGTAAAAGCTCTTCAGACTGGTAGCGTTAGCTAAGTTAAAATACTTGTGTGATTCTACTATTTCGTAATTGCAGGAACGTTAGCTAGCTAGTAACGTTATACATTTCTAACAGGGTCGGCTTTCGGTTGCTTAAACCTAAACAACCTAGCTAGCTCGCTAGTACCAACAGTTAAGCTATTAGTTGGGTTCAATTCAAGTCAGTGTTGTGAATAGTGTTTTAAAGTAACTTTAGTACTAACGTGAGTTAGCGTTAGTATAAGTATAATGTCTAAATAACAGGTAAGAAGAATAGATTGCGCTAGCTAAATCATGCTGCTTCAAGACAGACTTCCACCTGCATCTCTCTGTCTTCTGATTCAGGAGAGAAGCAAGGAGGTTTTATAAGACAGATAGCAGAGTTAGGCTGGTTACACACTGCCTGTGTGGCGTGAGCGTGGCGTTTCTGTTGTGTGTTAGCTGTGTGGATTTTTCTGTCTTTACACACCAGAAATGCTGCTGCTAGCCTTGTCTGTACACATGTACTGTATGTTTCTCATTGATAAAATTAAATACGGTGTTAAACATAAATATCTACAGATCTGATTACAGAAAAGACAACGTCGGCAGTATTGACGGCAAAATAGGCTCCAGAATATTTACTTCTGTATTGACAGGTGCAATATTAGAAAATCTCGAGGCTTTCAAACATCAACAGAACATTTATTAATATGTATTCGTGTCTGAACGACATATAAACATATTTTTATATTCTATTTTGCCTGGAAATGCTTCCAACACGCTTGCTTGTCGCTGAAAAATAGTCGTCGGTTCTATTTCTAGCATGCAGGTGTTTTTCAACGGCAGCTGACACACTCGCCAGCCTTCGAGATTGAGCGGGGTCTATTAATGAATGTTATTGCGCTTGACTGACGCGGGGCTCCACCCCTAAAATATACGTGTATGTATGTGTATGGATCAACTGATCTGTGCTACCACAATTAATCAATGTTTTAAACTGATTAAGAACCTGATTAAGAATTGTTTCTCCTATGTTTTGCTTATTACCAATATATTGTAACCTTTGTCTTTCAGATTGAGTTGAATGCAATGCAAATCCTGCAAATTCACCAACCTCAATGAAGCTGTTCTCCTGAAGCACTAGGCCTACTGTCTGTATCACAGAGGCAGGCAGAGTTCTATCGGATCACCAACAAGAACCTACTAGACAACTTTAGAGCAGCCATTAATCAACACACTCCAGGACTGCTTAGACTCTATCGGGCTAGGAGGCCAGCTTTTCCGTTTGAGATGGATCAACTCCTTAAGGGACTGGATGAAGAGGTGATTAAAATTAATCACCTCTTCGTAATCTCAGTATTTTGGAAAATGTTGACAGTTGTATTACAAGAAATCGTGGGATTTTTTTACTGCAAGATATATAAAGCTAAAATAATAAATACAAACTTTCCAATTTAAGGTGTTTATCATAGTATCAAACATCTGTTCAGGAGTTGTCTGGTGAGTGGTTATTAGCAACTCCTGTTTATGTTGTACTTGACTAGGATTGTTACCGTTACAGTTAACACTGCCCATTTTTCCATTCCAGTTTATCTATCCACTGTTGTCCTTGCCCATTTTTATCTAAATGCATGAAGTGTCTCAAATAGATGTACTTTGCTGTTAATTTTCTTTATTTAAGCTACAATATTGAGAAATTTGGTTTGGTGCTCTTTAGTGCCATCTAAAAGCCCCAAAATTGCAACTGCACTAAAACGTATAGTTGTGAAACGGATAAGAAACTCAGTCAGAAATCTGTCATCAAATACATGTTTACTCATTAATTAATCTAGATACCTAATTTTGGAAACTTAAATTAATATTTTTTGTTAATTAGACTCTTTATATAGCCAATATATAATAAAGCTTCTAATATAACATATTCATACTAAACTTATGCTCTTTTGAAGGTATTAACGCAGTTCTCTCCTGTCAGATACACAGCACAGGAAGGTCTTATTTTCTTTCAATTCTAAAGGGACCGTTTTATTACTTATTATAATTTGGTGATTAACAACCAAGTCTCTTCCTATTCCATGAATTGTATGACAATTTTTTCTCGTTGTCTCTGCAATTTAAGATTTACATTAGCATCTTTGTACTGTCTTCTTTTTCTTTGCCCTCTTTGTTAGTTTATTTCCGGTAACGGCAGCCGCCTGATAGGTCATCAGCATGACCAATTGCTGAACCCAGATTGTCTCTGTCAGAAAGCTGAACGTTTAGGAAGCAGCAAACGATCCCGTGAGGCAGATAGCCGCAGTAGTGCCGTTTTTTAACTCTCTTACAATATATAATTAAACTGTACATTTTCATTTTTAAATCTGTTGTTTTTTTAACAATTTGAATATATATTCAAATTTAGAATATTCTTTGACAGCCCTACTAGATACACGCTTATAATCAGGGGAAGAAGTAAAAGTACTAATACAACATGTACAAATACTCTAAAGATTGTAAAATGTCTGTCAGTTTGATTTACAAATCGTATATATTTGTCTTTCCTGTCGGACATCACAAAGATACTGACTCAGAAGAGGAGCAGACAAAGCCTCATTGTGGGGATACTTACTATGGAGGATGATCAAAGTACGGCTCCGGCAAGTTGCAAATGTAGCTGTGGTTCTAGAAGAAGACATCGTCTTACAAGACCTCCCTGACCTGCTAACAGCCTTTGTTTTGCTCTTTGGACTGATATGCCTCAAACATTCAGTTTCCCAAGGAACTGAGGTACACCTTTCGAAACATTTCAGAAGGTGTTAAATAATCTAACCTTGCTGTCCTTACTAAGTATTTAAGTAAAAAAATTAGAATACGTTAACTGACATCCACAACTACTACTGTTCAGTAGGGGGGCACGATTCTGAAAATGTCACGATTCAATATCGATTTTCGTAGGGCTGTGTTCGATTGAAGAAATTCTGAGTTGACTAAAGCTCATTCAACTGTATCTGTGACGAGGGAGCAGGGAATTCGGACCCAAATGCAGAGAGGAGGCAGGCAGGCAGGAGGTGGTCAAACTGAGGTATTTAATATAACAAAGGGCGGCAGTACAAGGACTGGAAACATACAAAATAGAACACTGACGGCAGGAGCAAACAGAACACACAAAGGAACAAACACCAGACATGGGCAAGCACACAAGATGATCTGACAAGAGACAAAGGGAACACAGAGGCTAAATACATGAGGTGACAGGCAAATCATAAACAGGTGAGACAACAGGTGAAGCACATCAGGGCGGGGCAGGACAATCACAAAGGAGGGAAAACACAGGAAGTAGAACTAGACATGACAGAAAACAGACTATCAAAATAAAACAGGAAACGGGAACAACTAACAGAAGACATGGAATCTACTAAATACAGAAACTTGACAACACTAAACACAAGGGAGAGCAGAGAACACAGGAAGACACAGGGAACATAAATACACAGTCCAGAATAAAGCCAACAGGATAAATACAGGAAACTAGAAAGGAAACAAAATAGCAAGCAAAAACACCGAAACCATAACAGTATCGACCAATCGATTAGTTGATTTAATCGACAGATCTGTAAATCTGAGTTTCTCCGCAAAGAGTCATGCAAAAGGATGCATATATTGAATAACATAATGCCTGCTTAGCATATTTAAACACATTTCAGAAAACGTGTTATACAACAAATAACTGCCTTAATGAAAGTTATTAAAGTAGATTTCACGGTGATATCTATTAGGTAAAATGTCAACCCTTAATTTGTGTGTTTACCAGAGATGTGCTCTTACGTTTCTTGGAAATAAGTCATTCAGCATGAAAAAAGCATCAAACATGACTAATCGACTAAAGAAATCAAAGTTGACTAAGACCAAAACAACCGATTAGTCGACTAAGAGGGAGCAGCCCTAGATTTTCGATTTAAAAAACGGTAGAGCTTGAATCGCGATTCAAATGTGAATTGATTTTTTTGCACACCTACTGTCCAGGCAACACTGTTTATTAAAGGAATAGTTTAGCATTTTTTTAAGTGGGGTTCTATGAGGTACCTATGCATAGTTATGGAGATGGCGATGAGTGCAGTCACTATAAGGAGATGGGGGAGATGTCACTGTAGCAGAAGTCATCCTTGTACTGTGGGGGTGAGTAGAAAAAATGCCTTTTTACCACATAGGAAATTCTTACCTAAAATAATAAATAAATGTCTGTTCAAATGTACACAAAATGTGGTCTCTGCTTTAGTTTGCCGCCAGACAGACATTTATTTTTGCACTTTTTTTTTGTAGTGTAGTTTGGGCCATGTATTTCTGCACCAACTCCCCTGCTCTGATTTGCCGTATTGAGTGATTCGCTGCACTCCACCAGCACGAGTTGGCATAGTAATACAGGGCTAAGGGACATCTCCCCCAAACTCCTTATAGTGAATGCACTAATCACCATCTACATAAGGGAAAAGACTAACTATGCATAGGTAGCTCATACAACCGCACTTCAAATATGCTGAGCTATCCTTTTAACTGTATACTTGTTTAACTTACTAACAAACATTGCTCTATCTGTACACTTTTTAAGTTTTTGTCTCCTTTTCTACCCATTTCTTATATTCAGTTGTTCTTTAAGTAACCTGCACTTTATTAGTTATATATAATACTATACTGTTATTTACTTGTGTAAGGATTTCATTGTGTGAAATTGTTGATACACCGACAGTATTTTAATACATATGGCATTTGCTGCAACATTTTACAAGTTAGAAAAGTACAACTGTTTGGCCAGATTGGGTCAATTACAGGTCTCCGCTGCTCTCAGTTGCTTGTATGAAGCATTTGATACATGTTAAACATGTTGAATAAAAAAAAGCTTTGAATCAAGACATTGTATATGATTATTTGTATGTGCAAATTATTTGTATAAGTGTGTATTATGGTTATATTGAAATTGCCCTAACTTGGGTTTTAAATTTGTTACAAAGCACAATCATGAGTTACTGAAACTTGGAAGTTGAGTTGAGATAAGAAAGGTTTTAGAGTCATCACAATGTATTGTTATGAGTCACTGCGACTTTGAGTTTAGTTAAGATAAGTAAGGTTTTGAAGTTTTCCCAATTCGGAATTATAAGCTACTGCAATTTTGAGTTAGGTTGAGATAAGTAAGGATTTAAAGTTCCCTTAATTCATTGTTGTGAGTTACCGCAACTTGGAGTTAAGTTACGCAAATTTAAAATTGAAAGTTGGACCAACTCAAAAGCAAAACTTAAAAAGTTAAGTTTTTTTCCCCAATTTAAAATTTTGCTGAAGTTTGTTGCCTTAAATTGTAAGTTGTGTCAACTTTTTATTTTTTACGGTGTTACAGAAGTTCATTAATATGAAATATTGTAGCACTGTAGCCTCTAAGATATATTGATACCTACAACTTTAAAATCTACAGATTATATACAGATTATATACATTGTTGGGAAATAGACTTAGAATTATGTGTTGTTATTTTGTTTTTTAAAGAGACACCAGTATTGTCCAGCGAGAGTGCAAGGTCTTCGCCAGGCACCTCTCTCTTCTTTTCAGTGACTGAGGAGAAAGCAGGCTCCCACCGCTCTGCTCTTACCTAAAATATACTTATACCTACAACTTCAAAAATCTACAGATTATATTCACAGTGCAACACTAAAGTTGTAGTTGTGGTGATGAATCATTATTTTTTTTCTTCTTGCTTGTCTCATACCTTTTTAAATTGTGCCAACTATAGTGGCGCAAAATGAAAGTGCAGATGACACAAAAAATAATCTTATGCAAGAGGCTCAAAATGTGGCCAACAATCATATTTAGAATCAGAATATATCTAACAGTCTATGTGTGTACATAGTGTGTGCCACCTAGGGGCTGATTGACGTCAACTTTTGCACACAGCCTTAGTGGAGCATGGGGAACTACTGAGTGGAGTTTTGTGTTAATCTAAATAAGAGTAAATAATGCTCATAACTTTTTGTTTTGACTGCAACCTTCATGACGTTGTTGCTCTGTAACTTGTGAATAGTTACTTTTAGATGATCTTTTACACAATAGCATAAACAGACAGCTCACTATAATGCACTGTTGTGCCTTAATATGTCATTTATATTGCATAATAAAAAAAGATGACAAAACGCTGAGATGCAGGTAGGAAAGTCTAATCACACATTCTTGATCTTTATTCAGTACTCCAGAGAATATGTCAAAGCAGTTTTGTGTTAGAAAAATCACCTTGAAATATTTTCCCAGAAACGATCATTCTGAAAGCTGATCTGAACCAGCTGTAAAAGAAAGCATAAATAAATGGATTGAGCATGGAGTTTAACAGTGCAAGCCAGTTAAGTGTTTCAAACAATGGAAGTGGCACTGACACATGGGGCAAAAGCTGAAGGATAAAACAGAAAAAGAAAGGTGTCCAACAAATCAGGAAAACTCCCAAAACGGTCGCAAGAGTTTTAGTGGCCTTTCTCTCCATCTTACTGACAGTTGCTCCAGACTTTTTGCTCTGACAGGTGTTATTCTGGATGCTGCGTGCCTGTTTCTGTGCCACAAGGAAAATCTTTAGATAGATACAGAGCATTACAATCACTGGTAGATAAAATGAGAAGACGGGTCCAAAAATGTTTGCAAGTAGGGCATCAATAAAACAATTTTCTTCACATTTTTCATGTTTTAAATCTGGAATCATAAAGCCAATGGCAATTAGAACAGAAACACCCCATCTGAGCAGGATCATGACCATGACAACGTTAACATTTATCTTAGTTCTGTAGATCAGAGGCTGACACACTGCATAATATCTGTCAATAGAAATACAAAATAAATTCAAAATGGAAGCTGTGCTCAGTGTTGCATCAAAGCTGTCTCGTATTTTGCAAAATATATCTTTATAATAAAAACATGAGGTTACAGTAAATGCCATGCTGACAGGAAAAACTACAACACCAACAAGCAGGTCAGCCACAGCCAGAGAGAGAATGAGAGAGTTAGTAGGACTGTGGAGCTGTTTGAAATAGATGATGGAGATTATTACAAGAAGGTTTCCACATACTGTGACAACAGATAATGAGCCAAGGAAAATATACAATAAAACACACATTGCAGAAGGGTTACCTTTCATTATGTTAAAGAAATTATCTATTTCATAACAAAGATGCATGTAATCAACATCAGTGCGGTTGACAGTTACATCTGGTGCCATGTTTCTGGGTACCTGCAAATCAGTTTTTACTGAATGATTAGCAATATTTAAAGTAAAAAATATTTATTTTAAAATAGTTTGATGAATGAATGTTTAACTACAAGAATAGTTTTAATAGTTCTCTACAATAAGATACATATTTTCAGTTCATATCATACCTTTTTACAGCTCAAGATAGTTCTGCATCAGTATTGATGGGTGTTCTTCATTACTGTGTCACTGTGCACAATCTTTTATCAATGTTTGTCTCTTTACTACGGTGGCCGAGAAGGGTCACAACACATACAAACGCCACAACAACTGCATATTCAGAAAACACCTCCAAATTCAGCAAAACACATGCAAACGCCGCCACAACAACTGCATATTCAGAAAACACCTCAAAATTCAGAAAACACATACAAACGCCACAACAACTACATATTCAGAAAACACATACAAATTCAGAAAACAACTTCGTCGATTTCACATCACGTACGCTGCAAATATTCACAGCACGAGTAAATAGGGAAACGAACTGCAAGCTGCAAAGACGACAACGGAAATGTTTCCAGGGGGGCCATAATCAGTGACGGACCCTCATCCATCTGGTTGTCTTCTCGCTATCTGCCGTTTCTCATTGTCAAGGATCCTTCAGAGGCTAGGACAGACTCCTCCTGAGCATTCGGACAACATGTACATTGGAACAGGCTAGCAAGTGCACGTCATTTCGTGCTTGCGTCATTGAAAGTGTTTCGCCACCTTCACTTCCGCGCTGCATTTCAAAACACTGGACGACATGGATGTGGAACTGTGAACTGTGCTGTTCAATGTTTTTGTTGAAATGAAGAATATGAATCAGCGTCAGTCTGCTTGCAGGAGGAGAATAATCTGTCGGCAACTTTGCCGCAACGTGCTAAGGTAGGTAACGTTACCGACACTGTTAGGCTTTAATGTAAGCAATAGTCGTTTTCTCTTATTTATCCCATGTCAGTAAATTAAAAAAAAATTGTGAGAGTTCATGTTTGCAATTGCATTAATCTTAATTGCATTATCCTTACAGTAGAAGTATACATTAGCTCGTAGTTTACTAAATGTATGTAACATTAGCCCATTGTCCAGTAGCTTCTAGCTTTCAAACAAATGCAGTGCAAAATATGATCAGCATCTACAAGGTAAACACTACCAGCTAATGACCTACCACAGGCAGTGTTATATGCAGTATGCTTAAATATATTTGTGATACAATTCTAATCTTACCAGGACAGGTTGGATAACTACTGGACTAACCTAAAGCTTTCTCCTTCTGTCTGCAGTCTTGAAGCAACCCCATCATCAGCTACTGAGTCTGGTCGCCGCTTCATGTTGAATATACTTGTGTACAGTTTAGTAATGTTTGAATAAATGTTATAATAAAGATACACGTTTCGTTAATGTCTTTTTAGAGCTTATATACCTTACAAGTTATTGAAACAGGTACCATCTGAATATAATTATTCAGTTAGAAATAGAAATTGAAAAATGTTTATATTATATACACACCCAAAAACGAAATGACAAAGACAAACCAGTTAAGTTAATGCATTTATTTTCAGAATGGCAAATAATCTAGCTATTCAACATCTCTCTTTGGCCTCTGTCTCCCTGCTTGTCTTTTGCTTTCCCATCATCAGCGACCACCTCCGTTTGTCCCTGTTAAAAGACAGCAAACACAAGAAAAATATGTTTACCATTATGAATTCCATAACGTAACGTTATATGCAACGTTATACTTGTTACATGGGATACTACTCATATATTTTAGCCTTCATGTAACGTTGATAGTGAAGTAAATAAGGTGCAGCGTTACCTTAAATCATGCAGCTACAACTGATAAACACACATTTCTAAATCTCGGCTAACGTTATATAAAAGAGATGAAAATGCCACCGGACAAACTTTAAAAAAGCAAATGGTACAAAAAGACAGCAACCTAGCTAGCTAACAGCCTACTGTTAACGATAGCTTAACGTTAGCTCGGGTGTATCTACCAAATTACTATAGCAATTTGTACCAGCATTGAAGCGTTAAGCATTACATTGATGTAAAACATTAACGGTGATAGTACATGTACGACACACTAAAGATACTTACATTTAAATTATTATTTCGCCGTGGCCATAGTTGGATTCGTAATTTTGCACCCCGGATGGATGCGGGTCCGTCACTGATTATGGCCCCCCTGGAAACATTTCCGTTGTCGTCTTTGCAGCTTGCAGTTCGTTTCCCTATTTACTCGTGCTGTGAATATTTGCAGCTTACGTGATATGAATTTGACGAAGTTGTTTTCAGAATTTGGTGTTTTTTTCTGAATATGTAGTTGTTGTGGCGTTTGTATGTGTTTTCTGAATTTGGAGGTGTTTTCTGAATATGCAGTTGTTGTGGCGTTTGTATGTGTTGTGACCCTTCTCGGCCACCGTACTTTACCACCACCAATCAGATGTGGGACTTTTCATCATGACGACATTAGATGCCAAGGCAACAATGTATTGTAAATGAGACAAACACTTTAAATCCCTTTTGAACCTTTAATTTTATCAGTATAGCTAAAAACAGATTTAAGTCTTATTTCTTATAAAATAGGATATACCATTTAAATAGACTTTATAGGCTATGATCTTTTTCTAAGGACATGAAACCAAAAGTCTCCTGGCAAAATAATTGTTTTTAACCCTAACCCTATCTATTTAAGATTTAAGAACGGGCCAAATCCAAGGTTGGAAATTGGCGAATGAATTTGGCCGGGCGCAGGTGAATTCAATCTACCTGCCAGAAGAACCAAAAACAAACTGTCAGCTAAACTGTACATTACATCTCCCCGAAATGAAAGCGGGGTGTGAGCGCGAAACAATCGGCTACACTGCTTACATTCGAGCTATAAGTGGCCAGTAAAAACAACAACAAAACTAGAACTGCAAGCAGTTATGATGGGGTCCAAGCCTCCCCGGCGCGAGTCCCCCCTGGCGCAAGTCGTCCCTGATGACACGCGGAGCTTATGAAAGTGTGGCCCATGAAAGCGGAGCCTGCAAAAGCCAGGAAATTTCACTAAAGGCAGAGACACATCAGGCCGATTATCGGCCGTGGGACAGTCTGGCGAGGTCAGTGACTCAAATCGGTTGGGTGTCCCGTGTCGTCGTCCGTCTGGGGGGCTGTCGGCGTTCATTTTGGCCGACCTGACATGTTCGGTCGGCGGCAGGGCTGTCGGGACTCACCCGGAAATGACGAGCGGAATGAGGTGACTACAGTCTCTCAAAATCTGATGAAAATCTTTTAAACTGACCTTTGTTGAGCTGATATGAAGACAGATTCAGCAACTGCATGGCCTATTTCTCGCTTAAAATGTTTTCAGAAACACGTTTCAGTGAACTATTTTAGTACAATATGAGATCGTATTCTGAACGGCCGCCATGACAGTCTGAATATCCGGAGAAAACCAACCCATGTGACCTGTTCGTCCAATCAGCTGCCGGTTTTCATTTCTTGGGCAACATTACAGATTAGCGCCGCCTGCTGTTATGGAGGCGTATTACGTCTCGTCTCCTCTCGTCTTTTTGATGTGTCCCGAGGCAGTTTTTTGGACCTCGGGGACGCGACTGATCATATCGACGGGGTTTTCTCGGTCGGCTATGTGTGTCTACACCATAAGTGCAAGCTCCAAACTCTATAGTGAAATGTAATAGCAAATTCCCCATTCATTGAGTAAAAGGCCAATCATAGCGCTCCCTAAAGGCTGATCTTCACCAAGTTTCATGTTGATAGCAATTACTACGGCAGAGATATTGCAATCACAAATGTCCCATTTACATGGATTGAGTTATTGGCCAAAACACATAAATGTTGATTATAGCGCCCCCTAATGGCCAATCTTTGCCACATTTGGTAGAAAGCATTGCAGTGGTATGTTGAACTAAAATCTCAAGGTTTTTGCTTTTAAGCATTTAATTTGGCCAAGATATGATAAAGTTAGTGTTTCGCAGCTAGCTACGAAATTTAGTTTGGTGGTAAATTGCGCATAGTTTAACGTAGCAAATTTCTTTTGGGCCCACCACCTGTGGGAGGAACCGTTGGGGTCGGGTGCGCTGTCAAATGGGTGACATTGAAGGTCAGGGGCCTCGACGGACCAGACCCGGGCAGCAGACGCTGGCTCTGGGGACGTGGAACGTCACCTCTCTTTGGGGGAAGGAGCCGGAACTGGTGCGGGAGGTGGAGCGCTACCGGTTAGATCTGGTGGGGCTTAACTCTACGCACGGTCTCGTTTCTGGAACCATACTCCTGGATAGGGGTTGGACTCTTTTCTTCCCCGGAGTTGCCCAGGGTGTGAGGCGCCGGGCGGGTGTGGAGATACTCACAAGCCCCCGGCTGAGCGCTGCTACGTTGGAGTTTACCCCAGTGGACGAGAGGGTCGCCTCCCTACGCCTGCGGGTTGTGGGGGGGAAAATTGACTGACAGATTGACTGTTGTTTGTGCATATGCACCAAACAAGAGTTTGGAGTATTCGGCCTTCTTGGAGACCTTGAGTGGAGTCCTGCATGGGGCTCCAGTGGGGGACTCCATAGTTCTGCTCGGGGACTTCAACGCGCACGTGGGCAATGATGGAGACACATGGAGAGGCGTGATTGGGAGGGACGGCCTCCCTGATCTAAACCAGAGTGGTTGTTTGTTGTTGGACTTCTGTGCTAGTCATGGATTGTCTATAACAAACACCATGTTCGAACATAGGGATGCTCATAAGTGTACCTGGTACCAGAGCACCCTAGGCCAAAGGTCAATGATCGATTTTATAATCGTATCATCTGATCTGAGGCCGTATGTTTTGGACACTCGGGTGAAGAAAGGGGCGGAGCTGTCAACTGATCACCATCTGGTGGTGAGTTGGGTCAGGGGGTGGGGAAGACTCTGGACAGACCTGGTAAGCCCAAACGGGTAGTGCGGGTAAATTGGAAACATCTGGAGGAGGCCCCTGTCCGACAGACTTTCAACTCACACCTCCGGCGGAGCTTTTCGTGCATCCCTGTGGAGGCTGGGGGCATTGACCCTGAGTGGACAATGTTCAAAGTTTCCATTGCTGAAGCTGTGGTCTTAGGGTTTTAGGTGCCTCAAGGGGCAGTAACCCACGAACACCGTGGTGGACACCAGTGGTCAGGGAAGCCGTCCGATTGAGTCTTTCCGGGATATGTTATCCCAGAGGACTCCGGAGGCCGTTGCAGGGTACCGAAGGGCCCGAAGGGCTGCAGCCTCTGCCGTGAAAGAGGCAAAGCAGCGGGTGTGGGACAAGTTTGGAGAAGACATGGAGAAGGACTTTCAGTCGGCACCAAGGTGCTTCTGGAAAACTGTTCGCCAGCTCAGGAGGGGGAAGCGGGGAACCATACAAGCTGGGTACAGTAAGGAAGGGACATTGTTGACCTCAATTGAGGAGGTAATAGGGCGGTGGAAGGAGCACTGTGAGGAACTCCTAAATCCGACTAACACTGTACCTAAGGAGTGGCAGACAGGGGTGGTGGTTCCCCTGTTCAAAAAGGGGGACCAGAGGGTGTGTGCCAATTACAGGGGTATCACACTTCTCAACCTCCCTGGTAAAGTCTACTCCAAGGTGCTGGAAAGGAGGGTTTGGGCAATATTCGTGTTTGTGGATCTGGAAAAGGCGTATGACCAGGTCCCCCGGGAGATACTGTGGGAGGTGCTGCGGGAATATGGGGTGAGGGGATCCCTTCTCAGGGCCATCCAATCTCTGTATGACCAAAGCGAGAGCTGTGTCCGGGTTCTCGGCAGTAAGTCGGACTCGTTTCATGTGAGGGTTGGCCTCCGCCAGGGCTGCGCTTTGTCACCAATCCTGTTTGTAATATTTATGGACAGGATATAGAGGCATAGTCAGTTTGGGGAGGGGTTGCAGTTTGGTGGGCTGGGGATCTCATCGCTGTTCTTTGCAGATGATGTGGTCCTGATGGCATCATCGGCCAGCGACCTTCAGCACTCACTGGATCAGTTTGCAGCTGAGTGTGAAGCGGCTGGGATGAGGATCAGCACCTCTAAATCTGAGGCCTTGGTTCTCAACAGGAAACCGATGGAGTGCCTACTCCAGGTAGGGGATGAGTCCTTACCCCAAGTGAAGGAGTTCAAGTACCTTGGGGTCTTGTTCATGAGTGAGGGGACAATGGAGTGGGAGATTGGTCGGAGAATTGGTGACGAAAAGAGAGTTGAGCTAGAAGGCAAAGCTCTCGATCTACCGGTCAATTTTTGTTCCTACCCTCACCTATGGTCATGAAGGCTGGGTCATGACCGAAAGAACGAGATCCAGGGTACAAGCGGCCAAAATGGGTTTCCTCAGGAGGGTGGCTGGCGTCTGCCTTAGAGATAGGGTGAGAAGCTCAATCATCCGTTAGGAGTTCGGAGTAGAGCCGCTACTCCTTTGCGTCAAAAGGAGCCAATTGAGGTGGTTTGGGCATCTGGTAAGGATGCAGGGAGCAGGCCTGGGGGAAGTGTTAAGTCTCTGTCTTCTGGGTCAGTAATGGGACATGAACACAAAGGGATGAATAAATGGGGCCAACAGTTCCAGCAACCCGTTCTTTTCCCAGGTCGTCACATACCAGCGCCAATGGGAGTGCAAAGACATGCATGCACTGCTGGACCGGCTACCAAGAAGAGATAAACTTAGTGTAAAGAAGGACTTGCTATTTTATGTTCGGGGTAACAGGGATCAGCCAATCAGTGCCTTTGTTTTGGGGTCACAGAGAGGACAACAGTTTGGCTGGCTGATACGTTTTGTTTTTGATTTAGTAGTGAGAGTGGCCGGGAAAGCACATTGTAGATATTTTTGAAGTGTATCAATGTCGTCTGTGTCGCCATCTGTGCATGTGTGCGTTCAGAGTACACTGGTGTAAATGTTTACATATGTGTATTTCGGTGCCTTAGGTTTATATGAATGTTATCTGTTCTGGGATACTCAGTTGAAATGCAGTATGTTAGCATACATTTCGCTAGCAGCATGCTAATGCCTAGTATTATTAGTGTTTACACTACTATTGTGCTTATCTTATGTGTGTACTCACATGACACTGCATAATTATTATCGGAGTGTTTGTATGTTTGGGTTGCTGTTACTGAGACCCCAGCAGTAATAAGGCTGTTTTTAATTTATTAAGGAGCGTGTGATGTGTGTTATCTGGTATATTGTTTGGTTGTTTGATATGGGCAGCTATAGCTGCTTGAAGTTGTTGGAACCTAACCGTTATGATGAAGAATATTCTGTGAGGCCTGAAGCTTCCCCTGAGGCCAAAGAGCGGCCTGTAGGGAAGTCACCAGCCTGTGACCCCTCACTCCTAACAAAGAATTCCCCAAAATGGAGATTTTACCTCCAAGACATGAGGAAAAATGGCAGACTGGTGGAGGGCTTGAGAACTGCAACAACGAGTTCTCACACCTTCGTTGAGTTCGGGATTTCTGACTGGCCGCGGCTCCTTGAACGCACCACTCGCCGCCAGCAGGCGGCGGAGGGCATATAAAAGTAGCCGGCGGTCGCCGCCCGGGGTTCTTCGAGGTAATCCATTGCCGCAAGAAGACACATTGTTCAGCGCTGTTCGAGAATCAACATCGTATCATTCGCTGGTCAAGTGAGACATTTGTATCGTTTGTGATATAACAGGGTCCTGGTGAATACAAAGCCCTTATTACACCAAATCTGCAGAGGGGTAAATCAGCCCCGTCTCAAGGAAGAAGAGACAACGTGTTTTCCTTGCAAGTCGACTGGACCGTGTTTCCGCGCCGCTGCCCTGGACGGTACGGGTCGTTAATCTCTGGCAAGAGGTTAACTCAGTTCTGTTCACCAGAAAATCCACCGGATAATCAACGGACTGTACACCAAAAGTAAGAGGCATTTATTAGTTTTGGGCAGATTTGAGAACTAGGGTGTTTATTAATGAGTAAAAGGTATTGCTATTTGTTTACCATTAATGTGTGATTGCCACGTAGCTCCCGAGCTAACGCTGCTAGCTTAACCACGTGGAGTTTGTATAGAGCTAAACACATGACCTAGCAAAAAAACGTGCGCGTTGCCTAGCAACCCCCCCTCGGCTTCTTCAATCCCTCCTCGTGCACCCAGCACCACTACCGCCCTCTAAAGGCTAAATAGTTATGTGCAGCTCACCGGAGTAGCCATTTTGGTAGTTTTTGTGTTAGACTACATTTCGACACCGCCCCCTCCACTTTCACTCACTCTCACACACGCACGCACACACACACACACACACACACACACACACGCCACACAGACACAGAGGTGTCCATGCTACATGCTGTTTTGTTTTTGCTTTGTTTTTGGTTGTGATATTGTAAACGGGTATATAAGTTTATTATTGAAGGATTACTGATTGGCTACTGATAATTGTGACGTTAATAAATCTTATTTATTTAAATAGCAGTTGCTTGTGATTATTTGTGTACTTATTGTAATAATTGCTGGCTGAACAGGTCCGTGCTCGAAATCACCCCTTCCTTTGTTTCCTTTTAAAGGATTTTCACAGAAATGAAACTGTTCCACAGTTTTATTATTGGTCCCTGACTTACAGGGTGGTGCCCCATTTTGATTGTTTGTCGATTTGATAAAGTTATTAATAACCATATTCATAACTTTATTAATATTGATAAAACATCTTTGATAATTTGCTAATGGTCAAATCTGTACCCTACGAGTATCCTAAAAAGTGAACGTTGTGCTAGTTGCCATTTATTGGGCTTGCTACGTAGTTGCATCCTGTCAGCGCTGTTGTTTTTGCTTGTATGCTGATATCAACTTTTTTATTGTTTTTTGTAGAACCACACATACACTCACAAAGACACAGACAATCATCTGCTGGCTGCCAATAAATCTATTGAAAAGCATCAGAGCATTTGACTGCTATCTTACTAATGCACCAGTGGTCACATATTCCCAACTAGCTACAGTTACAGTCCTAGTTATCAAGTCTCCATAACACTTAGATCACAACACACACATAGGGAGTGTGACTTAATTCTCTACTCAGGACACCCTTACTTCACTATGTCTTTACATTTAATTTTAGTTTGCTTCTATATTTATGCTCTGAATGGTGTTTACAGGTGCTTTAATCATGCCTGCCACTTGACTCTAGTGATGGTCCTCCTGGATATTGTTACAACAGCCATCTTATTCATCTTGACAACGACCCTATAGAGGTTAAATAGCTGGGTTTACGTATTGTTCAGTCAGAAATCTTGAATGAGAGACAAAACGTCTTTGAAGCACATTTAACCAAGTCCAGTATGCCCTGATTTGAACCCTTCCTTGAATATTGATTTTGTGCTTGTAATAATAATTCGGGAAGAGTAATCTATGGTCTGTGTCGTCATTCCTATTAACAGTTTTTAAGGGACCTTTTTTTATTTTGTGGCATCTAGGCCTAGACATGAAAGGGGAGAGAGAAGGGGAATGACAAGCAAAAAAGTGCCTCAGGTCGGAATCAAACCTGCAGCTCCTGTATAGACGACTGAGACCCTATACACAGAAGTGCCCTCCACCACTAGGTCACCCAGGCACCCTAACATTAGCATGCTGACAATAGCATTTAGCTACAGCACTACTGTGCCTAAAGACCTTTTTATGTGCAGGCTCAAGCAGAGCTTTCGCGTAGCCTAGGTAAGTGGCCTGATGTTTATACTTGCGCGCTGGTGCGTGCGTCGAGCTGGCATGTGTGGGGAATGGGTGATAGAGTGAGGGAGAAGTGAGAGATTGACGGCGATTATCTTCGGAGTGATTAATGACTCAAGAGTCATAGTGAGAGAAACAAAGTGTCTCCCTTTTTCTTTCTAACAACTGTGGGAAATCTGTAGCAGGAAAATTAACCCTCTCCTTGATTTCATTTTGTTTATGATGGGGGAAATGGGGGAAATGCAACGCTACCAAGCCATGGCCGAGCGACGTGTAGTCACATTTTTTGAGTGGTGCACGTCAGGCTACAGCGTAGGGTCCGGCGTAGACGCAGAGGGGTCTGCGGGGGTACGCCGTCGATTCTACACAGAAGCATAAAAAAGCCTTAAGCCTGACATAACCACTTGCATGAATGTAGACGCTTGCTTCGGCTTGATTGTGGGCTCTGAACTAGGCAGCAGGACTCTATATCTATCTAATAAATAATGACTATTATTATTATTATTTGAAACAGTTTTTTTGGACTATGGTTACTATTTAAGCCAACATTCATTACACTGAAAAGTTATATTACTAAATTATTCAGTCATTCAGCAGTGGTGCCACCGTGGTGGGAAGAAAGGAGGGCTCTCCTTTACATACCATGTGCATCTCTTATCGATAATATTGCATCTCTATCCATAATGGTTATGTCATGTTTGAATAAAGTCATTAAACAACATTTATATGAAGAAGACATATGTTTGATTACTGAAAGGAAACTTGGCCCGCTTAAGCCGTTTAACACAATGTAGAAATGATGACACCTTCTAATGCCTAAAGTTTAGGTTACGTGTGCAGCACTAAAGTTGTAGTTGTGGTGATAAATCATTATTTTTTTTCTTCTTGCTTGTCTCATACCTTTTTAAATTGTTGTACCAACTATAGTGGTGTAAAATGAAAGTGCATATGACATAGCCTCAGAGAAAAAAGAGAATCTCATCCAAGAGGCTCAAAATGTGGTCAACAATCATATTTAGAATCAGAATATATCTAACAGTCTATGTGTGTACATAGTGTGTGCCACCTAGCGGCAGATTGACGTCAACTTTTGCACACAGCCTTAGTCGAGCATGGAGAACTACTGAGTGGAGTTTTGTGTTAATCTGAGTAAATAATGCTCATAACTTCCTTTTGACTGCAACCTTCAGGATGTTGTTGCTCTGTAACTTGTGAATAGTTACTCTTAGATGATCTTTTACACAATAGCATAAACAGACAACTCACTATAATGCACTGTTGTGCCTTAATATGTCATTTATATTGCATAATAAAAAAAGATGACAAAACATGATGCTGAGATGCAGGTAGGAAAGTCTAATCACACATTCTTGATCTTTATTCAGTACTCCAGAGAATATGTCAAAGCAGTTTTGTGTTAGAAAAATCACCTTGAAATATTTTCCCAGAAATGATCATTCTGAAAGCTGATCTGAACCAGCTGTAAAAGAAAGCATAAATAAATGGATTGAGCATGGAGTTTAACAGTGCAAGCCAGTTAAGTGTTTCAAAAAATGGAAGTGGCACTGACACATGGGGCAAAAGCTGAAGGATAAAACAGAGAAAGAAAGGTGTCCAACAAATCAGGAAAACTCCCAAAACGGTCGCAAGAGTTTTAGTGGCCTTTCTCTCCATCTTACTGACAGTTGCTCCAGACTTTTTGCTCTGACAGGTGTTATTCTGGATGCTGCGTGCCTGTTTCTGTGCCACAAGGAAAATCTTTAGATAGATACAGAGCATTACAATCACTGGTAGATAAAATGCGAAGACGGGTCCCAAAATGTTTGCAAGTAGGGCATCAATAAAACAATTTTCTTCACATTTTTCATGTTTTAAATCTGGAATCATAAAGCCAATGGCAATTAGAACAGAAACACCCCAGCTGAGCAGGATCATGACCATGACAACGTTAACATTTATCTTAGTTCTGTAGATCAGAGGCTGACACACTGCATAATATCTGTCAATAGAAATACAAAATAAATTCAAAATGGAAGCTGTGCTCAGTGTTGCATCAAAGCTGTCTCGTATTTTGCAAAATATATCTTTATAATAAAAACATGAGGTTACAGTAAATGCCATGCTGACAGGAAAAACTACAACACCAACAAGCAGGTCAGCCACAGCCAGAGAGAGAATGAGAGAGTTAGTAGGACTGTGGAGCTGTTTGAAATAGATGATGGAGATTATTACAAGAAGGTTTCCACATACTGTGACAACAGATAATGAGCCAAGGAAAATATACAATAAAACACACATTGCAGAAGGGTTACCTTTCATTATGTTAAAGAAATTATCTATTTCATAACAAAGATGCATGTAATCAACATCAGTGCGGTTGACAGTGACTTCTGGTACCATGTTTCTGGGTACCTGCAAATCAGTTTTCACTGAATGATTAGCAATATTTAAAGTAAAAAATATTTATTTTAAAATAGTTTGATGAATGAATGTTTAACTACAAGAATAGTTTTAATAGTTCTCTACAATAAAATACATATTTTCAGTTCATATCATACCTTTTTACAGCTCAAGATAGTTCTGCATCAGTATTGATGGGTGTTCTTCATTACTGTGTCACTGTGCACAATCTTTTATCAATGTTTGTCTCTTTACCACCACCAATCAGATGTGGGACTTTTAATCGTGACGACATTAGATGCCAAGGCAGCAATGTATTGTAAATGAGACAAACACTTTAAATCCCTTTTGAACCTTTAATTTTATCAGTATAGCTAAAAACAGATTTAAGTCTTATTTCTTATAAAATAGGATATAACATTTAAATAGACTTTATAGGCTATGATCATTTTCTAAGGACATGAAACCAAAAGTCTCCTGGCAAAATAATTGTTTTTAACCCTAACCCTATCTATTTAAGATTTAAGAACGGGCCAAATCCAAGGTTAGACATTGGCGAATGAATTTGGCCGGGCGTAGGTGAATTCGATCTACCTGCCAGAAGAACCAAAAACAAACTGTCAGCTAAACTGTACATTACATCTCCCCGAAATGAAAGCGGGGTGTGAGCGCGAAACAATCAGCTACACTGCTTACATTCGAGCTATAAGTGGCCAGTAAAAACAACAACAAAACTAGAACTGCAAGCAGTTATGATGGGGTCCAAGCCTCCCCAGCGCGAGCCCCCCCTGGCGCAAGTCGTCCCTGATGACACGCGGAGCTTATGAAAGTGTGGCCCATGAAAGCGGAGCCTGCAAAAGCCGGGAAATTTCACTAAAGGCCGAGACACATCAGGCCGATTATCGGCCGTGGGACAGTCTGGCGAGGTCAGTGACTCAAATCGGTTCGGTGTCCCGTGTCGTCGTCCGTCTGGGGGCCTGTCGGCGTTCATTTTGGCCGACCTGACATGTTCGGTCGGCGGCAGGGCCGTCGGGACTCACCCGGAAATGACGAGCGGAATGAGGTGACTACAGTCTCTCAAAATCTGATGAAAATCTTTTAAACTGACCTTTGTTGAGCTGATATGAAGACAGATTCAGCAACTGCATGGCCTATTTCTCGCTTAAAATGTTTTCAGAAACACGTTTCGGTGAACTATTTTAGCCATGACAGTCCAGGTCTGAATATCCGGAGAAAACCAACCCATGTGACCTGTTCGTCCAATCAGCTGCCGGTTTTCATTTCTTGGGCAACATTACAGATTAGCGCCGCCTGCTGTTATGGAGGCATATTACGTCTCGTCTCCTCTCGTCTTTTTGATGTGTCCCGAGGCAGTTTTTTGGAGAGCACCCTAGGCCAAAGGTCAATGATCAATTTTATAATCGTATCATCTGATCTGAGGCCGTATGTTTTGGACACTCGGGTGAAGAAAGGGGCGGAGCTGTCAACTGATCAACATCTGGTGGTGAGTTGGGTCAGGGGGTGGGGGAAGACTCTGGACAGACCTGGTAAGCCCAAACGGGTAGTGCGGGTAAATTGGAAACATCTGGAGGAGGCCCCTGTCCGACAGACTTTCAACTCACACCTCCGGCGGAGCTTTTCGTGCATCCCTGTGGAGGCTGGGGGCATTGAACCTGAGTGGACAATGTTCAAAGTTTCCACTGCTGAAGCTGTGGTCTTAGGGTCTTAGGTGCCTCAAGGGGCAGTAACCCACAAACACCGTGGTGGACACCGGTGGTCAGGGAAGCCGTCCGATTGAGTCTTTCCGGGATATGTTATCCCAGAGGACTCCGGAGGCAGTTGCAGGGTACCGAAGGGCCCGAAGGGCTGCAGCCTCTGCCGTGAAAGAGGCAAAGCAGCGGGTGTGGGACAAGTTTGGAGAAGACATGGAGAAGGACTTTCGGTCGGCACCAAGGTGCTTCTGGAAAACTGTTCGCCAGCTCAGGAGGGGGAAGCGGGGAACCATCCAAGCTGGGTACAGTAAGGATGGGACATTGTTGACCTCAATTGAGGAGGTAATAGGGCGGTGGAAGGAGCACTGTGAGGAACTCCTGAATCCGACTAATACTGTACCTAAGGAGTGGCAGACAGGGGTGGTGGTTCCCCTGTTCAAAAAGGGGGACCAGAGGGTGTGTGCCAATTACAGGGGTATCACACTTCTCAGCCTCCCTGGTAAAGTCTACTCCAAGGTGCTGGAAAGGAGGGTTTGGGCGATATTCGTGTTTGTGGATCTGGAAAAGGCGTATGACCAGGTCCCCCGGGAGATACTGTGGGAGGTGCTGCGGGAATATGGGGTGAGGGGATCCCTTCTCAGGGCCATCCAATCTCTGTATGACCAAAGCGAGAGCTGTGTCCGGGTTCTCGGCAGTAAGTCGGACTTGTTTCATGTGAGGGTTGGCCTCCGCCAGGGCTGCGCTTTGTCACCAATCCTGTTTGTAATATTTATGGACAGGATATAGAGGCATAGTCAGTTTGGGGAGGGGTTGCAGTTCGGTGGGCTGGGGATCTCATCGCTGTTCTTTGCAGATGATGTGGTCCTAATGGCATCATCGGCCAGCGACCTTCAGCACTCACTGGATCAGTTTGCAGCTGAGTGTGAAGCGGCTGGGATGAGGATCAGCACCTCTAAATCTGAGTCCTTGGTTCTCAACAGGAAACCGATAGAGTGCCTACTCCAGGAGTGAAGGAGTTCAAGTACCTTGGGGTCTTGTTCACGAGTGAGGGGACAATGGAGTGGGAGATTGGTCGGAGAATTGGAGCAGCGGGTGCAGTATTACATTCAATTTATCGCACCATTGTGACGAAAAGAGAGTTGAGCTAGAAGGCAAAGCTCTCGATCTACCGGTCAATTTTTGTTCCTACCCTCACCTATTGTCATGAAGGCTGGGTCATGACCGAAAGAACGAGATCCAGGGTACAAGCGGCCAAAATGGGTTTCTTCAGGAGGGTGGCTGGCGTCTCCCTTAGAGATAGGGTGACAAGCTCAATCGGAGTAGAGCCGCTACTCCTTCGCGTCAAAAGGAGCCAATTGAGGTGGTTTGGGCATCTGGTAAGGATGCAGGGAGGAGGCCTGGGGGAAGTGTTAAGTCTCTGTCTTCTGGGTCAGTAATGGGACATGAACACAAAGGGATGAATAAATGGGGCCAACAACCCGTTCTTTTCCCAGGTCGTCACATACCAGCGCCAATGGGAGTGCAAAGACATGCATGCACTGCTGGACCGGCTACCAAGAAGAGATAAACTTAGTGTAAAGAAGGATTTGCTATTTTATGTTCGGGGTAACAGGGATCAGCCAATCAGTGCCTTTGTTTTGGGGTCACAGAGAGGACAGTTTGCGCTGGCTGATAAGTTTTGTTTTTGATTTAGTAGTGAGAGTGGCCGGGAAAGCACATTGTAGATATTTTTGAAGTGTATCGATGTCGTCTGTGTCGCCATCTGTGCATGTGTGCGTTCAGAGTACGCTGGTGTAAATGTTTACATATGTGTATTTCGGTGCCTTAGGTTTATATGAATGTTATCTGTTCTGGGATACTCAGTTGAAATGCAGTATGTTAGCATACATTTCGCTAGCAGCATGCTAATGCCTAGTATTATTAGTGTTTACACTACTATTGTGCTTATGTGTGTACTCACATGACACTGCATAATTATTATCGGAGTGTTTGTATGTTTGGGTTGCTGTTACTGAGACCCCAGCAGTAATAAGGCTGTTTTTAATTTATTAAGGAGCTGATGTGTGTTATCTGGTATATTGTTTGGTTGTTTCATATGGGCAGCTATAGCTGCTTGAAGTTGTTGGAACCTAACCGTTATGATGAAGAATATTCTGTGAGGCCTGAAGCTTCCCCTGAGGCCAAAGAGCGGCCTGTAGGGAAGTCACCAGCCTGTGACACCTCACTCCTAACAAAGAATTCCCCAAAATGGAGATTTTACCTCCAAGACATGAGGAAAAATGGCAGACTGGTGGAGGGCTTGAGAACTGCAACGACGAATTCTCACACCTTCGTTGAGTTCGGGATTTCTGACTGGCCGCGGCTCCTTGAACGCACCACTCGCCGCCAGCAGGCGGCGGAGGGGATATAAAAGTAGCCGGCGGTCGCTGCCCGGGGTTCTTCGAGGTAATCCATTGCCGCAAGAAGACACATTGTTCAGCGCTGTTCGAGAATCAACATCGTATCATTCGCTGGTCAAGTGAGACATTTGTATCGTTTGTGATACAACAGGGTCCTGGTGAATACGAAGGCCTTATTACACCAAATCTGCAGAGGGGTAAATCAGCCCCGTCTCAAGGAAGAAGAGACAACGTGTTTTCCTTGCAAGTCGACTGGACCGTGTTTCCGCGCCGCTGCCCTGGACAGTACGGGTCGTTAATCTCTGGCGAGAGGTTAACTCAGTTCTGTTCACCGGAAAATCCGCCGGATAATCAACGGACTGTACACCAAAAGTAAGAGGCATTTATTAGTTTTGGGCAGATTTGAGAACTAGGGTGTTTATTAATGAGTAAAAGGTATTGCTATTTGTTTACCATTAATGTGTGATTGCCACGTAGCTCCCGAGCTAACGCTGCTAGCTTAACCACGTGGAGTTTGTATAGAGCTAAACACATGACCTAGCAAAAAAACGTGCGCGTTGCCTAGCAACCCCCCCTCAGCTTCTTCAACCCCTCCTCGTGCACCCAGCACCACTACCGCCCTCTTAAGGGTAAATAGTTATGTGCAGCTCACCGGAGTAGCCATTTTGGTAGTTTTTGTGTTAGACTACATTTCGACACCGCTCCCTCCACTTTCACTCACTCTCACACACACACACACACACACACACACACACACACACACACACACACACACACGCCACACAGACACAGAGGTGTCCATGCTACATGCTGTTTTGTTTTTGCTTTGTTTTTGGTTGTGATATTTAAAAGGGTATATAAGTTTATTATTGAAGGATTACTGATTGGCTACTGATAATTGTGACGTTAATAAATCTTATTATACTTAAATAGCAGTTGCTTGTGATTATTTGTGTACTTATTGTAATAATTGCTGGCTGAACAGATCCGTGCTCGAAATCACCCCTTCCTTTGTTTCCTTTTAAAGGATTTTCACAGAAATGAAACTGTTCCACAGTTTTATTATTGGTCCCTGACTTACAGGGTGGTGCCCCATTTTGATTGTTTGTCGATTTGATAAAGTTATTAATAACCATATTCATAACTTTATTAATATTGATAAAACATCTTTGATAATTTGCTAATTGTCAAATCTGTACCCTACGAGTATCCTAAAAAGTGAAAGTTGTGCTAGTTGCCATTTATTGGGCTTGCTACGTAGTTGCATCCTGTCAGCGCTGTTGTTTTTGCTTGTATGCTGATATCAACTTTTTTATTGTTTTTTGTAGAACCACACATACACTCACAAAGACGCAGACAATCATCTGCTGGCTGCCAATAAATCTATTGAAAAGCATCAGAGCATTTGACTGCTATCTTACTAATGCACCAGTGGTCACCTATTCCCAACTAGCTACAGTTACAGTCCTAGTTATCAAGTCTCCATAACACTTAGATCACAACACACACATAGGGAGTGTGACTTAATTCTCTACTCAGGACACCCTTACTTCACTATGTCTTTACATTTAATTTTAGTTTGCTTCTATATTTATGCTCTGAATGGTGTTTACAGGTGCTTTAATCATGCCTGCCACTTGACTCTAGTGATGGTCCTCCTGGATATTGTTACAACAGCCATCTTATTCATCTTGACAACGACCCTAAATAGCTGGGTTTACGTATTGTTCAGTCAGAAATCTTGAATGAGAGACAAAATGTCTTTGAAGCACATTTAACCAATTCCAGTATGCCCTGATTTGAACCCTTCCTTAAATATTGATTTTGTGCTTGTAATAATAATTCGGGAAGAGTAATCTATGGTCTGTGTCGTCATTCCTATTAACAGTTTTTAAGGGACCTTTTTTTTATTTTTTTATTTTGTGGCATCTAGGCCTAGACATGAAAGGGGAGAGAGAGGGGGAATGACAAGCAAAAAAGTGCCTCAGGTCGGAATCAAACCTGCAGCTCCTGTATAGACGACTGAGACCCTATACACAGAAGTGCCCTCCACCACTAGGTCACCCAGGCACCCTAACATTAGCATGCTGACAATAGCATTTAGCTTATAGCACTACTGTGCCTAAAGACCTGATGTTTATACTTGTGCGCTGGTGCGTGCGTCAAGCTGGCATGTGTGGGGAATGGGTGATAGAGTGAGGGAGAAGTGAGAGATTGACGGCGATTATCTTCGGAGTGATTAATGACTCAAGAGTCATAGTGAGAGAAACAAAGTGTCTCCCCTTTTCTTTCTAACAACTGTGGGAAATCTGTAGCAGGAAAATTAACCCTCTCCTTGATTTCATTTTGTTTATGATGGGGGAAATGGGGGAAATGCAACGCTACCAAGCCATGGCCGAGCGACGTGTAGTCACATTTTTTGAGTGGTGCACGTCAGGCTACAGCGTAGGGTCCGGCGTAGACGCAGAGGGGTCTGCGGGGGTACGCCGTCGATTCAACACAGAAGCATAAAAAAGCCTTAAGCCTGACATAGCCACTTGCATGAATGTAGACGCTTGCTTTGGCTTGATTGTGGGCTCTGAACTAGGCAGCAGGACTCTATATCTATCTAATAAATAATGACTATTATTATTATTTGAAACAGTTTTTTTGGACTATGGTTACTATTTAAGCCAACATTCATTACACTGAAAAGTTATATTACTAAATTATTCAGTCATTCAGCAGTGGTGCCACCGTGGTGGGAAGAAAGGAGGGCTCTCCTTTACATACCATGTGCATCTCTTATTGATAATATTGCATCTCTATCCATAATGGTTATGTCATGTTTGAATAAAGTCATTAAACAACATTTATATGAAGAAGACATATGTTTGATTACTGAAAGGAAACTTGGCCCGCTTAAGCCGTTTAACACAATGTAGAAATGATGACACCTTCTAATGCCTAAAGTTTAGGTTACGTGTGCAGCACTAAAGTTGTAGTTGTGGTGATAAATCATTATTTTCTTTCTTCTTGCTTGTCTCATACCTTTTTAAATTGTTGTACCAACTATAGTGGTGCAAAATGAAAGTGCAGATGACATAGCCTCAGAGAAAAAAAGAGAATCTCATCCAAGAGGCTCAAAATGTGGTCAACAATCATATTTAGAATCAGAATATATCTAACAGTCTATGTGTGTACATAGTGTGTGCCACCTAGCGGCAGATTGACGTCAACTTTTGCACACAGCCTTAGTGGAGCATGGGGAACTACTGAGTGGAGTTTTGTGTTAATCTGAGTAAATAATGCTCATAACTTCCTTTTGACTGCAACCTTCAAGATGTTGTTGCTCTGTAACTTGTGAATAGTTACTTTTAGATGATCTTTTACACAATAGCATAAACAGACAACTCACTATAATGCACTGTTGTGCCTTAATATGTCATTTATATTGCATAATAAAAAAAGATGACAAAACATGATGCTGAGATGCAGGTAGGAAAGTCTAATCACACATTCTTGATCTTTATTCAGTACTCCAGAGAATATGTCAAAGCAGTTTTGTGTTAGAAAAATCACCTTGAAATATTTTCCCAGAAATGATCATTCTGAAAGCTGATCTGAACCAGCTGTAAAAGAAAGCATAAATAAATGGATTGAGCATGGAGTTTAACAGTGCAAGCCAGTTAAGTGTTTCAAAAAATGGAAGTGGCACTGACACTTGGAGAAAAAGCTGAAAGGTAAAACAGAGAAAGAAAGGAGACCAACACATCAGGAAAACTCCCAAAACGGTCGCAAGAGTTTTAGTGGCCTTTCTCTCCATCTTACTGACAGTTGCTCCAGACTTTTTGCTCTGACAGGTGTTATTCTGGATGCTGCGTGCCTGTTTCTGTGCCACAAGGTAAATCTTTAGGTAGATACAGAGCATTACAATCACTGGTAGATAAAATGACATCATGGGGCCACAGATGTCTGCAAGTAGGGCATCATTAAAACAATTTTCTACACATTTTTCATGTTTTAAATCTGGAATCCTAAAGCCAATTGTAACTAGAAGAGAAACACCCCAGCTGAGCAGGATCATGACCATGACAACGTTAACATTCATCTTAGTTCTGTAGATCAGAGGCTGACACACTGCATAATATCTGTCAATGGAAATACAACTTAAATTCAAAATGGAAGCTGTGCTCAGCATTGCATCAAAGCTGTCTCGTACTTTGCAAAATATATCTTTATAATAAAAACATGAGGTTACAGTGAATGCCATGCTGACAGGAAAAACTACAAAACCAACAAGCAGGTCAGCCACAGCCAGAGAGAGAATAAGGTAGTTAGTAGGAGTGTGGAGCTGTTGGAAGTAGATGATAGAGATTATTACAAGAAGGTTTCCACATACTGTGACAACAGATAATGAGCCAAGGAAAATATATAATAAAACACACATTGGAGAAGGGTTGCCTTTCATTATGTTAAAGAAATTATCTATTTCATAACAAAGATGCATGTAATCAACATCAGTGCGGTTGACAGTTACATCTGGTGCCATGTTTCTGGGTACCTGCAAATCAGTTTTCGTTAAATGATTAGTAATATTTACAGTAAAAAATATTTATTTTAAAATAGTTTGAAGTGCATGAATGCTAAACTACAAGAATAGTTTTAATAGTTCTCTACAATAAAATGAATATTTTCAGTTAATATACCTTTTTAGAGCTCAAGATAGTTCTGCATCAGTATTGATGAGTGTTCTTCATTACTGTGTCACTGTGCACAATCTTTTATCAATGTTTATCTCTTTACCACCACCAATCAGATGTGGGACTTTTCACCATGACTAGATGGCGGGACAACATACTGTATTGTAAATGAGACAAACATTTTAAATCCCTTTTGAACCTTTAATTTTATCAGTATAGCTAAAAACAGATTTAAGTCTTATTTCTTATAAAATCGAATACACTATTTAAGTAGACTTTGTAGGCTATGACCTTTTTCTAAGGACATGAAACCAAAAGTCTCCAGGCAAAATAATTAACCCTATCTATTTAAGATTTAAGAATGGGCCAACTCCAAGGTTGGAAATTGCCAAATGAATTTGGCCGGTGGCAGGTGAATTTGATCTACCTGCCAGAAGCACCAAAAACAAACTGTAAACTCGTACACTTCAGTCAGCGGTGCTTGTTGGAAGATGCGACCGCAAAAAATTTAGCAACTATTTGCCTGGTTTGCACTTAAACTACACCAGTTATACTCAAGCACTTATAGTTCTCTTCTTACAGTGACTTCCTTGCTGATCTCACAATTGTTAAAACGCTGTTAGCTACTTTAGCTTAGCCATTAGCGATGGCTAATTCCTCCCCCCCTCCTGCTCTCTCTGGCACTGTGTGTCAAATGTTTAGCTATTCCTCTGCCTCCTTTAGTGATAAAGATACATGTGATAAATGTAGTTTATTCGCTGGAGGTGAGGTTTAGTGAGTTTGAGGCACGGCTCTGCACCATGGAATCAAAATCGTATGCTTCTGTAGCTAGCCAGCACCCTGTAGCTAGTGCGGGCCAACATACTGCAGCTTCTGTTAGCAGTCCCCCCGGCAGACCCCGAGCAGCCGGGCGAGTGGGTGAGTGTCCGAAAGAAGCGTAGCGCTAGCTCTAAACTGGGGAGTGCACATGACGGCGGTCCTGCCTGCCTGCCTGATCTCTGCGTTTGGGTCCACATTCCCTGCTTCAACGTCACAGAACGATCTGACCAACATAGACCCAGCAGAGAGGTGCCTCTTTGAGAAGAAAGTGGCGGAGTTTGAGCACACCATGGAAAGCCTGTTGAAGTCGAAACCAGGTCAGTGTGCCCATGTCCTGGAGAGGATCGCCACCCAGCAGCGTTGGTTTAAGGAAAGACCGTGGGTGAGTCATTTTGTAGGAAGTCAAGAAGAAGTTAGTGTTTTCTTCAAACTCCTCTTAATGACTCACCCACCAGCTCGCCTACTCTCCAGCCGGCTAACACCCTAGCTATTGGGGCATGGTTTGTTGCTCCGCCTGCCTCTTCGTCGGCTTCTCAGAGTCGAACCACCGCTCCATCCGGGGAGGAGCCAAGGCCCTGCACGTCTTTGTTTGGACAGTTTTCTTTGTGGCTTGAGCGGACTGGGAGAGCTGAGGGAACCTGATGTCTAACCCTTCTGTTCCCAAGCTGATGTGCAACACTTTTGTTCCCGAGCTGACGTGCAACCCTTCTGTTCCCGAGCTGACGTGTAGCTCTCCTGACCCTGGGCTGGCGTGCAGTCCTCCTCACCCTGGGCTGGCGTGCAGCTCTCCTGTCTCTGGGCTAACTAGCAACCACCCTGAGTCCCAGCTAGCTAGCGGTCCCCCTGAATCCAGGCTAGCTAGTAGCCTCCCCGAGTCCCGGCTAGCTAGCAGCCTCCCAGATTTCCCACTAGCTGGCAGCCCCCCTGTATCCAGCCTAGCTAGTAGCCTCCCAAATCCCCAGTTGGCTAGCAGCCCTCCTTATCCCCAGCTGGCTAGCAGCCCTCCTTATCCCCGGCTGGCTAGTAGCCCTCCTTATCCCCGGCTGGCTAGCAGCCCTCCAGATCCCCGGCTGGCTAGCAGCCCCCCTGAGTCTAGGCTAGCTAGCAGCCCCCCTCAGCCACCGCTAGCTAGCATCTTCCCTAGTGTCCCCGAGCTCTCTAGTATCCTTAGTATCCCCGAGCTCTCCAGTGTCCCTAGTGCCCCCAGTGTCCCTAGCACCCCCGAGCTTCCTCCTAGCACCCCCGAGCCTTCTAGCGCCCCCGAGCTTCCTTGTGTTCTTAGGTTGTCCTGTGTTCCAGATCCCCAGCTAGCTAGCAGCTCCCTAGACTCTTGGCTGACTAGCAGCCTCTCTGAGCCCTGGCTGGCCAGCCGCTCCCCTGAGGCCTCCCCAGTGACTTTGACGGTCTCCGGCACCCATAAGACCGCCCAGGAAATTCTGCCGGCCTCTGGTGCCCCTGAGACCGCCCCTGGGACCGCCTCTGGGGCTTTGCCGGTCTCTGGCACCCCTGGGACCGCCTCTGGGGCTTTGCCCATCTCCGTCACCGTGCCCGTCTCCGTCCCGGTCACTGTGCCCATCTCAGTTCCTATCACCGTGCCTGTCTTCCTTCCGGTTACTGTGCCCGTCTCTGTCCCCTTCACTATCTGTGTCCCTATTACTTTCCCTGCCCCTAAGTCTAAGTCCGTCCCGTCTGTGTCTGAGTCTGCCCTGTCTGAGTCTGCCCTGTCCAAGTCTGTTCTGTCCGCGTCTGTTTTGTCCCAGTCTGTCCCGTCTATCCCGGTCTGGTCGAATCTTCTGGTGAGTTCAGACTGGACCAAATCCAGAGCTTCATAAAACTCAGCTCTTCGTTTGAGTTCACCTGTTGCCTGTGCGCTTCCAAGCTAACAGCTTGGCGATAGCATCTGGCATCTTCAGACCATTGTGGGTAGCACACACTTTCACCTTTTCTACCATTTCAGCCACCACCTTGTCATCTCTGTGTCCCTACTGTGACCTTGAGCAGGTTTACACAAGTAATAGCCCCAAGAGCACTTGACTTTACACTCTGAAGGCTCCTTGCTACAGTTTCAGAAAAGGGCTTCGCAGCAGAGGAGGCTGAAAAGAGTTTTGCCATTGAGTGCCTGTTTGTGCAGTCCTGATATTTTTGCCCTTGCATCCCCTCTTACACCTCTATCATCTTTCAAATGTTCCAGTGTCGTTATTTGCACCATCAACACAATATCCTTGAAGGCAATCCAAAGAGATGTTCAATCTTACAAAGTGTCACGTCTGCCTCCGCTCTTATTGTGTTTTCTGTTTGTTTTCATGAACTTCCTGTTTTATTTTGCATCCACTGTGTGTCTTCATTCACTTCACTTGTCTTCCTGACTTTGTTTGTTTCCCGCCGTTTTTGATTACCTGTCTCCGCCCTAATGTTATTCACCTGTGTCTGGTTGTCTTCCCCTCCCCCGTGTATATATACTCACCTGTGTTCACTTGTTCTCTGCCAGATTGTTGTAGCTCCATGTTGACTCACTTTCCAGCGTTCCCTTGTTTTGTTTCCCCGTGTACCCTGACCTATTGCCTGTATCATCGACCACGTTTGCCTGCCTGTTGGATCTGTACCGTTGCTTGCATTGTTCTGGGAGCAATAAACCGATCACCTTTATCCTTGTTTCCTGAGTCGTGCATTTGGGTCCGCCATTGTAGCCTGACAGTACAATCTGGCCAAGATGGACTCAGCCGACTCCGAGGCGGTGAAAGCAGCCCTGCGGGCGCAGGGTCAGCATCTGCAACAACAGGAGGAGCAGATTGCCATTCTGCGGAATGAGCTTCTGGCTATGGCTAGTCGACAGGAGAGCCAGGTGGTCGGACTGGGTGAGCAAGTCAGCCAGCTGGTCACCCATGTTCAGCGGTTGACAGCGAGGGATTCCACTGCTGTACCCAGCACCGGGAGCAGTTCCACAGCCGTTTCCAGCCCCGCAATTTCGGGAGGTGATCCTGTCAGGGTGAAGGTCCCTTCTTCTACATTCCCACATCTCGCCAAACCGGAGATGTTTTCGGGAGAATCGGGGGATTGCCGGGCATTTCTGATGCAATGTGAGTTGCATTTGATTACAATGACGCGTATCCCACGGACCGAGCTAAGGTGGCTTTTGTTATCTCCCATTTCTCCGGAAGAGCTGAATCCTGGGCTGCTGCGGAATGGAGCCGCAAATCTGTGGTATGTGATTCCTACGTCGGTTTCACTCAGACTTTCACTCAGATTTTTCAAAATGTTACTTCCGGGAGGGAGGCTGCTCGAGCCCTGGTGGGTCTGCAGCAAGGGAAGAGAAGAGTCTCAGACTATGCTATTGAGTTCCGTATTCTAGCAGCAGAGAGCGGCTGGAACTCATCCGCCCTGTGTGATGCTTTTTTATGTGGACTGTCACCTGTCATGAAAGATCAACTGATTTCCTTGGACTTACCCGCCGATCTGGATGCGCTAGTGGCACTGACTGTGAAGATTGATAAACGTCTCCTGGAAAGAGAGAGGGAGAGACTACAGAGGAGAGGTTTCTCTACCTACCAGCCGAGGGCGCCAGAATCATCTAGGGTCTTCCAGCGTACTCAACCTGGGACGTCTGAGCTACGTAGCAGTTTGTCTATTGGCCAGCAGAGGAGATTTGACTCATCAAGAGAATTTCATCGCACTCAATCTACGGCATCTGATGGGACTGGGAAGGACTCGTCTGTCGCCCACTGTCGCAGGAGAGAGGGCCGCTGCATCTATTTTGCTCAGCTGGGACATTTCATTGCTTCCTGTCCAGCAAAAGAAGGGGCTCACCAGTAGGAGAGAGGGCGCTGGTGAGCCGTACACATGTTCCTGTTTGTCCCTCTCGACCCAAGCAGGAAGTTACCCTGGTGAACGGATCGGTCTCTCGGATTCAGACTATGTTGGTGGATTCTGGTGCGGACACTAGTCTTATGGATGCGGCTCTCGCCAGGGATTAGTTGCTGAACTCTATTTGTCTTCCCAAGCCTTTAGACGTTACAGGATTGAATGGAAGTCTTCTCTGGCGAGTTACTCATCGCACTTCTCCTGTGTCAATGACTTTTCCTGATGGCCACACAGAGAGTCTGACTTTCCATTTGTTCGATTCCCCGGTTCACCCAGTTGTTCTTGGGTTTCCGTGGCTTACATTGCACAACCCTCACATGGACTGGGTTTCAGGCAGGATACTCAGCTGGGGAGGAGATTGTGAGCAGACCTGTTTTCCGGCTAAGTTGGAGGTGGGGGGAAATGACATCGTTGCCCCAACCGTTCAGCAGGAGAGGGATTCAGTTGACTTTCCTGATCTTTCGGGTGTACCCGAGGATTATCTGGACTTAAAGGACGTCTTTAACAAGACAAAGGCTACATCGTTGCCGCCCCATAGACCTTATTATTGTGCCATAGACTTGTTGCCTGGTACGTCACCACCTAAGGGGCGACTGTTTTCTCTGTCTCCTCCTGAGATGGCGGCTATGAAGGCTTACGTGGAGGCATCATTGGCTACGGGGATTATTCGTCCTTCCTCGTCCCCGGCGGGGGCCGGTTTCTTCTTCGTGGGAAAGAAAGACAAGTCTTTACGGCCCTGTATTGATTACAGGGGACTCAATGACATTACGGTAAAGAACCGTTATCCTTTACCTTTGATTTCCACCGCCTTTGAACTGCTTCAGGGAGCCACAATCTTCACCAAGTTGGATCTTCGGAATGCCTACCACTTGGTGAGAATGAGGAGTGGAGACGAGTGGAAAACTGCCTTTAACACCCCTACAGGTCATTACGAGTACATTGTAATGCCGTTTGGACTTACTAACGCTCCAGCTGTGTTTCAAGCGTTAGTTAATGACATTCTCAGAGACATGTTAAATATCTTTGTGTTCGTTTACTTGGACGATATCCTCATCTTTTCGTCCGACCGAGACTCTCATGTGCAACATGTTCGCCTGGTGCTTCAGAGACTTATGGACAACCAGCTTTATGTTAACCCCTTAACGCCGACTGTCGCTAATTTGCATCAAACCCCTTCCATTCCGACTGCAGGCGAGATAGCGTGTGTATTCCCCCCAATGCCGGTTTGTTTACATGCGATACATACTTCGGAACCTTTTGCATGCACTGGCTTCTCGTAGGACCGGTCGGAGTGGGAGATATATCCGTTTCACGTAAGCAAAATTAACCCTAACCCTACCCCTACACCTAATCCTACCCCTAAACCTAACCCTACCCCTAACCCTAAAGAAACTACTGTCAATGTTAAGGAGTAGGAGAGTGTTTTCTTTCTTGCCGTTGTCAAGATACATGTATTTGTCATTTACAGTTTAGAAGTTCTAACAACTTTGTGACATAAATGAAATCTACTATGTGTTTTATTAATTTTACCATTTTCTAAAGAATTTTACCATAATGCCTGTTGTCGCTAATTTGCATCATACCTAAATTTATATCTATTCCATATGCTATAGACAAATTAACAATCTCAACTTAATTTAGCATCAACTTGGAGCCAGAAACACACATAATATTTTGTTTATATAATTGTGAATAAATTCAGGCGTCAAGGGGTTAAAGCTGAGAAGTGCGAGTTTCATGTGTCCACTGTCTCCTTTCTGGGCTTTGTGGTGTCGGAAGGAGTGATCCAGATGGACCCAGAAAAAGTAAGAGCGGTTGCTGAATGGCCTACACCCACTACTCGCAAGCAAGTCCAGAGGTTTCTGGGCTTTGCTAATTTCTACCGGAAATTCATCAGGAATTTCAGTACGGTGGCGGCTCCTCTTCACGACCTCACTTCAATCAAGACGCCGTTCCAGTGGTCTCCTGCAGCCGAGCGGTCGTTCTCCCGCTTGAAACGTAGCTTCTCCTCCGCTCCTGTGTTGGTGCTGCCTGATCTACAACGGCAGTTTGTGGTGGAGGTGGACGCGTCTGATGTGGGTGTTGGAGCTGTCCTGTCTCAACGTTCCTCTCAAGATGAGAGACTCCATCCTTGTGCTTTCCTGTCCCGTAAGCTGTCTGGAGCTGAGAGAAACTATGATGTTGGCAACAGGGAGTTGTTGGCAGTCAAAGTAGCTTTGGAGGAGTGGCGGCATTGGCTGGAAGGGGTGGAACAGCCATTTCTCGTCTGGACAGATCACAAGAATCTGGAATACCTGCGTTCCGCTAAAAGACTGAACTCTCGCCAGGCCAGGTGGGCCCTGTTTTTCAACAGATTTAACTTCACTTTGTCGTACCGTCCTGGGTCCAAGAATGTGAAGCCTGATGCCCTGTCCCGTCTGTTTGATCCTGACCCCTCTTCCGAGGTGCCCGTGAACATTTTGCCTGAGTCCTGTGTTATTGGGGCCGTAACCTGGGAAGTGGAGGAACGGGTGAAGAGGGCTCAAGACGGGTTAATTGTTCCTGCAAGTTGCCCTTCCAACCGCCTGTTTGTTCCTGCTGACCTTCGGGCTCAGGTCATCCACTGGGCTCACACTTCACTTCTCTCTTGTCATCCGGGGGTCAAGAGGACCGTTTTTGTGATACGGCAACGGTTCTTGTGGCCGTCTATGGAGAGAGGTGTTGGGGAGTATGTGGCTGCGTGTCCAGTCTGTGCCCAAAACAAGACCTCACGTCAAGCTTCTGTTGGTCTCCTGCAGCCTCTGCCTATTCCCAAGCGGCCGTGGTCGGACATTTCTCTTGACTTTGTTACCGGTTTGCCTCCTTCTGATGGTAATACAGCGGTACTCACAGCTGTGGACAGGTTTTCCAAAATGGTACATTTTATTCCCCTGTCCAAGTTGCCTACCGCAAAAGAAACTGCGGAGGTTCTGCTCACCCATGTGTTCAGGATCCATGGCTTGCCTACTGATGTGGTTTCTGATCATGGTCCTCAATTTATCTCCCAGTTCTGGAAAGCCTTCTGCACATTGATTGGGGCCACGGTCAGCTTATCTTCGGGTTATCATCCGGAATCCAATGGACAGACTGAGCGACTTAACCAAGAGATGGAGAAGGGTCTTCGCTGTCTGGTTTCTCGGAGCCCTGCATCTTGGTCCAAGATGTTTCTGTGGGTGGAATACGCCCACAACACCCTGCCCTGCTCATCCACCGGCTTGTCGCCCTTTCAGTGCGCCTACGGCTATCAACCGCCACTATTTTCTGCTCTCGAGAGGGAGGTAGGGGTGCCCTCGGCTATGGCCTTGGTCAGACGCTGTCGACGGACTTGGACGAGGGCTCAACAGGTTCTACTGTGCAACAGGGACCGCTACAAGAGGCAAGCTGATCGACGGAGGTCTGCGCCGCCCCATTACCAGGTGGGCCAGAGGGTGTGGCTGGCCACGAAGGATCTTCCTCTGCGTACCGAGAGCTGGAAGTTGGCCCCTCGGTTCGTGGGACCGTTTCCTGTTTCTAAGGTGATCAATCCTGTGGCTGTCCGGTTGAAGCTGCCCCGGGCTATGAGAGTACACCCCACATTCCATGTGAGCAGAGTCAAACCAGTCCAGGAGGCGCACTGGTCCCGGTCATGCCGCCTCCTCCTCCTCCTCGTCTTGTTGACGGGGCCCTGTTTATACCGTCCGCAAGCTGTTGGCGGTCAGGAAGAGGGGGCATGACCGTCAGTTTCTGGTGGACTGGGAGGGTATGGTCCAGAAGAGAGGTCATGGGTGTCGGCCAGCAATATTTTGGACCCTAGTCTCATTCAGGACTTTTACAGACTGCATCCTGACGTGCCTGGGCCGTCCGGTGTTCGGCCCTAGGGGGAGGGGTACTGTCACGTCTGCCTCCGCTCTTATTGTGTTTTCTGTTTGTTTTCATGAACTTCCTGTTTTATTTTGCATCCACTGTGTGTCTTCATTCACTTCACTTGTCTTCCTGCCTTTGTTTGTTTCCCGCCGTTTTTGATTACCTGTCTCGGCCCTAATGTTATTCACCTGTGTCTGGTTGTCTTCCCCTCCCCCGTGTATATATACTCACCTGTGTTCACTTGTTTTCTGCCAGATTGTTGTAGCTCCATGTTGACTCACTTTCCAGCGTTCCCTTGTTTTGTTTCCCCGTGTACCCTGACCTATTGCCTGTATCATTGACCACGTTTGCCTGCCTGTTGGATCTGTACCGTTGCTTGCATTGTTCTGGGAGCAATAAACCGATCACCTTTATCCTTGTTTCCTGAGTCGTGCATTTGGGTGCGCCATTGTAGCCTGACACAAAGATGTCTTTCAAACACTTAAACAGTGTTTCTGCAGTCGTGTCAGGGCTCAAATAAAATCCTAAGAACTTGCAGTGAGACTGAAGATTACTGTCAACAAACTCAAGACTGCATGAGAATTGTTCCGTTGCTTTGATATCCGTGGTACTGTCAGCTGTCAGTCCATAGAACGGGTCTGATTCGCAACTTACTATGTCCTTTTGAACAGCCTGAGCAAACTGTTCGATTATCTCATTCTGTATTGTGTCAGACATCCAATTATCCCTCTTATTTATCCACTCTCTTTCTTTGGGTAAATTCAAAGTCCGTTCCAGCATCAGGTCATAGAGCACACCCTCATGAGTCGTGTCACTCCTAAAAGGGATTCCTTTTCGTCCCAGGAATCCTATGAAACAAAATAATATCTCCAGGACATTCTTTGCTGTTTGCTGGTCTTTGGCGGCAATATCGGAGAGCAGAGCACTTATTGGCGTTTTTTCTAGCCCAGCAAGAGTGCGAATGGCATCTTTATGAATGGCCAATTTCTTGTGCAGACAAAATTTAGCAGATGCCTTGCGCCAGTTAAAAAATCCTTTCTTGACGAAAAGCCTATCTTTACTCACATGCTGACGGGAAGCCACCAGAATAGATTACACAACACAACAGCCTGGATAGAAGCAAAGCAGAACGTGCAATCATTCTCAATATCATAGTGTATCCACCTCCATTTTTCAAACCACTGAGGCTGAAAAGAACGGGAAAAATCCTCATCTCCAAAACGTCTACCAAGAAAAACGTGACCCCGAGGCTGGCAGCACTGAGTTGACAAAGTTGATGTTCCCTCCGCGGCTGCCCTGGTGCTGCTAGCTTGTCTACAAGCTCCCTCGTCTGTTGCTAGCAGGGTCACTCTGGGAGTGACAGGTGCAGAGGTGCTGCTGCTAATTCTTTTGGGTACAGTTGTAACAGAGTTTTCTGCCTCCGTTTTTTTAGGCTTTTTACCCTTTGATTTATAAAGAAATCAAAGATGCGCTTTTGTGCCATGACGAGCTAACTTCTGTAGCCTACTGTTGACCAGCCGGGAATAAATATTCTTTTTCCCACTATGGCCACGCCAAGACCCGCCCTTCAATAGCATTCACACACTACTATTGGCCAGGCGTCCATGCTTATATGTAGGTCCTACCCCCTGACCAATCCCCTAACCCTAACCACTCGAGGTGAAATGCCTAACCCGAACATTCAAGCGGCTTTGTAGGATGGGTATTGGTGTGGCCATAGTGGGATTTGTGATTTTGCAGCCGGGAAAGTTTCCACAACTACGGTACCTTCACTCATAAATGAGCCTCAGAGGCGTCAGAAACGCGGCAAAATCGGCAGATTCATTCTAATTAAATTATGTGTTTATCTCTTACTTACGAAAGTTTTAAATGTATTTCATTTAATTTGTAATGAAAGATTAGGTATATTAATAATCAATTTAATTTAATTATTTCTTTTTTTATTATGGTTGTAGTAGTTTGTCCTTTCCCTAGGGGGGTGCTGCAGCACCCTCTGCACACCTAGTTCCCGCAGCCATGTACCAGAAGAACCAAAAACAAACCAACTCGTACACTTCAGTCAGCGGTGCTTCTTGGAGGAGGCAACCACTAGCAAAAAGAAGCTATAAAAACGGATAATAGAAAGCGAAAAAACGGCTCTGAAATGGCGACAATTAAAAAAGGAAAGTTCTAGAAAGTGACGTGGCCAGATGTATTAAACTGAGCAACTTTTTCATTAAAACCAGCGAGAGTAAAACGCCAAATGAAGACAATGAGACTGGTAAGCCAAGCAAGTAAGGACCAATATAAGATGCTACCGGTTGTATAAAACATAATACAGCATGGCCTACAAACCAGCATTCATGTTTATGAATCAAACTTTTTCTAGTAGCTCCTCAGCAGCAGCCACTAGTACAGTTTGCTGCTTACAGTGACAATGAAGAGCCAGTACCAAGCACCAGCCATGAGGTCATAACTCCAGGGTAAGAGTATGGTGTAGACCTGCTCTATACAATAAAATGCTCCGACATAATCAATGATGCCAGATGATTCGGCACTACATTAATGAAACTGACTTGACTTGATCCGAAAGCTTTGTAAAAAGCTGCTGTCAGTGTGGAAGGCACATCTAAGCTGTTGTACTACAGTGTGTGAACAAGCAAACATGATAAGATTAGGTACAATATTGATCCATTATGCCTTTTATCATTGAAATAAGGATAGTAAATATATAGTTACTCTCCATCGTTACATATTCCATATGTACGGGGATGATACCCCTGAGGTATGGAACATGGATACTTCTTAAAAACACAAAGACTTGCTCGGCCACGCCCTATAAAGCACCTGTGCTGGTGTGGAATCACTGATTGTTTGATCTCAATCTTAGAGTATGGTTACGTTGTGTGTAGACAATCTCATAGAGAAAAACTGTAAAGAGTGTGGGTCACAACAGTGTATCTGCTTACCTGTTAAGTTAGAAGCCTGTCTCTAGCGGCCTCCGTGGATTGTTGTTTCCCATGTTGCAAACAAAAGAAAGTCTGACTTTCACCGGGAGTCTGTTTAAAGTGGCTGTTTGTCCTCCCGGCTGTGTCTCCCTTTACTGGCATATGGCTTGCGTGCGTGAGCTAATGTGCCGCATGGGGTCTCTTGCTGAGCAGTTGAAAAGTCTGCTAACAGACGACCAGACACTTTCCAGTTGCAGCGGCTGTTTGTCCTCCCGGCTGTGTCTCCCTTTACCGTTTTTTTGCTTGCGTCCTCGTGAGGTGATGCTCCGGGTGAGGTCTCGTGCTGAGCAGGCATAATGTCGGCTAGCAGATGAAAGCCAGCATATTTCTGCCTCGAAAAGCCCGGGGTGGTCAGATGCTTAAGTCCCTCGGGCGTATTGCTGGTTTGTCGGTTCATGTGCCCAGGGAAAATAAGTCCGGTGAACCATACGTTACATCTCCCCGAAATGAAAGCTGGGTGTGAGCACGAAACAATCGGCCACACTGCTTACATTCCAGCTATGAGTGGTCAGTGAAAAACAACAACAACAAAAAAAGGTCTCTGTTGGCACTGGGTTAGTTGGTTGACTGTGCACAGTGCTTCCCTTTTGCTTCGGGGAGAGTTACATTTACAGAGAGAGAAAAGGGAAAGGCAGAAGTCGCTGTTAGCGCAAAGCAATTACCTCTCCAGGGTTAGTATAAACAAGGAAGTTTTTGCTAGCCCCCGACCCTTTCTGGTATCCACAGGTATGGAAAGCCGACAGGGACATATTCTGTGGCTGTGGTATTTCTCCCTTTCTTTAGAAGATGGGCATGTATTGTGTTTGGAGCAATATCAATATTGCCCAGGGAAAACTTTTGTACGTGTATCTTAAAATAGAACTTAAAAAAGGCACTTCCAAGAGAGGGCTTTTCTGAAAGGAAGCAACCAGCTCCTTTTCTTTCTGAGGGACCCCTGTAGAAAATGTGTTACGAGGCTAGAAACTGGAACAGTGGGGGCAGTGTTCAGGGTCCAGGCAGGTTCCCTTCCTCCCTCTATCTTTAGGCCTTCAAAAAGCAGCCTCCCGGTTGCAGCGGTTGTATCTCCCTCTCCGGCGTATTGCTTGCAGTCGTAAGCTGACACGCCTGATGGGGTCCCTGCTGAGCGCAGACGTCAAGTCTGCTTACAGACAAGAGACACCTCTGGCAGGCTGGTTTCATAGCCTCCCCTTCTCTCCCCAGTTGGCGGGGTGGAGGAGGCCGCTTCAGATGTAGAGATTGAATCTGTACTCTACTGTACTCTGGGCGGCACACTGGCTCAGTGGTTAAAACTGGCAACCAACAAGGCCACTGCAGAGTCACTGCAGAGTCTGACCGCCACTGTCACACTGAATGCTTGCTCTTGGGGGAATTACTGGAATTGTTTGTAAATTCTTTGTAAATTATAGAGTGTGGGTAGACTTACTCTTTCTGTAAAGTGTCTTGAGATAACTCTTGCTATGAATTGATACTATAAATAAATTAAATTGAAATTGAATTGACCCAGGTTTGATATCCGGTCCAGGCTAGCCTGTCTCATTCAGTGTTGCGGAATGTGGCATTACACTATCGCAGTGACTCGATTCTTCATGATTTTGAACAGCGTCTATGCAGGGCAGCCACATCTCTGGACATTGCCCTTCCTGTAAACCTGACAGCACTCCTCTCTCAGTTAAAAGAGAAGCTACAAGGGTGCAAAGGTTCGTTCCACACTGGTAGAAACCTGATTTCATAAACCTTGTGTGTCTCTCCGCCAGCCACTCACAAGTGGTCGAGATCCTAGGGAGCAGGTTGCCTGTGGGCCGCTAGCTCCGACGTATTCAGCCCTCTCTCCTCTATTTCTTCCTCAGATCAGTAAGACCTATTATGAAGGAGATTTTTTTAGGCCTTTCCAGGCGTGCCAGGGGCTTTGAAGGGGTATGTAACTTGTTTTTACACCATCTGGGCTTCGGCAGTACTCTTTCCTCACAGGGTGTCTTAAAGAGTTCCCTGTACATATGGAATATGTATTGTTACGCTGTAACCTTGGTTCTCTAAGTGAAGAGACTATCTCTCGAGCTGTAGGCCGCTTGGAGACGTTCCAATTAAACTATCAATGATTCCACACCAGCACAGGGGCTTTATGGGGCATGGCCGGGCAAGCCGGTGTGTCTTAAAGAAGTATCCACGTACCTGATCTCAGGGGATCATCCCCATACATAATGGAATATGTAACGGTGGAGAGACAGTCTCTTAACTCAGAGAACCAAGGTTACAATGTAACCGAGTGATCTCTGCAGGATAAATCCAGACAGCTAGCTAGACTATCTGTCCAATCTGGGTTTTCTGTTGCATGACTATAACACCTTTTGAAAGTGCACATGTTCAACCAAAACACGTTCCTTCCAGAGGTTATTTTGCAGAGGCACCGTTGCTCCGTCCGGCGCTAAGCACCACCCAAGACAATTGTGATTGGATTAAATAAATGTTTATAAATCACAGCACATTTTTATCCCATCCCGGAATGCAGTGTGGACTAGCCAGACCCTCCTCCGCAGCACTGTGGAGGAAGGTCTGGCAATGTGAGACTACCAGTGTGGTAACTTAGCCAGCAGATTCTAGTCTCAGTTAGTTAGTCTCGTTTGTTCCTAGCACTAATGTTGAATGTTTGTTTGCTCTTTTGCTGAGGCAAGGCAAGGCAGCTTTATTTGTATAGCACATTTCAGCAACAAGGGAATTCAAAGTGCTTTACATGAAACATGAAACATTAAAAACAGTTAGAAAACAATTAAAAACAATTTCAAAGCATTAAAACAATTAACAACAATTTAAGATCATTAAAAGACAAGAATAAAATGTACAGTGCAGTATAAGAATTTTAAGGAAAGAGCAGTTAAAAATAGGTTATTTAAAGAAAGGCAACATTAAAAAGATATGTCTTCAGCCTGGATTTAAAAGAACTGAGAGTTGCAGCGGACCTGCAGTTTTCTGGGAGTTTGTTCCAGATATGTGGAGCATAAAAACTGAACGCTGCTTCCCCCTGTTTAGTTCTGACTCTGGGAACAACAAGTAGACCTGTCCCAGACGACCTGAGAGGTCTGGGTGGGTCATAGTGTAGTAGCAGATCATAAATGTATTTAGTGATTTGTAAACCAGCAAAAGTATTTTGAAATCAATTCTTTGAGGCACTGGAAGCCAGTGTAAAGACTTCAGTACTGGAGTGATGTGATCCACTTTCTTGGTTTTAGTGAGGACTCGAGCAGCAGCGTTCTGAATCAGTTGCAGTTGTCTGATTGATTTTTTAGGGAGATTTGTAAAGACACCGTTACAGTAGTTAAGTCTACTGAAGATAAAAGCATGGACAAGTTTTTTCAAATCCTGCTGAGACATAAGTCCTTTAACCCTTGATATATTTTTAAGGTGATAATAGGCTGATTTTGTAATTGTCTTAATGTGACTTTTAAAATTCAGGTCTGAGTCCATGACTACACCAAGATTTCTGGCTTTGTTTGTTGTTTTTAACATTGTCGTTTGAAGCTGAGTGCTGACTTTTAATCGTTCCTCTTTTGCTCCAAAAACAACCACCTCAGTTTTTTCTTCATTGAATTTAAGAAAGTTATGGCACATCCAGTTGTTAATTTGTTCAATGCACATATTCAGTTGTTGTATTGGGCTATAATTCCCTGGCGATAAGGTTATGTAAATTTGTGTGTCATCCGCATAACTATGGTAACTTATTTTGTTGTTTTCCATAATCTGAGCCAGTGGAAGCATGTAGATGTTGAACAGAAGAGGCCCCAGAACTGAGCCTTGGGGAACTCCGCATGTCATATTTGTATGCTCAGATTTATAATTACCTATAGACACAAAGTAGTCCCTATTCTTTAAATAGGATTCAAACCACTTTAGTACTGAGCCAGAAAGACCAACCCAGTTTTCCAATCGGTCAAGTAATATGTTGTGGTCGACTGTATTAAATGCAGCACTGAGATCAAGTAATACTAAGACTGAAATTTTGCCACTATCTGTGTTTAAGTGGATGTCATTAAAGACTTTGACAAGAGCCGTCTCAGTGCTGTGGTGTGGTCGAAAACCTGACTGGAAGGCATCAAAACTATTGTTGAGTGATAAGAAAAGGTTGAGTTGTTGAAAAAACACTTTTTCTATGATTTTGCTTAAAAATGGAAGGCTTGATATCGGCCTATAGTTTCTCATTAGTAACGTGTCTAGATTGTTCTTTTTTAGGAGTGGCTTGATGACTGCAGTTTTTAGGGCCTGTGGAAAGATACCTGAGAGCAGAGATGTATTTACAATATTTAGAAAATCAGAAGCCAAACAATTCAAAACACTTTTGAAAACACCCGTTGGTAGAATATCAAGGCAACAGGAGGAGGTTTTCAGATGTTGTATAATGTCTTCCAGGTTGTTATGGCTGATCGCATGAAATTGTGTCATATTTGATTTTGTTTTGTGTAAACACTGTGACAACACATATCCTGTACTTGATATGGAAGCACTGACTGTTTGTCTAATTTTCTGAATTTTGTCTGTGAAGAAGGTGGCAAAGTCATTGCAAGCCTTGGTAGACAACAGTTCAGATGCTACTGGTACTGGAGGGTTGGTTAATCTATCGACAATAGCAAACAAAGCACGTGAATTATTATTGTTTCTGGCGATAATGTCAGAGAAAAAGGACCGCCTTGCATTCCTTAGTTCCAAATTATAAATGCGAAGTTTCTCTTTATAGATGTTATAGTGGACCTGGAGAGTAGATTTTCTCCAACTACGTCCAGCTTTTTGACACTCTCTTTTTTCTGTTCTCACCACTCTAAAGAGAGAGAGAGATCTTTTCTTACCAGAGACAGCTTTGACCTTAGTGGGAGCAATAGCATCAATAACATTCGTAATTTTACAGTTGAAATTATCTACAAGCTCAGTGATTGAGACCCCTGAGAGGGTGGGTGTAGAGGAGAAAAGCTGAATGAATGATTCACTGGTGTTTTCAGTGATATACCATTTTCTGATTAACTTTGTTTGAACACTTTTGGGCACCGAGATAGTGCCGTTAAAGAAAACACAGGAATGATCAGAGAGAGCAACATCAGTCACCACAACCTTGGAAATGTTTAGACCCTTGGAGATAATCAAGTCCAGAGTGTGCCCCTTATTGTGTGTGGGCTGTGTCACATGCTGAGTCAGTCCATAGCTCTCAAAAAACACAACATAGTTCTTTGGTTCCTCGGTCCTGGGGGTTGTCAACATGAATGTTAAAATCACCAGCAATAATTACACGGTCAAAGTTAATACAGATTATAGACAGCAGTTCATTAAAATTGTCAAGAAGTTTGCACAGTATTTAGGTGGCCTGTAGATATTTATAAGTATAGCTTGAGGGGAGGCTCTTAGCTGAAGAGCCACATATTCAAAAGAAGCAAAATTTCCATAAGATAATTGCGTACATTGGAATGAGTCATTAAACAAAATGGCAACTCCACCTCCTTTCTTATTCCATCTATTCTCACTCATACAACTGAAGTTAGGGGGGGCTGACTCAATGAGAACAGCAGCACTGTTATTATGGTCCAACCAGGTTTCAGTTAAAAACATAAAATCAAGTTTGTGCTTAATAATAAAATCATTGATTAAAAATGATTTTCCTACCAAGGAGGCCCTGCTTCAAGCTGCCTCTGACCTGCTGCATTATCTGCCTCAATACACGTGGCACTCTCCACTGGCGTCTGTTCTGCTGCCTGCTCATCTCTGCCCTGTCCCTACCCCTCCATTGCAATCTGGAGGTTACCCCGGTTTGGTCCCTCTGCCTGCTCTCTGGATTCATTGCTGCCTACCCACTCTCAAACCCCAGCTTCAACCCGAAAGACACTCAGCTTCAGTTCTGTCATTCCCTGCTGCTTTTAGTATGGACTTTCACACTAAAACACATTTAAAACTGCTTTTCTGACACGTGTTAAGTCAAGAGTTAAGTTAAGAGTTTCATTGACATTCAGAGTCCAGGAATGGCTGCACAAGGCTTTTGCCTCTAATGTGACAAGCAAACATTGAGGTGGCTGTGCCTTAATTGTGGCCGCTAGCAAAAGCTAACAATGCAATAGTGCTCCCAATGGCTAGCTAATTGCTGCTGCTCTGCACTGCACGCTAACATTACCTAGGCTTGGCTTCCATGGGAGATAGGTGGTTGTACGGAGGTTACTGCTGATCAATGGATTTCGAAGTATGGGAGAGGGTGGAAGAAACGGGGAACTCTAACAGTAACATTGCTAACAGAGCTAACTAGAGAGCTAACAGAATGGGGGTTAGTTAGTTCCGAGGTTAGCTCACACTCACCGGGACATCCTAGCTTCCGTGGGAGAGTGGCGTCCCAACTTGGACGATGACTCCTGCAGAAGCCCGGCAAGTGGGCATTGCATAGGTGCGGCGCCACTGACCAGCCTACCAGTGGGACATGAACACAAAAGGATGAATAAATGGGGCCAACCGTTCCAGCAACCCGTTCTTTTCCCAGGTCGTCACATACCAGCGGCAATGGGAATGCAAAGACACGCACTGCCGGACCGGCTACCAAGAAGAGATAACCTTTGATCACAGCACACACAGAGAGAGTGTGACTTAATTCTCTACTTAGGACACCCTTACTTCACTATGTCTTTACATTTAATTTTAGTTTGATTCTATATTTATGCTCTGAATGGTGTTTACAGGTGCTGTAATCATGCCTGCTGCTTGACTCTAGTGATGGTCCTCCTGGATACAGGAGGACCATCTTGTTCATCTTGACAACTACCCTACAGATGTTAAATAGGTGGCTTTACATATTGTTCAGTCATAAATCTTGAATGAGAGACCAAACGTCTTTGAAGCACATTTAACCAAGTCTGGTTTGCCCAGATTTTTACCCTTCCTTGAATATTGAATTATTCCTATTAACATTTCACATGTGTTTTTAAGGGAGCTGGAAGGCATTACTCATTATTATTTATTTTTTTTAAGATTATTTTTCTGGCATCTAGGCCTAGACATGAAAGGGGAGAGAGAGGGGGAATGACAAGCAGAAAAGTGCCTCAGGTCGGAATCAAACCCGCAGCTCCTGCATAGAGGACTGAGCCCTTATACATAAACGTGCGCTCTGCCACTAGGTCACCCAGGTATCCGAACATTAGCATTACTGTGCCTAAGCCTGACACAGCCACTTGCATGAATGTAGACTCTTGCTTCGGCTTGATTGTGGGCTGTGAACTAGGCAGCAGAACTATCTTTCTAATAAATAATGACAATTATTATTATTTGATTAATTTGAAACAAAGTTTTTTTGGACTATGGTTACTATTTAAGCCAAGATTCATTACACTGAAAATTTATATTACTAAATTACAATGTGAACTACATAGGCGGCGCTAGGCTATTTTTAGGGGTGCTGAAGCACCCCTAAATATCATCTCAGCACCCCTGAAAATAAAGTCCTTATTGTGATAATGTGAGATCGTTTAGTGCTCAAAGTAGTGGCGGTTTTTGGCACGGGCGAACCGGGCAGCCACTTAACTTAAAAAAATATATAAATAATCCTCTGTGCTGCGAAGCATTTTTCTGTTTTCTTTCATTTCACTGTGTGGGGTATTGGCAGATCAGCGCCCCCAGCAGCTGCAGGTGCCCTGCTTGCTGAGAGAGGTCAGCACCCCCTACTTTCACAATGAAATGGACTAGTCCGTCCCACAGTGCGCCGCCAAAGATAAACAAACGGTGACAGGAGAAATGGGAAGTACACAGAGACGGAGAAAGACGAGTCTAAACGGTCTAAACCTTTGTGTTATGTCAATGGTCTAAACGCCAAAATGAAAAAAAGTTACCCAAGCGGCTCAAATAAAAGAAAAAAGCGAAAAGACATGTTTTCGGGAGTAGCAGGACCTTCATCAGCTCTACTTTGGTAGCCTACACAATGCATTCTCTGTTGATTAGTTGATTACATTTGCCTTCTGGTTGACAGCACAAAGGAGCGAGGAGAATAGAGAGGAGAAGGGCAGAGAGAGCAAGATGAACAAGGGGAGAAAATGGCTAGGTAGCCTATAAGACATGTATATAGTAGGACTACTGTGTTTTATTTTCTCTTTTATTTGAAGATTATTTTCTAGTTGATTACAAAATGTTTTGTATGTGATTGTCAGTGATAGGACGGAGGGAAGGAGATAGAGGGAGAGAGGAGGATGGGGGGAGAGAGAGAAGGATGGAGAGAGAGTGGACAAAGAGAGGGACCTGGAAGAACCAGGTGAGAAAGTGGACATATATTATACGGGCAAAAACACTTAAAACATTCCATTCACATTATATTTACATATGCATTTCATGGAGGACTAGGCTCTTAAGAAAAAGAGATGTTGTGTTTTCCCCATCTGGTTCAGAGGCATTATTAGATTAGATGAAAAAGTTGAAAATCAACAGCAGCAGAAAAAAAAACATGAATAATCTTGTCTAAAAATATGTTAAGGCTTATTTTACCATTCAAGGTATGTGCAGGGGTGTAGCTCCAAATTCTGGGCCCTGTGAAAGGCATTTTCTATGGGCCCCTCCCTGCAGCCAAAGCTATGAATTCTAGCATATTTTTGGGCCCTCCTCACATGAGGGCCCTGGGCACTCAGTCCCCTTCCCCCCCCCAGTCCAACACCCCTGGGTATGTGTGCTGCAATAATCATGCTTTGTAGTTTCCATCTTTTTTTCACAGCAGATGCCTTAAATCTGTTGATAGTTTGTCATAATTGCATATCTCAATCTGTCTATTTCTTTCCCCAAAACTCACAAGAAGTCATGATTTAAGGGTTTAAAAAAAAAAAAAAAAAATCTTACGGGAGCATGCCCCCAAACCCCCCTAGCTTAACTGCTATCAACTTTTCATTAGGGGCTGAGCACCCCCAAAGGTCAGATCCTAGAATCGCCCCTGACTAAAAGTCTGAGTTCTTTAGACTTTACATTATCAAGAGTCATTTTCTGTCCCACTGCACATCATTAAACATGGACTTACCTGCAAGTGATGCACGGACATCATCTCACAGTTTCTTCTTCTTTCTTTTCTCTGCTCCTGACTCCTGCTGTCTTTTCAAGGCCATTTCCAATAAAGTTGACTTAGTTTACTGTCAAACTTCATCAGGCGCAATCCAACAGACTACTGAGATAGGGAAGGGGGGCACCATTGTTACTTTCTTGAGCAATTATATTATTGACCAAGTATATCTCTTGTTCTGCCTGTTTTGTGATATACATGCCTAAAAAGTGCCTAATATTTCTATACTGAAATAATATCAGCATTATAATTATTATGACTATGATGATTTTTCATTAGGCATTTTTTGGTGCCCCCTCAGCACTTGGTGCCCTACGCACAGCGCGTGATGCGCGTGGTTGGAGCGGCGGCACTGGTGACAACAGTTTGACTGTCAGCGGGAGTCTGTATAAAGCGGCTGTTTATCCTCACGGCTGTGTCTCCCTTTACCGGCGTATTGCTTGCGTCCTCGTGAGCTGACACGCCGTGTGGGGTCTCGTGCTGAGCAGGCGTAAAGTCCGCTAACAGACGACCAGACACTATCCTGCTTTCCTGTCTACCGATGTCTCTCTGCATCGGTGTAAAACCCGGGTGGTCAGGCGCTAATGTTCCTGGAGCATATTGCTGGACTCGTCAGTTCACTTTTGTGCCAAACTGGCGTTTCTCTGCATTGGTGTAAAATCCGGGTGGTCAGATGCTAAAGTCCCTTGGGGGTATTGCTGGCTTGTCGGTTCAGGCGCCCAGGGAAAATAAGTCCGGTGAAGCTGGCCATTGGCTAAACCGTACGTTACATCTCCCCGAAATAAAAGCAGGGTGCGAGTGTGAAATAATGGGACATATTGCTTACATTCGACCTATTACCATTAAAAACAATAACAACAAAAAAAGTTCTGTGCTGGCAATGGGTTAGTTGGTTGACTGTGCACAGGGCTTCCCTTTTCCATTTAGAGCTTTGGGGAGAATTACGTTTACAGAGAGAGAAAAAGGAAAGGCAGAAGTCGCTGTTAGCACAAAGCAATTAGCTCTCCAGGGTTAGTATAGACAAGGAAGTGTTTGGTAGCCCCCACCCCCTTCTGGTATTCACCTATATGGAAAGCCGACAGGGACATATTCTATGGCTGGGGTATTTCTCTGCCTTTAGAAGATGGGCATATATTGTGTTTGGAGCATCAACACTCAATATTGCCCAGGGAAAACTTTTGTACATGTATCTTTAAAATATAATTTAAAAAAGACACATACAAGAGAGGGCTGTTGCTGCTTTTTTGAAAGGAAGCAAGCAGCTCCTTCTCTTTCTGAGGGGCCCCTGTAAAAAATATGTTACAAGTCTAGAAACTGGACAGACTGATCTCATAAAGTGGTGTATGTATGACAATTCGTATGCCATTTTGGTGTGTTATCAAGACGCATAATTGGTTTTTAGCATGTTTATCAACACTGCACAACCTTGCTATCTTCAAGTTGTTGGTAAAAACCTATTTATTCTCAGCATATTTATCTCCTTTTTAGGTTGGTTCTTCTTTTTTATACTTGAGTCTGTGTTTTAAGGTTGCTCTTAGCTTTGCTGTTTTTGCTGTTTTTATTTTGTGTTTTTATGCGTTTATGCATTTGTCTTGCTGGTTTTATTTTCTTATATGCTTGCTCTGTAAAGCACTTTGGTCTGTCTAACGGCTGTTTAAATGTGCTATATAAATAAATGAACTTTAACTCTTAACATTGTAGGTTATATTAATAATAAAACATTTATGTTGCATGGAATGCTTATGATTTAGTGACAGAAGCTCAGGGCAAGTTCTGAAATGTAAATACTGTATGTGTACAGTTTGTACGTTGAGCACTGCTATACAGTGGCTTCGTTTGGGGCCAAATTTCTTTTTATTCTTTATAAAAAAAAAAAATGTATCTTCGTAAAACAATGTATTTTATTTGGATGAATTTGTCTGTAATTTATCAGATTTAACAATTGTTATAATTTATATTGCTGGTTAATTATAAACAATAGTAAAATTGAACTGCTAGCAAAGACTTGAGAACATTAGACGTTGGAAGTAAGGGTGTGGCAGACAAATGACGCTATAGCGTAAGTTCAGACAGAAAGACTATCTTACTTCATAAGCCCTTCCTCTCTCCCGGTTTTTACAAGTTAATTAAGGGCGTTTACACATTCAGCTAAACCAATCAGATCCAGCCACTTCCTCTTTCAGCCAATCATATTCATGCTGCCAATATTTAAACATGCTCTTCTCTTCATAGCGGTCTTCCGTAACTCAGTGTTGTCACAACCCACGTCCACCCATTCGCCTGCAGCTCATCTTCAGCACTCCGGCCAGGCTTCCTTCCGTATTCTTCCAGGACTAATCGCCTAAAATCTTTTATCAGGGCACGTTTTATTAATTAATTGTTCACTACTAAATGAGTTTCTACTGACTGAAATTATAAATAAGGTCTAATGATTCTTATTAGAATCTGATCAGTCAGGAATAGGCATGGTTTTAAATGTAAATAGATATTTACAGACAGTGGGCTAAAACACACAAGAAGCCTAATTCTCCTTTACATTAATTCACCGGTGAGGAAAACTCATTAAAAATATGCAATAATTAAGATCAGTTTAAATGATTAAATAGTGGCATTAAAACACTCAGCGCCAGACAATCGTCAGTAAGGGGGTAGGGTTTTCACAAGTGGGTACATTTTTTTAAAATAAGTTATTGCCGCGATGCGCTGCATTATCTTTAAGACAAAAGCGGGATCTCACAGTGTAATTCGGCATTTATTCAATATTAGTGACAAGGACTACTCTGTAACCTCTCTATATTACTACAAAGTTATCACTTACAATTAAAGAAACTAACTTCGTCCAGCCAATGCAACGAGCAAACAGCACAGAGGGAGAGGTGCAAGACATACGTTTCTCAATTCTGCCAACAGCAAAATAAATGTATTCACTTTATCTCAACAACACAGGAAGTACAGCGCATATACAGTACTTAAAGCCAACATCTCATTAAAAAATACACACCAGATATGCCACTCTCAACCACAAATAAGAGAAACCTTTATGCATTATTTAATATTAACATCCCCAAAACCAGTTGACAGCACAAGTAGGCTAAACTTTACAGTATAAACCCAAATTAACCATAAAGTGGTCTTACCTTATGTAATGCAGTTCCACGGCTTGTGCGAAATAATCCATATCAGCAAAAGTCCAGTGTATTTTTCACTTCAATTCGGGCATGAGAGAAAGTCTCTTGTCTCACATTAGTCCTCAGCTTATTTCTAATTCTGGCATTCCGCCAAAAACTGATAATCCATATAGCCCAGTTTACAATGTTGTACAGTACCACCACCCCTTCCTGTAACTAACAAAATCAGTGTGTCTAATGTTGATCCTGACCTACACATTGCTCCAGCCTAGTGGTTATATGGTTATATATTTTTGGCATACTTCACTTGACATACTATTAGAACGTACTTATTTTTGCTGGTTTACTAGTATTATAATATACAGTATATAGTATGTAGTTTGCGATTTGGAACTCAGGGGTCATCTGTCCCATCCCATATCAATGGCTAGTTAAAAACACCTGGGACAGCAGGATGTTCACAAACCCCTTTACCTTGGCTGATGTCCACCTAGTGGCGGGCGGCTGCATAACATATTAGATGCAACACAGCCAGTTTATAGGCGTCCATTTATGAACAAAATGAATGAATTTAATTGATCTCAGCATTGATACAGTCATCATAGCAACACGACAACAAAATTATACATGACTGAATTTCAGTCAGGCCCTGTGTGGCTTCGTACACACAGCATTTGCTATCTCTAACAGTGACACACTACATAGAATAAAATGACCAGTTACTGTGCCTCACTGTTTCCATTCAGTTAGGGCCATTACCGGGAAGATGTATAGCTGGAGCCAGGCATAAGGCCTCCTCGAATTGCTCCTGTGGTGGAACCTAACTTCCGTGTTGCCCCTATTTGCAAATCAATAATAGAATCAATATCAATTGTTCACAAAGCTTACAGAAATTGCACCAGGACAAGTGGGCTCATTTAGATGCCCAACATGACAGGTACAGGTTACAAATAAGCATCCAATTTATTAAATTAAGAGTCAACATTAAAGTAACTTAATTGCATTCCCTTAACGTAGCTTTAATTTTTATAAAAGCTTTAATCTTGGGTGTTTGATGGACATATGTACTTTTTGCTTAAATTAATTCACCTTATTTTGCGGTTGTGACTTAGATTTTTCATATATATCTTATATAACATATATATATATAAGTCAAGACAGTTTTGAATTAGTATAATCATCATGAAATATTTTCCCAGAAATGATCATTCTAAAAGCTGATCTGAACCAGCTGTAAAAGAAAGCATAAATAAAGGGATTGAGCATGGAGTTTGACAACGTAAGCCAGTTAAGTGTTTCAATTACAGGAACTGGCACTGAGTCATTGCTGAAAGGCAAAACAGTGGTACAAAGAAAGAAAGGAGTCCAACATAAAAGAAAGACTCCTAAAACGATAACCAGAGTTTTGGTAGCCTTTCTCTCATTCTTACTGACAGTTGCTCCAGACTTTTTGCTCTGACAGGTTGTGTTCTGGATGCTGCGTGCCTGTTTCTGTGCAACAAGAAAAATCTTTAGGTAGATACAGAGCATTATGATCACTGGGAGGTAAAATGAGAAAATAGGTCCAATAGTGTTAAATATGAGTACATCAATGAAACACCTTTCCCCACATTTATCATTGTTTAATCCAGCAATTGTGATGCTTATTGCAATTAGAGCAGAACTCCCCCAGCAAACTGCAATCATGATCACAACAACACAATGATTAATTTTAGTTCTATACGTCAGAGGCTGACACACTGCATAATATCTGTCAATAGAAATACAACATAAGTGCAGAATAGAAGCTGTGCTCAGTGTTATATCAAAACTGCCTCGTACTTTGCAAAATAAACCCTCATGATACAAACATGAGCTAAGTGAGAATGCCATGCTGAAAGGAAAGACTATGATCCCAACAAGCAGGTCAGCCACAGCCAGAGAGAGAATAAGGTAGTTAGTAGGAGTGTGGAGCTGTTGGAAATAAAAGATGGAGATTATAACAAGAAAGTTTCCGCATATTGTGATAACAGACAACAACATCAGGAAAAAATATAATAATACACATATAGTGGAAGGAGTTTTTGTCAGTATGAAATTGAAGTCATCTATTTCATAGCAGGGATGTATGGCAGTCAAAACGCTACTCCTGTTGAAAGTGACTTCTGGTTCCATGTTTTAGGGTTGCTACAATTCAATACAATTCATAGTATTAGCAATATGCACACATTTGCATTATATACAGTTTATAAAATATTTTAGTCAACATTGTCAGTTAAAAAAAACAACTGAAAAAAATCTGTTAATTTTTCATATCATACCTTTTAAACCTTCAATATTGTCCACACATCAGTGCTCTGGTCTTCTGTCTTTGGGTGTTCTTGGTCACCTGTACCACTGTGGAAAACCTTTAAACTTATCATCTATCTCATCACCATAAGTGTTGTCCAACCAGGAATGGGAAACTGTATCCTGTTTGTATGAGGTGTTGAAGAAGAACATACAACAAAAGATCAAAGTTGACCTATGATGCACTGTGTGTGTGTGTGTGTGTGTGTGTGTGTGTGTGTGTGTGTGTGTGTGTGTGTGTGTGTGTGAGTGGACTTTTTAGTATTTATGGTATGCCTCAATACTATTTAATGTTTTTTTTACATGTTCAATTTTATTTTATTTAGAATGTCAAATTACAACAGAAGTTATCACAGGTTGGCCTGCAACAATTATTAAATAATAATCTATCCTAATTTTTTTTTTAAACTTATCAATATCTATCTCATCACCATAATCACCACCCACAATCTTTTCCTAACCCTAACTACGTGGTTTTACCCTGCACATTGAAAAATGACGCCAAGGGTCAACGACGTCAGTGTTTGACTAGTTGGGAATGAGAATGTGTTGCAACTATTACTTGATAACTGTTGACCAGCGGTCCCCAACCGTTTTTGCGCTACGGTCCAGTTTCATTTAAGACATATTTTCACGGACCGGTCTTCAAGGTGTGGCGGATAAACACTTATTATATGACAAAATTATACGACCAGCATGAAAACAAATATCTAATAAAATATATATCCATCCATCCATCTTCGTCCGCTTATCCGGTGTCGGGTCGCGGGGGGAGCAGCTCCAGCAGGGGACCCCAAACTTCCCTTTCCCGAGCCACATTAACCAGCTCCGACTGGGGGATCCCGAGGCATTCCCAGGCCAGGTTGGAGATATAATCCCTCCACCTAGTCCTGGGTCTTCCCGAGGCCTCCTCCCAGCAGGACGTGCCTGGAACACCTCCTAGGGGGGCGCCCAGGGGCATCCTTACCAGATGCCCGAACCACCTCAACTGGCTCCTTTCGACGCAAAGGAGCAGCGGCTCTACTCCGAGCTCCTCACGGATGACTGAGCTTCTCACCCTATCTCTAAGGGAGACGCCAGCCACCCTTCTGAGGAAACCCATTTCGGCCGCTTGTACCCTGGATCTCGTTCTTTCGGTCATGACCCAGCCTTCATGACCATAGGTGAGGGTAGGAATGAAAACTGACCGGTAGATCGAGAGCTTTGCCTTCTGGCTCAGCTCTCTTTTCGTCCACAACGGTGCGATAGATTGAATGCAATACCGCACCCGCTGCGCCCGATTCTCCGACCAATCTCCCGCTCCATTGTCCCCTCACTCGCGAACAAAACCCCAAGGTACTTGAACTCCTTCACTTGGGGTAAGGACTCATTCCCTACCTGGAGAAGGCATTCCATCGGTTTCCTGCTGAGAACCATGGCCTCCGATTTAGAGGTGCTGATCCTCATCCCAACCGCTTCACACTCGGTTGCGAACCGATCCAATGAGTGCTGAAGGTCGCAGGCCGATGATGCCATCAGGACCACATCATCTGCAAAGAGCAGCGATGAGATCCCCAGCCCACCAAACTGCAACCCCTCCCCACCCCGACTACGCCTCGATATCCTGTCCATAAATATTACAAACAGGATTGGTGACAAAGCGCAGCCCTGGCGGAGGCCAACCCTCACCTGAAACGAGTCCGACTTACTACCGAGAACCCGGACACAGCTCTCACTTTGGTCATACAGAAATTGGATGGCCCTGAGTAGAGACCCCCTCACCCCATACTCCCCAGCACACCTCCCACAGTATCTCCCGGGGGACCCGGTCATACGCCTTCTCCAAATCCACAAAACACATGTAGACCGGTTGGGCATACTCCCAGGCTCCCTCCAGGATCCTTGCGAGAGTGAAGAGCTGGTCCGTTGTTCCACGACCAGGACGGAATCCGCATTGTTCCTCCTCAACCCGAGGTTCGACTATAGACCGAACCCTCCTTTCCAGCACCTTGGAGTAGACTTTACCAGGGAGGCTGAGAAGTGTGATACCCCTATAATTGGCACACACCCTCTGGTCCCCCTTTTTAAAAAGGGGAACCACCACCCCAGTCTGCCACTCCTTTGGCACCGTCCCAGACTTCCACGCAATGTTGAAGAGGCGTGTCAACCAGGACAGCCCCTCTACACCCAGAGCCTTGAGCATTTCTGGACGGATCTCATCAATCCCCGGGGCTTTGCCACTGTGTAGTTGTTTGACTACATCAGTGACTTCCGCCTGGGAAATCAACGACAATCCCCCGTTATCCTCCAGCTCTGCCTCTAACATAGAGGGCGTATTAGTCGGATTCAGGAGTTCCTCAAAGTGCTCCTTCCACCGCCCTATTACCTCCTCAGTTGAGGTCAACAGTGTCCCATCCTTACTGTACACAGCTTGGATGGTTCCCCTTCCCCTCCTGAGGTGGCGAACAGTTTTCCAGAAGCACTTTGGTGCCGACCGAAAGTCCTTCTCCATGTCTTCTCCAAACTTCTCCCACACCCGCTGCTTTGCCTCTTTCACGGCAGAGGCTGCAGGCCTTCGGGCCCTTCGATACCCTGCAACTGCCTCCGGAGTCCTCCGGGATAACATATCCCGGAAAGACTCCTTCTTCAGTCGGACGGCTTCCCTGACCACCGGTGTCCACCACGGTGTTCGTGGGTTACCGCCCCTTGAGGCACCTAAGACCCTAAGACCACAGCTCCTCGCCGCAGCTTCAGCAATGGAAACTTTGAACATTGTCCACTCGGGTTCGATGCCCCCAGCCTCCACAGGGATGCACGAAAAGCTCCGCCGGAGGTGTGAGTTGAAAGTCTGTCGGACAGGGGCCTCCTCCAGACGTTCCCAATTTACCCGCACTACACGTTTGGGCTTACCAGGTCTGTCCAGAGTCTTCCCCACCCCTGACCCAACTCACCACCAGATGGTGATCGGTTGACAGCTCTGACCCTCTCTTCACCTGAGTGTCCAAAACATACGGCCTCAGATCAGATGAAACGATTATGAAATCGATCATTGACCTTCGGCCTAGGGTGCTCTGGTACCAGGTACACTTATGAGCATCCCTATGTTCGAACATGGTGTTCGTTATAGACAATCCATGACTAGCACAGAAGTCCAACAACAAACAACCACTCCGGTTTAGATCAGGAGGCCGTTCCTCCCAATCACGCCTCTCCAGGTGTCTCCATCATTGCCCACGTGTGCGTTGAAGTCCCCCCAGCAGAACAATGGAGTCCCCCACTGGAGCCCCATGCAGGACTCCAGTCAAGGTCTCCAAGAAGGCCGAATACTCCGAACTCCTGTTTGGTGCATATGCACAAACAACAGTCAAAGTTTTCCCCCCCACAACCCGCAGGCGTAGGGAGGCGACCCTCTCGTCCACCGGGGTAAACTCCAACACAGCGGCGCTCAGCCGGGGGCTTGTGAGTATCCCCACACCCGCCCGGCGCCTCACACCCTGGGCAACTCCGGAGAAGAAAAGAGTCCAACCCCTATCCAGGAGTATGGTTCCAGAACCGAGACTGTGCGTAGAGGTAAGCCCCACCAGATCTAACCGGTAGCGCTCCACCTCCCGCACCAGTTCCGGCTCCTTCCCCCACAGAGAGGTGACGTTCCACGTTCCATGTTTTCAGTTATTTCACACTAGTACATAAGTACATAATTCCATATGTGTTCATTCATAGTTTTGATGCCTCCAGTGAGAATCTACAATGTAAATAGTCATGAAAATAAAAAGGAAACCCATTGAATGAGAAGGTGTGTCCAAACGTTTGGCCTGTACTGTATATATATATATATATATATATATATGAAAACAAATGTAAAATGCATAAAAAAAAACAATTTACCATAACAATGTATCAGCGGGAGCCCTGCGCTTGTTTCTGTGCAAGCTTTCAAATGCATCTTCAATATGTACAGTGCAGTTCAGTTCAGTTTTATTTTGTCATTGCTACATCATAACGAAATATTGTTAGAGCAAAAAAAACAAATGTACCTGTTTTACTCATAGATTAGATTAGATTATAGATGTTAATATTTATGGACAACGCATCCGGTTTAGAGAGGCCACGTTTAGATATGAAGCTAAAGTAGACTTTTAGCGTCAATAACAATGCCAATGGCACCTGACCAAGCATCCATATTTTACACAATTGGAGTGAGATTGTGTTGGGTATTGATAGCAGAATGCAATGAATACATTTTGGAGCTTTTAAATAAAATATAAAAAGATACAGCAAAGTTCTCCTGGGTAAAGACCAAAAAGACAGTAATAGTCCTTTTTACTTCATTTTCAGTTATCGGGCAGCACCAGTGGCGGCGCCAGAGATGTTCTTTTGCTGGTGCTTTGGGGTAGCTGGACATTTTAGTGAGGGTGCTCTGAAAGTTTGAGTTTCCCTTGACACATATAGGCTAACATAACACGTAACGTACACACACTCGCGCAGATGCCCACCCACCTCCGCCGCGGTTTATTAAGCGAGCAAATGAGAGATAATTTAAAGTTGGTGATACAACAGCACCATAGAACTCTGATTAGCCCACCAAACATATTTCAAATACCAGCCAACAAGCCGGGTTCAAACAATCATTACTGCAGCTCTCATGCAGTGGCTCAGAAGAGTAATGCAGCAGGCCAAATACACCACCCATAGCCAAGCACACACATAAAAACACACGTGCATGTATCCTCACAGTTTTCACACTTGCACGTATGGTCAAAATACTGTAGTCATATCTGTAGTGACTTAATACATCTAAATAAGCCACTGAGGGCGAACACGTTTTCTGGGCTAAAAATAAACCGATGTCCAGTGCGCTGTATAACTTTAAACTCGGTGATCCATTTATTCACATTTTTGTAAAACACATGTTCACTGTAATGCTCTTCTACGAGACAGAGATAAGAGTAAAGTTCTTGCATGAACCCCTCTCAGCTGACTCACCCACTGTGGCCTGGCTGTGCGATCCCCTGGTCTAATGTCATGTACAGCAGGGTGACGTTAAGCATCCTCAGCAGCAATCACACCTTCCTCCAGCTGCTTTTCTTTGTCCCGGTTGGTGACAAGTTCACCATATCTCTCAGTCTCATTTACAGGTTTTGATAAAGTCTCCACACCTTGACGTTGAGGGAGTAAAAAACTATCCATTGCTAGCGTTAGATTCACTTACAACATATTGAGCTCTTCTTCTTCTTTGTGAATACGTTACTGCGGAAGTAAGGTCAAAAGTTCAATGTGTGCTGCACCCTTTGGCCGAATACGTTCACCTGTGTTTTTTAGCCTAAAAATAATCGGTTTGTTTTATTAGTCAAGTCAAGTCAAGTCAAGTCAGCTTTATTGTCAGATGTGCTTTTCATGACATACGGCACAAATGAAATTTCAGTCCTCTCGGACCCCCGGTGCAAAATGCAATAAAAAATAAATAAGTTTCTATAAATAGAAAAGACTGAATAAACAATCAACAATTTAACATGATATAAAAATAAACAATCAACTATCAACAAGACGTACAATAAACAATCAACAATCAGACTCACAATCAATGCACTTGAGTATTTAAAATATTTAAACAGGTGAGGTAGAGCGGTGTAGTGCAATAATAAACAAGCAGGGGGAAGTGAAATGTGCAGTCCCTGAGTTCAGAGTGTATGAGTGGTGTTGAGGTGGGGGGGGTGCAGTCCTAGTCTGTGGTAGGGGGAAGAGGAGGAAATGAGGAGGGAGGGAGTGATGGTAGAGCAGGGAGGGAGTTGAGTCTCCTGACAGCCTGGTGGAAAAAACTGTCTTTGAGCCTGCTGGATTTGGCCCGGAGACTGCGCAGTCTCCTTCCTGATGGAAGCCGGCTGAAGAGGCTGTGAGATGGGTGGGTGGGGTCACCTGCAATCCTGGTTGCTTTGCTGGTGAGGCGGGTGTTATAGATGTCCGAAAGGGGGGGGGGGAGAGACACCAATGATCTTCTCAGCTGCTCTCACTATGCGCTGCAGAGTCTTGCGGCAGGACACGGTGCAGGAACCATACCACACGGTGATGCAGCTTGTCAAGATGCTCTCAATGGTGCCTCTGTAGAAGGTGTGCATGATGGGGGACGGTGCTCTTGCTCTTCTCAGTTTGCGCAGAAAGTACAGGCGCTGTTGGGATTTTTTGGCCAGTGATGCTGTGTTGTGGCTCCAGGACAGGTCTTCAGAGATGTGCACACCCAGGAACTTGGTGCTAGTCACCCTCTCCACTGCAGCACCGTAATAATGGTGGGCAGTTATGAGTCAGCAGAGTGAAGAGGAGGGGGCTCAGCACGCATGTTTGGGGGCCCCCTGTGTTCAGTGTGATGGTGCTGGAGGTGTTGCTGCCGACCCGAACTGCCTGTGGTCTCCTTGTCAGGAAGTCTAACAGCCAGTTGCACAGGGAGGTGTTGAGCCCCAGCTGGTCTAGTTTGTGGATGAGCTGCTGGGGGATGATTGTGTTGAATGCAGAGCTGAAGTCCATGAACAGCATTCTGACGTCGGAGCCTTTAGTCTCCAGGTGGGTGAGGGCTAAGTGGAGGGCAGCGGAGATGGCATCATCAGTCGAGCAGTTCGACCGATATGCAAATTGGAAAGGGTCCAGGTTCGGTGGGGACAGACTTGATGTGCTGCATGACTAGCTGCTCAAAGCACTTCATGAGGATGGGAGTGAGTGCGACCGGGCGGTATTCATTGTAGCAGGAGGGAGACAACTTCTTTGGGACCGAGATGATGGTGGTGGCTTTGCAGCACGTGGGGACAACAACCTGTCTCAGCAAGGTGTTGAAGATGTCAGTGAAGACATCGACCAGGAATGTTGTCAGGACCCTGGGCTTTCCGTGGGTTCATCCTTCTGAGGGATCGCCTCACGCTATCTGGGGATAGCATCAACACCTGGTCGCTGGGAGGCGGTAGGGTCTTCTGTGCAGGGGTGCTGTTGTCTGCCTCAAAGCGAGCGAAGAAGTCATTCAGCTGGTTCAGCAGAGAGGTGGAGCTGTCGCAGGTCTGCGGAGTGGGCTTATAGTCCGTGATGGTCTGCATCCCTCGCCACAGGTTCCTGGTGTCTCTGCTGTCGTTGAAACGGTCGGTGATCCTCCTGGAGTACTGCTTCTTGGCTTTTCTGATGCCTCGTGACAGGTTGGCCCTGGCTGTCCTCAGACCCACTACGTCGCCAGCTTTGAAGGCGGCGTTCTGAGCCCTCAGGAGCCTGTGGACTTCCCCTGTCAGCCATGGCTTCTGGTTGGCCCAAATGGAGATGGTTCTGGTGAACGTGACATCGTCCATGCACTTCCTCATGTAGGAAGTGACGGTGTCCGTGTACTCCTGGAGGTCCGTGATGTTGTTGTAGGTGGCTGCCTGTCTGAACATGCTCCAGTCGGTGGTGGAGAAGCAGTGCTGGAGTTCCTCTGAAGACCCATCAGGCCACACGTGTATCTGCTTTGTAGCTGGTTTGATGACTTTAACCAGCGGCCTGTATGCTGGCATTAGCATAACAGTGGTGTGGTCTGAGGCCCCGAGTTGGGGGAGGGGACGGGCTTTGTAGGCACCTCTGTCTGTGGTGTTGACATTGTCCAGGATATTGTTACCTCTTGTTGGAAAGTTGATGTGTCCGTGGAGTTGTGGAAACACGCTCTTGGGGTTTGCGTGGTTAAAATCCCCAGCCAGGATGAGGAAGGCATCTGGGTGGGCTGTCTGCTGGTCACACTTATTAATGTATTTATTCATTTTTCAAATATAAATTATACTATTTATTTATTATTATTCTCCGTGAACCATCACCTTATTGTGGTGGAGAGGTTTGTGTGTCTCTGTGAACCTGAGGGCTGTGTTGTCTGGAACTGTGTGCTCCTGGTAGGGTCTCCCAAGGCAATGTGGTCTCAGGTGAGGGGCCAGACAAAGAATGGTTCAAAAACCCCAATGAATAAACGAGGTAGAGATGGAGTGACCCATGGGCCCACCACCTGTGGGAGGAACCGCTGGGGTCGGGTGCGTTGTCACACGGGTGGCAGTGAAGGTCAGGGGCCGCGACGGACCAGACCCGGGCAGCAGACGCTGGCTCTGGGGACGTGGAACGTCACCTCTCTGTGGGGGAAGGAGCCAGAACTGGTGCGGGAGGTGGATCGCTACCGGTTAGATCTGGTGGGGCTTACCTCTACGCATAGTCTCGGTTCTAGAACCATACTCCTGGATAGGGGTTGGACTCTTTTCTTCTCCGGAGTTGCCCAGGGTGTGAGGCGCCGGGCGGGTGTGGGGATGTGGCAAATTATAAAATTGCGTTTTTAAATAACATGAAAATAAAATGAAAAATGCTTCTCTTTGTAAGTAGTTTATTTTTTGTTTTTCACAACAGTAGCCTACAAGTCAAAACAAATGCCCATTAGTCCAACAAGCCATTAGGCTGTAGTTCTAAACACTCAACTGTAGTTTGTTTATATAGGCCTTGTATTTTTCTGCGACAAGGCAAATCAAAGTGCTTAACATAAAACACAATTTTTTCATTATTGGTATTTTTATTGTATAAATTCTCACATACAACGTGCAGCAATTTGTTTTATTTTTTTACGTGCAGCAATCTTTTCTATCCGCTGAGTGGTAATTACTACGTCACTTCCGGAGTCTTCAGCTGATGTCATTTAGCAACAGAAGGTGCTACACACATAAATCCATCTGTTATAGAAAGCTCTGGACCTCAGCTATCATGTAGATATGGTCACCAAAGTGTATCCACTGTAAGCACTGTCAAATATGGTAATAAGCTATTTTCACCTATTTAACGATTCTATTTTTAAAATATGATGACACCAGTGTGTTCCCCATCCCAGAAAAACCCCAGGGTGTATCTAAAATTCTACACTACCAACTTCTACTTATGAGAAATATACCAATATATTTAAAAACTACAACTCCCACTATAGACACGTCCCAGAATCTGTTTTATTATTGATGCTGTCTTTATTGTTTAACTCCTCAAATACAACGTTAGAAAAACACATTAATATTTCAAATATTATGTATTTGTATCTTTTCTATCCGCCGAGCGGTAATTACGACGTCACTTCCGGAGTCTTCAGCTGATTTCTTTTAAACGTTATTACGATGCATAACTTACTGGAACAAAACTGAGCAACGTGTTGTTGCTGGTGACAAAACTACTGATTATATATATTTATTACATGGCTTGCTTATATTCTAATGTACAATGCGGTCTGTTATTTTCTTGATAACAAACCGTTGCTAAGTATAACACACCGTTGCCATGCATAGCAGAGCGTTGCCATGGACGCAGTTCTGTTCCCTCTGGAGGAGAGCTATCAATAAATCCGCTAGAAGAAGATTGGCGTCGGTGTCCTGATCATTCCGTCGTTGTTGTATTCGCTATAACAACGCTCTACATGATCCCTTACGTACATTGAAGCGATACTGGCGTTATAGACCCGTTGATCGCCGTCTGATTCTGTGAATGAATGCGCCCATCGCATCGTGGGACATCGGCTTTGAATGCGCCCAGCTTGGCTCATATCGTAGCTTACTGTTCTGTCTTATTTACTGTAATATTTCACCGGTAATAAGACCGAAATAATATTATTAAAATAAAGAAATGCATTCCATGATAACAGCTAAATACATGTTGAAAGATGTAGCGTTATAGTTT